>NC_137030.1:30863415-30945915 GCF_032717465.1 Coenobita brevimanus | reverse complement strand
TAATAATAATAATAATTTAAAAGAAGCAACAACACCAATAATAATGATAATAATAATAATAATAATAATAAAGGGAACAGCATCAAGAACTATAATAATAATAACAATAATAATAATAATAATAATAATTCAAAGCCTAACTACCTAATCCGCAATCCCACACACAGGCAGAAGTGGACCAAAGTCCCCCATAAATCGCCAAATCCGTGCAATGCAGAATAATAATCCCGTCTCTTTTTGTGGCCCCTGCCCTGGCCATATATCATCCCTCTTTCTGGCCAACTACGTAACCATGGCAACAAGGAACTGGCCAATATCCGCCATTTTGGGGCCAGGATCGAGGCGCGGGATGCAGGATACGTTTTCTATGATGCCTTGAAGTACCGGTAACTCTTCTAAATGGCCCAGGAGGCTTTGTAGGATAAATAGCACTGGGAAAGGCGTTAAGAAGCCCCATATATCTGAGGCCTGTATTTTCGCCCAGTAAGGAGGGTCACTAACACTTTTTCCTTAGCGATTCATTCTTGCATAAGGCTGGTTAACATCTTCCGTAGCCTATGTTATCAATGCAAAGTATGGCAATTCTACTACTGTCTATGTAATACGAGAGAGAGCCAGGTGTAATAACCAAACTAAATCGCTAAGGAAAAGGAGTTAGGGAGCTACCTTAGAGAATACAGGCTTTAGAATATAACCACGTGTCCGAAATCTTGAGAGAAAAGGAGCGTTTGAATTCGTCTCATTTTCCCGCCAAAACTGCCCCAATGTCCAGTCGACGCGTTCGGGATTTTTGAATGAACTTTGCGTCTCTCTCTCTCTCTCTCTCTCTCTCTCTCTCTCTCTCTCTCAAACGTTACCAAAATGACGCTAATTGGCCCTCTTTATTCTCTCTCTCTCTCTCTCTCTCTCTCTCTCTCTCTCAACAAAAGGCGTAAAGGAGCGAATGGAGGGGTATCAAGGCCCTTCAAGTCAGCCATATTCTTTTTGCGTTCGTCTGCCTTACCCATGCCTACCCTTCCCGCATTGGTGGTGGTCAGTGGCTTAAGGGAGGGAGGGAGGGAGGGAGGGAGGGGAGAGGGAAGGGACGGATGCATGGAAGGGACGCGTAGATAGACTGATTTGGTGAGAGAGAGAGAGAGAGAGAGAGAGAGAGAGAGAGAGAGAGAGAGATGTACGAAGGGGTGGATAGGGGACGATGAGGAGGAAGGAAGGAGGGAGGGAGGGAGGGAGGGAGGGAGGGAAGGAAGGAGGGAGGGAGGGAGGGAGGGAGGGAGGGAGGGAGGGAGGGAAGGACGGAAGGAAGGAAGGAAGGAAGAAGGAAGGAAGGAATGGAAAGGCGTGAATAGAAGGAAAGGCAACAGAAGGAGAGAAAGGGAGGGAGAGAAGGCAGGCAGGGAGGGAGGAAAGGAAGAAGGGTGAGGAAGGAAGGAAGGTAAACAGGGAGGGAGGGAGGGAAAGAAAGGATGGGGAAAGAAAAAGGGAAGAGAGGAGAGAAGAAAAGCGGGGAGGGAGGGAGGAAGGAAGCAGGGAGGGAAGAGAGGAAGGAACGTATGAAGAGAGAAAAGAAGGAAGGAAGGAAAACAGCGAGAAGGAAGATTGTAAGGAAGGAGAAGACAGACCTAAATAAGAAGGAGGGAAGGAGGAGACGGGGAGGAAGGAAATAGGACAAAGGAAGGAGGGAAAGAAAGAGTAGGGCAGGAAGGAGGAAAAGGGAGGGGAGGGGAGGGGTGGGGAGGGGAAGAAAGGATGGAAGAATGGAAGGGGAGGGTGAGATGCGCTGAGAAAGGAGAGAGAGAGAGAGAGAATCTTTGAAAATGGTGCCGTAACGTCTTTGGAAACGCCTCTCGCACTGAAATGACACCTATACCCCGATTATTCTAACTTATTAGGCTAGTCACGAAGAAGTGCCATGGAAAGGGGTGAGGAAGCACAGTGTTGTTATATTCTACCACTGAGCTACGTGGAATAAACAGGAAAAAAAAAGGTGTTAAGGTATGAAGCGACTATGATCATACTTTTGACTCCCGCGGTTCGATTTTAGGTCATCGTTCTGAAAGGGTTACCTGATGTGGCGTAGTTATGATGTGGTGAATATGACGTGGTGATGAGAGGTGGTATGGTGGTGTGGAGGCGAGGGATGTGGTGATGGTAGGTGTGATGTAAATGGCTGTGGTAGTGCGTAGTGGTAGTTGTAATAGTGGTAGTAGTTGTGGTGGCATAAATGGTAGTGGTGGTTGTGGTAGTGTGTGGTGGTGGTTGTCGTTGTGGTAAAGTTTGATGTGATGTAGCGAATAAATGTGGTAGTATGTGGTGGTAACTGTACTTGTAGGAGGAGGAGGAGGAGGAGGAGGAGGAAGAGGAGGAGGAGGAGGAGGAGGAGGAGGAGGAGGAGGAGGAGGAGGATATGAAAAAGAGGTCAAGATGAAGGCTTATGACAGATGAGAGAAATCCCGAAAAACAGGAACACATACACACACACACACACACACACACACACACACACACACACACAACCAACCAATCATCATCACCCTCTCTACTGAAGTGGCCAAACCGTCTGCCCAGTGGATTTCTAGGAGCTGAAAAAACCGTCTGACAGTGGCTTGAGCATAATTACAAAGCTCTTCACACAGCGGGTTAGAACTGGACCAAATCGTCTGAAATCGGTAGGTACAAAAAGTTATCAAAATCAAGTGACTTTTTTGACTAGCGGTAACCACCTTTTTGGCCAGCTGTTGTTGCTGTTGTTGTTATTATTATTATTATTACTATTTATATTATTATTATGTTACTACTACTACTACTACTACTACTATTATTATTATTACCATTATTATTATTATTACTATCATTATTATTATTATTATTATTACTACTACTACTACAACTACTACTACTACTGCTATCATTATTATTATTATCAATATTATTATTATTATTATTACTATTATTATTATTATTATTATTATTACTATTATCATTATTATTATTATTACTATTATTATCATTATTATTATTATCATTATTATTATTATTATTATTACTATTATCATTATTATTATTATTACTATTATTATTATTATTATTACTGCCATATCTTTAAGTCTGCAAGCTCAATAAAACACCACAACCAGGATTAAAACACGTCTTAGTTCTGGGACGAGGGATGACGTAGATGACGTGATAGTAACCAAGGAGATCCGGTGTTTTTTTAACGCTAAGACGTTTGTGTGTTTGATGAATGTTTTTTCCTGTAACATACGTGATACGATGCAAGGTGTGTGTGTGTGTGTGTGTGTGTGTGTGTGTGTGTGTGTGTGTGTGTGTGTTTCAATCAATCTACAGTACTTTTCTATCTCTTCATGTGTGTGTGTGTGTGTGTGTGTGTGTGTGTGTGTGTGTGTGTGTGTGCCGCGAGTTTAACCCCTTCCACGTGGCGACTTATTTTCTCGAGTTATTCTTGCTAACTCGTATACGCCGTGTGCTGAGGCCGTAGGTGATACGGGAGGCATCGCAACAACTCTTCCTTGGCGAATTATTCTTCGTACTACACCTTATCATTCTCATATCTATATCATTGTTGGAGATTAATTTTGGTGTACTGTGCTAACTAAATCGCTAAGGAAGAGGTGTTAGGAAATCTCGACAACCACTCACGGTACGGCTGGTAGTGTCACCTTGAAGGCAGTTAATGGTATTTGCTATTGACACTGCTACTATAATTGGCTTGCTATTATCTGACGGAACTGGGTCACTCATATTTGCATGATAATCGATGAATGTTATATCCCCCCCGCCATATCGCTGCCCTCCCTCCTCCCCCAGCTCACACCCTTCTCATATACCGGTGCCTCTCAACTCCATCCCTCCATCTCTTCCTTTTCTCCGCTGACTGTACTGATTTCAGGACAGAGTTCTTGCTATGGAGAGGGGAACAAGTCTATCTATCTATCTATCTATTGCCAGACGCCTTAATCCCGTTCGGGGTGGCCACAAACAAATCGCCCCCACGTCGCCCTGTCCCCCGCCATTTCGCTGCCCTGCTCCCAGCTCACACCCCTCTCTCTCATATACCTCTCCACCCCATCCCTCCATCTCATCCTCGGCCTCCCCCTCCCTCTTCCCCCCTCCACCTCACTCACATACACTCTCTTCGTCAGGTAACAAATGCTATATCTTATTCCTATAGTTTTAAAAGCCTCCAAAGTTTAGTAATCATGTAGGGAGAGCAAGAATATCTACACACGTCATCGCACTGAAGGGGTTAACGCACCCTCCCTAACCCCCTTTTCACAACGCACTTTCCTTTGCCCTTTCTAGTTAGTTTTATATTTTCCTTTAATGTTGCTGGTATTGTAAGTCTGTTTGTGTGATCCCTAACCCTTTTTTGGCTCGGTTGATGACCATGTATAATTAGCCTGAAGGGTTGTTTTGACTAGTAACCAAGGAGATTATAGTCAGATTGAAGGGACTAGTAACCAAGGAGATTAGTCAGATTGAAGTGTTGCTCTGACTGGTAACCAAGGAGATTATAGGTTGAAGAGCTTTTTTGACTAGTAACCAAGGAGACTCAGTTCTACCCCACACCTAAGGCTTATCTAATGCAACCACAACTAAGAGAGAGAGAGAGAGAGAGAGAGATGAACACAACCTGATTATACATCTTCAATTTGGCTCGTTATCTTTGTTTTTTCTTGGAGGGAGCAATTGGCGGGGTTCCTGGCCTTTGGTTCCTTCTTCAATCTATCTATTGCCAGACGCCTAAATCCCGTAAGGGGTGACCACAAACAAATCGCCTCCATGTCACCATGTCCCCCGTCTTTTCGCTGCCCTCCCCCCAGCTCACACACCTCCTCTCTCATACACCTCTCCACTCCGTCTCTCTCCATAAACATAACCCTCACCTTTGCATATAAAACTACCTAACCAACAGTAATCCTTCTTCCTATGAAAAAGATATGGAAAGACCCAATAAGACCCAAGGTTAATGGGGGATTTATATGACCCTGAGGGATTTATAGCCTATGACCCCAAATCCAAAATCGTCTTGTAGGCTGAGCAAAATCGTCTCCTGACACCATAACATTTAAATAGGGGAAAAAAATCACACTGAATACATTAGCCTACTGACAGTCTTCTCATATATTTATTTATCTATTAATTTATCTATTTATCCATGTATATATCTATCTATATACCTATTTATCAATTTATTTATCTATCTATGTATTTATTAATCTACCTATCTATTTATCTATTGTATTTACCTGTTTATCTAACTATCTACTTATCTATCTATTTAACTATTTAACTATCTATTTATCGATCTATTTGTTCACCTATTTTATTTATATATATTTATTTACCACTATTTATTTATCTATTTAACTTTATCTATCTTTATATCTATTTATCTATCTTCATCAATCTATCTACCAGTATTTATCTATTTATCAATCTATTTATTATTCATTTCACAGTATCTATTTTCATCAGCTTCTATGAATGGAGTACAGCCACGGAGGGAAATTGTGTTTATCTGAGCGTATATGAAACTCCGTCCCTAAAATTCCACTCCTAAATTCCACCCCTAAATTCCACTCCTAAATTCCACTCCCTAAATTCCACTCCTAAATTCCACTCCCTAAATTCCACTCCTAAATTCCACTCCCTAAAATTCCACTCCCTAAATTCCACTCCCTAAATTCCACTCCCTAAAATTCCACTCCCTAAATTCCACTCCCTAAAATTCCACTCCTAAATTCCACTCCCTAAATTCCACTCCCTAAAATTCCACTCCCTAAATTCCACTCCCTAAATTCCACTCCCTAAATTCCACTCCCTAAAATTCCACTCCTAAATTCCACTCCCTAAAATTCCACTCCCTAAAATTCCACTCCCTAAATTCCACTCCCTAAATTCCACTCCTAATATTCTTTAACTTTTAAATTCTTTATCTCAGCATACAAGGTTCAACTCGCAATTCCTTCATATTATCAAGTTCCTTTTTAATCATCTTTAATTCTGAGGCTCCTATGACCCACTCTCAGCTGAATGAAATCGTGTGTGTGTGTGTGTGTGTGTGTGTGTTTAGCAATAAGTATCCATCAATGTCATACGAGAGGATTTCAATGCACGAACTACAAAATAAATCGCCTAGGAAGAATATTAAGGTGCAAAATAAACGCCATGGAAGGATTTTAACGTGCAAAATAAATCGCCTTGGATGGATATTAAAGCAAAATAAATCGCCTAGCAAGGATATTAAGGTACAAAATAAATCGCCAAGTAATATTACAGGTATGATGCAAAATAAATCGCCTAGGATGTATATTAAGGTGCAAAATAAACCGCCTAGGAAATATAGGCCTATTAAGATGCAAAATAAATCGCCAAGGATGGATATTACGGTGCAAAATAAATCGCCGAAGAAAATTCAAACAAATCGCCTACGAAGGGTATTAACCGATGGTGCAAAATAAATCGCCAATGATGGATATTAAACCTGCAAAATAAATCGCCTAAGTAAAAGTGCTGAGAAATACTCAATAACGAGAATACGGATTTGTATTTGCAACCAATGATGGATGAAGTAAGGACGAGGAAGGAAGGAAGGAAGGAAGGAAGGGAAGGAAGGAAAGAAAGCAGGAAGGAAAGCAGGAAGGAAGGAGGGAAGGAAGGAAGGAGGGAAGGAAGGAGGGAAGGAAAGATGATTGTGGACTAGTTGGAGGATGGAAGGACGGAAGGAGAGGAAGGACAAGTGAGGAGAAAGGGCATTGAAAACAGAGATGGAAGGGAAACAGGAAGATGGATAAAAAGGGAAGGTCGGAAGGAAGGAGGAAATAGGGAAGGCTGGGAGGAATGAAAGGAAGAGGAAGGACATACGGGAAGGAAGGAGGAAATACAGAAGGGCAGAAGGAAGAATGATAAAGGAAGGACTTAAGGACATAAATAAGAGATTTGAAAATGAGAAAGAAAAGGGTAAAAGGAAGAGGAAGGACATGAAGGAAGGAAGGAAGGAGGAAATAGAGAAGGAAGGCTAGAATGAGGGGGATGATTGACAAAGAAGGCAAGAAGGAACGATAAGGGAGGACATGAAACAAGCAATAGAGGAAGGAGGGATGAAAGAAGGAAAGATGAAAGAGAAGGAAGAGGAAGGAAGAAGGAAGAAGTGAAGGAAGAATATAAAAAGGAAGAAAGGCTAGAAGGAAAGGGCTGACACAATTAGAAGGAACGGGGAGAGAAAGGAAGAAAAGAAAAGACATGACGGTAGGAAGAACTAGATGGGCCGGAGGTATAAATGAGAGAGAGAGAGAGAGGCGATGACTGTACACGTTAAGAAAGAGGAAGTGAACAGTGTAAGAAATGAGGATGGAATTAGTAATCGGTGATGGAAGGAAGGAAGGAAAAAGAAAAAGAATGAAGGAAAGGAAAGTAAGGAAGAAAGAAAGGAAGTACGGAAGATGAGCTTATGAGAAGTTATTAGTAAACAGAGAGAGAGAGAGAGAGAGAGAGAGAGAGCATAGGAAAGAATGACGACGAGAAAGTAGTGAACCATAAACACAACAAAAAACTCAGGCATTACAAGAATCATCCCAAAACTGACAAAAATAAATAAACAAATATAAATAGAAAAATGTAAATAAAAGGAGTGAACCGAAAAAAAATAAAAATGAACACGAAACACAAACATCGCAAGAATCACCGCTAAAGGAACGAATCAAGTGAAAAAGAATATTTGAAGACTGAATACGGTACAACACCCTCAAAGACAAGTAGAAGAATCCCTAAACCGTCCCTAAAAAACTATAAAAACATCAATAAAAACACTAAGAAAGTATTACGAAGTGGGAAAACCTAGGAAGTAAAGAAGACGACTCGGGGCATCACATAAAACACCCCTAAATTTTGCCAAGGGAAAGAATGAAGTGGTGAATGGGAGTGCAAAAAGGCAGAATAAGACACAGCAAACTCAAGAATCATGACTCATCCCCCAAACGTGGCTGAAAAACAATAAAAACAACGAAATGAGGCCCCCCTGTCACCCCTGCAGCGCCCCATGTTGTTTTGAATCCCCCGCCATGCCGTTATATCGGGCTACGACTATTGGCGAGCCTTATTTTCGCGTCCACTTCACGCACTCCCATTAATAGCCACCAAACCACTAACATCGGGTACAAATTTCGCGCTACCGGTGCTTGTTTAAGTGGGATATGATCGAGATTTATTGTGTATTGTCTAAAATACCGGTCTATCGAGGATTTGTAGAGATGCAATGAGATGTCCCGCTTCCAGTGAAAGGGAACTTACGCGGCCAAGCCATATTTTCCCCAGTAAAATGCGCCGAAGTGGGACGAATAGGGTGATTTACCTTCATCCGTCGGGAAGCCTTGGGTAATGGGTAGGCAGGGAAGCACCAGACACACACACAGTCACTTGAACTCCCCAGGGTAACACAAAAGATAGCTGGGAAACACACACACACACCACCTCACTCCCTCACCGGTACTGATCTTACTGAGGCGGGTGAGTGAGCCAGCCGCGGTCTGCCTCCCTCCCTCCCACCTTCCCCCTCACCAACGCTTACACCACCACCACCACCTCTCACCACCACCACCACCATCACATCACCATCACCATTCCCCTATCATTCTGGTTTTTCTATTAATTTTAATGTATCTTTGCATCTAATCTAACTCATTTTCCTCCATACCACTTCTACCGCCTACCACACACCGCAACTACCACCACCTTGTTCTTCCTCTCCTATATTTCTTTCTTCCCTTTCTTCGCCTTCTTCCCCAACTTCTTCCCCTTCTTCATCATCTTCCTCTTCTTCCTCTCCCTCCTGCATCGCCGTATCATCATCACCATTCGTCTTCTCTCCGTCTGCTTCGTCTGTTGATTTGATCGGTTTGTTACATAATATTTGACGCATTTCTAGAGGCGGGAGCATCTCAAGGGGCGGCTCCGTCCCTCTGTCCCTCACTAACAGTTTTCGGATGAGATGCTTTATTTCCCTATCACACCACACCACGCCACGCCACACCACACCACACCACACCACACCACACCACCTCTATGGCACTCTCTAATACCACGCCACACCACTCCACCCTCCCATACCACACCACTCCACCCTCCCATACCACACCACTCCACCCTCTCATACAACACCACACCACCCTCACACACACCACACCTTATCACCCTCTCACACCACGCCACGCCACGCCACGCCTCACCACCTTCTCACACCACACCACGCTACGCCACACCACTCTATCGTGCCACGCCATACCACTCTCTCATACCACACACCACACCACACCATCCTCTTCCGCTTCCTCTTCATCACCTTCATGTTTGTCTTCTTCTTCTTCCTTATCTTCTTCTTCTTCAACATCTTCTTCTTCCTATTTTTGTTCTTCATCTACTTCTGTACTAATATCACCATCATCACCAACATCACCATCATCATCATCATCATCATCATCATCAACAACAACACTCACTTATTCTACGTCTTCCTAAATTCCCCTCTTCTTTTTGCCTCCTACCACCACCACCACCACCATCACCACCACCACCACCACCACCACCACCACCATCATCACCACCACCACCATCACCACCACCACCATCACCACCACCACCACCACCAGCATCATCACCACCACCACCACCACCACCACCACCACCATCATCATCACCACCACCACCATCACCACCACCACTACCACCACCACCACCACCATCACCACGATCATCATCATCATCATCGCCAACACTTCATCTAGGTTCAGTGTGGTTCATAGGCCTATTTTCTTGGTGTTGTTGCATAATAATTAACCCTTTCTACCTACTTCCCTATTACCACTACTCTTATTCAGCCCTGCCTCTGTTTCCTTCTTTCTTCTTCCTCGTCTTCCTCTTCTTCTTCTTCTACTTCTTCTACTACTACTTCTTCTCCTCCTACTCCTCCTCATATTCTTTCTTTCTTTCTTCTTCTTCTCCTCCTCCTCCTCCTCCTCTTATTATTATTATTATTATTATTATTATTATTATTATTATTTGCTTCTTCTTCTTCTTCTTGTTTCTTGTCCTTTGCCTTCTTCAACCGTCATATTTACCAACACTGCTCCCGCCGCCATTTTCCTTTTATCATCATCATCACCATCACCATCAACACCATCAATATCACCATCATCATCATCATCCTCATCATCACCATCCTACTCCTCCTCCTCCTCCTCATCATCATCATCATCATCATCACCATCCTACTCCTCCTCCTCCTCCTCCTCCACATCATCATCATCATCATCATCATCATCATCATCTGTTTTTCATATCATAATCAGAAAAATATAATAATGTCTGTATTCCTCAAAAGTATACAATTATTACCATCGCCACCATCATTTCCTTTCACCACAATCACCACATTCACCACAATTATCATCACCACTATCACCATTACTACCACACTCACCATCCCCTACCACCATCATTGTCACCACAGTCATCACTACCACTATCGCTATTACTACCACTCACCACCATCCCCTACCACCATCACCATCCTCTACCACAATCACCATTTTTCTTGCTATCACCATTAACACCATTATCACTACAACAATCATCTTTCAACATCACCATCAATATTACCACCATCATCACTATCACCATCACCACCATTATCACCATCACTGTCACCATCACCATCACTTTCACCACCACTATCATCATCACCACCATTATCACCAACACCACCACTATCACCATCACCACTATCATCACTACTATAACCACCACCATCACTATCACCATAATATCACCATCACCATCATCATCACCATCACTCACCACCACAATTACAATCACCACCACAATCACCATCACCACCACCATCACTTCACCACCACTATCACCATCACATCACCACCACTATCACCACCACAATCACCATCACCACCATTATCACAACCACCATCACTATCACCACCACTATCACCATTACTATTACCATCACCACCACCACCACTATCACCACCACCACCACAATCACCATCACCACCATTATCACTACCACTATCACCATCACTATCACCATCACTATCACCACCACTATCACCATCACCACCACAATCACCACCACCATCACTATCACCACCACCATCACCACCACCACCACTATCACCACCACCACCACAATCACCACCACCATCACTATCACCACCACCACCACCACTATCACTATCACCACCACTATCACCATCACCACCACAATCACCACCACCATCACCATCACCACCACTATCACCACCACATATCCTAAATATCCTTCGTTCTTTTTTACGGTTCATGCTTACAATATCAACTCTCTCTCTCTCTCTCTCTCTCTCTCTCTCTCTCTCCTTATCATATTTCATTTGTGTCTTTTCCCCATCTTTCTTATCCGTCTCTGTCTGTCTGTCTGTCTGTCTGTCTCTCTCTCTCTCTCTCTCTCTCTCTCTCTCTCTCTCTCTCTCTCTCCTATTAGTTCAGCCTACCACAACCCCAACTACCATCATTACTGTTATCCTCGCTACCATCGCTACCAACATTACAACCATCACTATTGCAGTAGTACATAGTTACACTGCTACATCTGGAAGCTGCTACTACTACTACTACCACCACCACTACTACTACTACTACCACCACTACCACCATCTTTCTTTTATCCCCTTGCTTTGTTTACTGTTGCAAGTTGTTTATATTTTCAACATCCAACGCACCTGCTTCTCCACTACCACTACTACCACCATCGCTACCACAATTCCCTTCCAGATGTTTATAGTTCATGATTTTGGCGGTCTAAGGAACGGGCACCTCATATTTGGACAGAATTATAGTGTTTATCATTATTAGTATTGTTTCCATCAGTGTTTACATCTTTACTATCACTATCACCTACCACCATCACTACCACTATTATCATCTACCACTATCACTACTACCATTACCATCTACCACTATCTACCACCATCACTACCACCATTACCATCTACCACCATCACTACCACCATTACCATCTACCACTATCACTACCATCATTATCATCTACCACTATCACTACCATCATTATCATCTACCACTATCACTACGACCATTATCATCTACCACTATCACTACCACCATTACCATCTACCACTATCACTACCACCATTACCATCTACCACCATCACTACCACCATTACCATCACTACCACCATTACCATCTACCACTATCACTACCACCATTACCATCTACCACCATCACTACCACCATTACCATCTACCACCATCACTACCACCATTATCACCTACCACTATCACTACCATCATTATCATCTACCACCATCACTACCACCATTACCATCTACCACCATCACTACCACCATTACCATCTACCACCATCACTACCACCATTATCATCTACCACTATCACTACCACCATTACCATCTACCACTATCACTACCACCATTATCATCTACCACTATCACTACCACCATCATCACCTCTACTACCACAATCACCACTTTTCACTATCACTACCACAACCATCGCCACCATTGCCACAACCACAATCACTCACCATTACCACCATTCCTACCACATCTACCACAATTACCACGATCATCACCACAACTACCACTATTTCTAGCATCATTACCACAACTACCACTATCCCTACCACCACTCTTTTCCTCTTCCTTCAAAGTATCCATTAACTCAAAAACTACCACAACTACCACCATTACTAACATCATCGCTACCACCATCCCTTTGCCAAATCTAATTTTTTATACATACTTATAAATTTATTCCAAAAATGGTATAACTATTACTACTACTACTACCACCACCACCACCACTACTACCACTACTACTACTCAGATATATTTACTCACTGTAATTACTACCACCACCACAGCTACCATCATCACCTACCACAACTACCACCTTTACTTACCACAACCTACCACAACTAAACCACCACCTACCACAACAGTTGCCACCTACAATCATTGCCTACAACCACAACTACCAGTCACCAACCACAACCTTTACCACAACAACTACCACAATCACCTACCACCACTACCACAATCACTTACCACAACTTCTACTATCACCCATAACAATTACCACAATCACCTACCACAACTACAGCAATCACCTACCACAACTACCACTATCTACCACTGCTACCACCACCACTACCTTCCATAGCTACCACAGTCACTATCAGCCTAAACTACCAGTACAACATCTGCATCGTTTAAGCGCTATTGTAATTATCTACCACTATCACCCACCACAACTACCACCATCACCTACCACAACTACCACCATCACACATCACAACTACCACCATCACCCATCACATCTACCACGACTACCATCATCACCTACCACAACTACCACCATCACCTACCACAAGCACCAAAACACTCATCAAAACTACCACCACTACCCACCACAACTACCACCATCACCCACCACATCTACCACCATCACACATCACAACTACCATCACCCACCACATCTACCACGACTACCACCATCACCCACCACAACTACAAACATCACCCAGCACAACTACCACCATCACCCACCACAACTACCACCATCACCCACCACAACTACAAACATCACCCAGCACAACTACCACCATCACCCACCACAACTACCACGACTACCACCATCACCTACCACAACTACCACCATCACCTACCACAAGCACCAAAACACTCATCAAAACTACCACCACTACCACCACCACCACCACTACCACAATCTGGGTGGGTCAGGGCTACTATTAAAACCCCAACTACCACCATTGTTACCACTACAGCAATCCTGGCTCTAACTACCACTATTACCACAACAATGACCACAACCACCACCACTACCCCCATTCCAATTACTACCACAATTGTTCCACCATTTACTCCTTATTGATTAATGAAGTAGGTCATCATCATCATCATCACTATCATCATCATCGTCACCACCTTCATCACTATCATCACTATCATCATCGTCACCACCATCATCACTATCATCATCATCTCTATTTTCATCATCATCATCACCATCATCACTATCATCATAATCGTCACCATCATCATCATCATCACTATCATCATCATCATCATCATCCTTATCGCCATTATCATCATCATTGTTATAATCATCATCGTCCTTAGCATCATCATTATTATTATTATCATCGTCATTATTATCATCATCACCATCATCACCATCATCATCATCATCATCATCATCATCATCATCACCCAAAATCCCTCCATTTCATCACCTAGAGATGCTTGTCTTAAGGTCGTCCCTCACAAGATGCGGCGTCAGACAATAGACTGATGATTAGAATCCAAAAAGAGGAAAGAAGATAAAAAAAATCTATTAACTGTGCCCATAATAATAATAATAATAATAATAATAATAATAATAATAATAACTTCAACTGACGACACTAAAACTATGTTGCTATCCAGTTTTTTACATAGTTTGCGTACCTGAGAGAGAGAGAGAGAGAGAGAGAGAGAGAGAGAGAGAGAGAGAGAAGGATAAGAAAGACAGGGAACAGATACGAATGAAATATGATGAGAGAGAGAGAGAGAGAGAGAGAGAGAGAGAGAGAGACGGATAAGAAAGATAGGGAACAGACACAAATATGATAAGGAGAGAGAGAGAGAGAGAGAGAGAGAGAGAGAGAGACGGATAAGAAAGATAGGGAACAGACACAAATATGATAAGGAGAGAGAGAGAGAGAGAGAGAGAGAGAGAGAGAGGATAGAACAGAGGATCAGCAAGCTCTGACTATTGACCTTTGCAGGGGCCATCAGCCAATCAGAAGGCGCCCTCACTTCCTCAGGCGGGGAGCGAGCCAATCAGAGGCCAGCTGGGAGGGCGAGGGAGCCAATGCGGACGTTGATGTAGAGGTGAGTGACCGGGGGGGTGAGAGAGAGAGAGAGGAGCAGGGGTGACTTTAGAGAGAGGGTGAGTGACCGGGGTTACTGACTCAGACCACCACTACCACCACTACCAACATTACTGCCAACATTACCAACACTGCTAACATTACTGCCAACACTACCAACATTATTACCACCACTACCGCCACTACCAACATTACTGCCAACATTACCAACAATACTAACATTACTGCCAACATTACCAACACTACTAACATTACTGCCAACACTACCAACATTATTGCCACCACTACCACCACTACCAACATTACTGCCAACGTTACCAACACTACATACCACCACTACCAACATTACTGCCAACATTACCTCCACTACCAACATTACTGCCAACATTACCAATACTACCAACATTACTGCCAACATTACCACCACTGCCAACATTACTGCTAACATTACCACCACTGCCAACATTACTGCCAACATTACCACCACTACCAACATTACTGCCAACATTACCAGCATTACCGACATTACTGCCAACATTACCAATACTACCAACATTACCAACACTACCAACATTACTGCCAACATTACCAACACTATCAACATTACTGCCAACATTACCAACACTACCAACATTACTGCCAACATTACCAACACTACCAACATTTCTGCCAACATTACCAACACTACCAACATTACTGCCAACATTACCAACACTATCAACATTACTGCCAACATTACCAACACTACCACTACTACTAACATTACTGCCAACATTACCAGCACTACATACCACCACTACCAACATTATTGCCAACATTACCAACACTACCTATCAACACTACCAACATTGCTGCCAACAATACTTACTGCAGTTCCTACCAATAAAACCACCACTACCACCAAATTTACTGCCAACATTACCAACAATACTGACTGAGCTTCCTACCAACAGCACCTCTACTACCGCTACTATTACCAACAAGATAATAATTACTGCCAACATTACCATCACACCTAGCAATGCCTACTGTTCTTCCTACCAGTAATGCCACCAGTACCACCACTACTACCAACATTTCCACCACTATCACCAACATTAGTGCCAATATTACTAAAATCACCAACATCCATGCCTTCCACTCTTGACATTACTACCACTGCCAACATTACTGCCACCACTATTAACACCTCCACTGCTACCAACGTTGCCACCAGTACTAATATAGCTGTCCCTGCCACTGACAACATTGCTACCACCGGTACTACATCAACTAGCACTGTTGTCTGCACTCATATGCCACCTCTACCAGAGTTACTGCCACCACCAGTACCAACACTATTGCCACCACAAGTACCAACGCTGCTGCCTTCCCTAACCACCATCACCAGCACCACCACTGCTGCCTTCTTCACCACCTACCAACATTGCCTACTGCTTGTTACAACACTGACACCATCGATAGCCTATAATTTCCACTTAGTACCCATTATATCCAACTCAATAACTATATATATATATATATATATATATATATATATATATATATATATATATATATATATATATATATATATATATATATATATATATATATATATATGTTGTGTGTGTGTGTGTGTGTGTGTGTGTGTGTTTGTGAATGGGTTTTGTTCCTTGTACCATGGCTACCATAGGCCTAACAGCACTATAAATACCCCAACACAGTTCAGTAAACTGTTTTGCTGGGTGATAATATTAGTCCTTATTACTGAGTGTGGTAATATTAGCCTATATTACCACCACCACCACCACCACATCACTCACTACCCACATCTCCACCAATGCTATACTGTTTTCACTCTAACATGGCCCAAATTTTCTTCCTTGTGTAGCCAGTTTCACATTGCTCGGTGGCAGAAAAAGACAAAAAGAAACAGCTCTACATCCTTTCCACAGCATTTTTTCTAGACTGGCTTCAAATCTGGGGTTAATTTAGTGTAAGAACTCAGCATTCAAGGCAGGGAGATGGCAGTTATAGGGCAAGTTAGATTAAGATGAGTGTAGTGCGATACCCTTCATTATTTATTAAGTAGCGTCGGGGTACTAACTTCTTCCCGAGTAGTATCATTCGTTTTCTGTTAGGTAATGGGAGACTAATCTATGTAATCAAACCTTTAATCAGTGTAATGTTTTTTGCCTTTTACTGCGGTCTCCAAGCCATATTTTTCAGTCTAGGAGATGCTTTATTAATGTGACAGGTTAGAGAGATCTTTACTGAGCCCCTTCACTGCTTGTCCGGTCTCCTAATACAAATAAAATCCTCTGGAGACTGCAAGGATGAACGGAGAGAGAGAGAGAGAGAGAGAGAGAGAGAGAGAGAGAGAGAGAGAGAGAGAGAGAGAGAGAGAGAGAGAGAGAGAGACGTCACTGTGGCAGAAAAGTTACTATTGTAAGTCTTGGTTTTATATAGGTGTTGTGTTCCTAGATATCACAACTTTTTCCATACAAATGCCACTGATATCTGGCGGAGGCTGGCAAATCGGATTTATAGATGACAATGGATCTTTATAGACGATTTTCTGTAAGTTACTGTGGAATTAGTGGCAAGAAGAAGAAGAAGAAGATGAAGATGATGATGATGCTGATGATGATGATGGCAATGAAGAAGAAGAGGAAGGAGAGGAGATAAAGTAAAAAAAAAAAAAAAAAAAGGTTAACTAGGGCTATGTAGGCGTATATTGATGATTTTTATATTATCCTATTACCACTAATCCCAGCGCTGGAGAGGGACGCCTTCACGTGGTGGCACCAATCTAACCAACCGGCTCAACTGTCAGGTTACACAGAAGTCCCTCACTCCCTCCATGTCCACCCAAAAGAGAAAGATGGGCTGCAGAAGAAGGGCAATTTCAGCCTTTAAGTCCACTGGGTTCACGTTAAGACGAACCTGGGGTAAGAACAACAGAAACAAAAGCTACTACTACTCTTGCTACTACTATTACAACTACAACAACGAAAACGACCACTAATCCTACCATACATACAATCACAGACAACAGTATCACTCTGCCTTCATGTTGACGATCTTATACAGTACTCGAATAAAACTTTGCTGAACTTTATGTCTTGGATCACTCGCATTAAAGTCATCATTCCTGTCTCTCTGTTTATATTAAGGATGTGCATCAATAAATATGTTAATTATCCTACTCCCGTGTGAACCTGTTGGTTTTTGAGCTGTATTCAAAGTCGTAGAAATTTCAAAGCTCCTTGTGTATGTCGATTTATGCTTTGAGTAATATATGTGTGTGTGTGTGTGTGTGTGTGTGTGTATGTGTGTGTGTATAAACAAAATGACTTTTTTTTTTTCTTACATCAGTCAAATTTAGGGAAAGTGTCAAGGGACAGCCAGTTAGCAAAATCTTTTATTTTAGGACAATAGGTCAAGGGTCAAGGTCATAGGGCAGGCTCAAATGCTGACTTAAGAAAACAAACATAAACAGTTTTTATCCAATTTAGTCCAAACTTGGACAAAAGGTTTAGAATAAGGCAAGAATGAAGTTGTCCAATTATGAGGGAAATCAGTCAAAGGTCAAGGTCACAGAGAAAGGTCAAAATTCAAACCATGTGTCTGTGTTAACAAAATAACTCACACGGTTTTGACCCAGTTTTAACTTGGTTGACTTGTTGAGGGTCAGCCAAGGCGTAAACCTTCCATTTTTTAGAATAATGGGTCAAAGGTCAAGGTCAAGGGATAGGGTAAACTTAAGTAGCTTTTATTTGAGTCGGACCAAACATTGTGGAAAGTTGTGGATAAGGCAAGAACAAAGGATTCGATGATAAGGCAAGAAGGATTCGATTTTGAGAACAAGCCAAGCTCATGGGCTTAAGGGGAGGTCAAAGGCCAAGTTCATGGGTCAAGGTCAACTCAGACAGTACTGGTTTCATTTGAACCAAAGTTGGTGGAAATGTTGAGGGTCAGGCAAGAATGTAGGTATTCAGTTTTGAGGACAATCTGTCAAAAGTCAGGGTTATAAAATAAAGTCAGAGTTTGGCCCGAGTGCCTATGTGAACTAAATAGCTGCACCAGTTTGATCTGATTGGAATAAAACTGACTGAGTGGCTTGAGGATCACCCAACATCTTGACCTACATATTTTTAGAACAATGGGTCAAAGGAAAGATTCAGGTTAACACAAAGAGAAAGATATTCGGTTTTGAGAACAATCAGTTAAAGGTCAAGGTCACATGGAAAGGTCAAAGGTCATGGTCACAGGGAAAGGTCAAAGGTCAAGGTCACAGGGACAGGTCAAAGGTCAAGGTCACAGGGAAGGGTCAAAGGTCAAGGTCACTGGTCAGTCAGCTCAAATAGTTTTTATCTGTTCTGAACCAAAGTTGGTGGATGGGTTAAGGATCAGGCACAGATGAAGCAATTCGAGTTTGAGCGTAATACATCAAAGGTCAAGGTCACACGGCAAAGGCAAATATTCGGTGCTTAGACCTGTTGGTGGGCGCGAGTGTTGCTCCCTGTGAGTGTTCCTACTTGCGTGTTGTTTCTGTAGCATATTAATATCAACATTGTTTATATCAGCAACATAAAAGGGGGTATAGTGATTTTTGTTCAGAATAAATTGTTCAGTAAGAGGTGTTACGAAATCTCCAAAGCCACAGAGAATATGGTCCTTGCTCCACAGTCGGGAAAAAAAAAAAAAGTTATTTGACCATACTTTTCACAGAAGAGAATTTATATCATTTTATGTTTACCTCTCGTTCTTCCCATTGAACATATTCTGTACAGTGATATTATGTCTTGTTCATACTATTTCCAGATGTTATTGTTCAACTTACGAGGGACAACGAACTGCAGATGTTAGATATAGCTTTCATTTACACCATCGCTACAAGTGGTCTTCCCCCAGCTGAATAAAATCGTCTGGTGCTAGGAAGAGTATTAACAACACCCCTCATTCACCTTCCATATTCTGTTATTTCTCGTTTGATCTTCAGTGACATCTTCTCCTATAGTGCCGGGTCTTGTACTAAATGGGAGAGGTGTATGCAGTCTAAATGGTCAAAAGCAAACTATTCTTACATTCAGTTTTGTCCAGATCTGAGCATGTCATTTGTTTAAACTCTACATTTTATCTCTCCCTCCTTCCACCTCCAGGCCCCTCTTCCTCTCTCGCCTCAACCCTCAGGCATGTGGTCATTCCTGGATTATATATATGACAATGAATTAATCAAAGCTATTAAATCTGCATTCCTAAAACTACCTTAGTATAATTTTTATACTAATACCATAAACATCACCAACATTACCACCTAAACTATATTTACTACTGCCAACACTACTGCTTGAACCATTATGACTACTACCAACATTACTGCTACTACCAGCATTACTATTTACCACTATTACCAACATTAACACTATTATCAACAATACCACTGCCAGCAACAGTACTACTCGATCTATGCCGTTACTATTACAGTATTACTTAAAGAGGAAAAGGTATTCAAAAAGAAGAGAGCAACACCTATGCTGTGTAATCAGTGTAAATATCTGTCTATACCTTTGGCGGGTTTTTGTGGTTTTGAAGCGTGGTACTGAAAAAATGTTGGAATAGAAACGTGCAGACATGATGATCTGTAACACCTCTCCTGCTCCTGATATGTTGTTTGTAGTGTAATTCATCAAAACGCTTCAGAGCTGAGGAGCAACATCACGACTGAAGAGTCACACTATCATGGCCATGAAATAGGACGCAAAAACCCACACTAGCATGTCCAAAACTCTACTGATTTTATTCATAAGATTAATTCTCTTAGTTTCTCCAGTGGTAGGTTGGTTAGTTTTTGATGTAGACTCACTTTTTACTAAAATCCCTATTGAAGATGTAATTAGTTTCTTGGAAGAAAAATTACCTAATTGTAACACTGATCACAGCATGCCACATGATGTCTTTCTCCAACTTATTAGCCTGTGTGTGCAGTGTAATGCATTTTCTTTTGGTTCTCAGTTTTTCATGTAAAAGTTTGGTGTGGGTATGGGCTCGCCCCTCTCCCATTCTTAGTATCCTGCACATGGAATACCTCGAATCCAACCTTCTTACCACCATATCTCCTCAAAATTTAACTTGGTATATGTATGTTGATGATGTGTTTTCCTTCTGGCCAGACATATACACTAACTTTGACGATTTTCTCACAAAATTAAACACTGTATATTGGTTCCTTCAACGAAATTTAAAGATGAATGGAATAATAATGGCTCCCTTCCATTGCACAGGGATGAACAAGGGGCACTCAGCATTTCTGTGTACATGAAACCAGCCCAGTGCAATTTGTATATACATTATTATTCATATCACCACAGTTCCACTAAAATGTCAGTTATTTCTTCTATGTTCCTTAGAGTACTCAGAATTAGTAGTCCCCAACATCTGGATACGGAAAACGCCAAGATATAGAAAATATTTTTAGATCTAAAATATCCCAATTGGTTTATAAGGCAAGCGTATTTTAAAGCCAGAAAAGCCTTTTTTGTACCTAGACCAACATCACAAAGTCGGCAAAATAAGCCATACATCACGGTTCCGTATGTGTCAAATCTTAGCTTGGTGAAGTCTGTGAGTCATGATTTGGATGTAAACATTGCATTTAGATATACTTCCACCTTAAGATCAATGCTGGTAAAGAATAAACCCATTAGTAACAAAACTGCAGGGGTATACAAAATTCCATGAAGAGACTGTGATTTGGTTTATATTGGTGAAACTGGAAGGGATTTGGACACTCCCATTAAGGAACACAAGTATGCTTGTAAGATAGGCAACATAAATAACGCAGTGTACGTTCACTCTTCAGAAAACGACCACAGAATCGACTAGAATGCTAGTAAAATGTTGTACAAATATAGTAATTATAAGAAATGTAGGATAGTGGAAGCGGTTTATATAGAGAGATATAATAATTTTAATCATAGTGAAGGAATGTATAAATTATGTCCAGTGATGAGAGGATTAGTGGCAAGGTCCTTGCCGCCCCTTGTAATCCCTCACTCAGGTCGGGAACAGAGTAGAGGGAGAGTCAGGTGAGGTAACATCAGGTGTGGTGGTTGGGAGAGAAAAAAGTGTGGTTACCTGCATATAAGCAGCTTCTCAGTAATTGAAGACCAGCAGGCTTGACTCCACAGGCACCCACTTACTAATATACTATTTTCTGTGAGTGCCATGAGCTCTCATATTCAATATTCCTTACCTTAATAATAAACACCATTAATGTCGTGCATATTGTAGTGCATAAACTTATGGCAGTTTTTGGTTAAATGTAGTCAAAACTGACGTCAGTTTCATGAGAAAATGTTGCAGCTCCTACGATAATAATAAAGTTGAAAAGAAGACTTGCTGAAATCAACTGCTACTTGTCTTTGTAATCTGCAGTTTGCATAAACCAATTGTAGAAGTGGTGGTTCATAAACTCGGTGTGGGCTTGGTCGACTTTGAGCCCATGAAGTCACAGTTAAGGCGGTAATTTGAAGCTCTGTTAGACTTCATATGAAATAGATCATGAGGACATTGTCACTCATGCAGCTCAGCTAATGATTTGATTCTTAAGTGATAATCTGCTAAGTGGAATGCAAACTCTGTATTTTAGAAGATGATTTCTGAAGCAAGTTAGTCATATGGAATGTTTAATTGTCCTATATTATTGCTAACTGTACTTTATAATGTAGGATGCAGGCAGACCATACCTAACAACAACAGACTCTCAAAAAATGACCATAAAGAATTAGGGGTTTGCATTCCTCTTTGTGATTTCTGGTTTAATCATATGATTCAATATTCTGAACTAGCACCACGACACTGGATAACTTATATTTGTTCGGCAGAAAACCACAACTATGCCTTCGCCTCAGCTAGTGTGAAAGGTACAGGGTGAACAGAAACTATGATTCACGAGAGTACACTGCATGTACATGCATTTGTATGATTAAATTCTTGTCTCTTATACAGATGAATCCATGTGTACATCAGTTCCCTTTTCCTGGGCAAGTGATGGAAACTATAACAGGACTGAAAATCTCAGACTGACAGTCAATTGCCTGCCATAAATGTGGTTCATTGATTTGTTTGTGTAGGAAGCATAATGAGGCCCCAGAAAAAATGTCATAATTACAAGACGAAAATAATCAGAGCTTTTTTTTTTTTTTTTTTCTCAGTGCAGTGATGACAGGGAAAGGACAGCAAGAACTTCCAATGCCTGTTACTGCTTTTACTTATCCTCAGTCTGTCTGTTCAACCAGACCCATCGACTGCAGGTAAGTGGCCCTATGGAGTAAGCAACTGCTCCTACAGTGTTGATGCTGTGTCTGCATCTGCAGCACATGCAGTGCGGTGTTTTATAATGTGAGTTGTTATGTGGGCTTATTCTGAAATTGTGGCAAATATTTAAATATGTGATTCGACTCAGTTCAAGTCTGAGTTGGTAAATGAGAAGGGCTGGATGGTGTTCTGATAAAAGCCTAGCTGGGAACCTGATCATATCTGATTTAAAGATATTTCTGATGAGAGGATACTGGAAGAGCAGCTTGCAATACTGTGGTCTGACTGAGGTGTTGTATTGCTCTTAATTTTGGCTCTCTGTTGTCTTGTCTTTATTTTTTCTTGGAGGGAGCAATCTTACGGGCTTCTGGCCTGTGGTTCCTTCTTCCCTGCATAAAGAAAAAAGTGTAAGAGGAGTCAGTAGGTGTTTCTTCATTGTTGGAGACAGTGAAGGGCCGTGTTCAATGTTCTTTCTGCTAGGGAGAATGTGAATAATGAGACATAACATAGAATAAGCTCGTTTGTGAGTCAGTATTTTGTCCAAGTGCCTGCCAGTCTAAGAACATCATTTGTATTTCATTCCTGCTGGTCCCAGATGATTTTGTTTAGTTCTGTATGGCCCGTGGTTGAGATGAAGTTACTGAAGACTCCATGTAACCCATCCAGTTCAAAAACCCTCTCCTCAGCTGCATAAAACCCTCTGAAACTGCGAGAAATAAATTAAGGAAGACATTAAGAGAGAGTGAAGTAGCAATCGACCTTGGAGTGAGTCATATATACCGCCCGTGTGGACCCGTGACGTCATGAGTGTGGCGGGAGGGGAAGGTCGCGTTTTCTATCACCCACTTAAGGCAGAAGGGGAACTAAAAAGGAAAGCACCCGAAGCACATTAACTGAAATTACTCCATGCAACAATTGATCTATAAATACTTTTCCTTCTTAAAGTAAAATAATAATAATAATAATAATAATAATAGTGATAGTAGTAAAAATAATGTAAATAACATAACAACAACACTAATAATGCTAATGCTAATGCTAATTATAATAATAATGATAATAATAATAATAAACTTTCAAGGACACTGATACTAAACAACTTATCCCTCTATGATACAAAACACAAAAGAAAGCAACACATAAACACTTTAAACACAAATAACTTTATAATTACAGATCATCAGGAGGGAGCGTAGTGAGTGTCAACAGAAAATGGGTTGTCTCAGTGAAGAAAATGGTGGTCTGGCGCGTAAAGGGTGGACTATAAAAAAGAAAAAAAAGGATGATAACAGACCCCCAGTTTGATCTATAATTTCTACAGCCTGTGGTAGACGCTAAAACATATCTGACACTTCTGCATCGTTGCTAAGTACGCTGTGTAACGTGGGATGCAGGCTAATAACAACTATCCCCTCTTCACCGTAAGTGGACCCAGATTTTTTCCTCTTTTTGCAGCTTATTTCACGTAGCTCAGTGACAGAAAAAGACATAATGGCGATACAGCCTTTCCACAGCGCTTCTTTGTGACTAGCACCATAATCTACTGTTAATCTCTTGTTACAACTCAGCATTCACGATGGACAGGTGGCAGTTTTAGGCCGAGTAAGAGTAAAGGGAGTATAGTGAAGGGATAAATGACGGCTGGAGATCGTGAGAAGTATGGAAGAAGAGGTAGTGGAGTATTGGTGGTTTTAGTAAGCGCTCGACTTCAGTGATGAGCCGTATTCTCTCTCTCTCTCTCTCTCTCTCTCTCTCTCTTTCTCTCTCTCTCTTTCTCTGTATTTTTCTTGCTCACTTCGAGGAGTTCTGGTCAGTTTTGTACAGACGTTTTGCCTTGAACACATAAATACTTCTTCATTACCCTTCCTGTACGAGTGATTATACCCAACTCTAATATAAGCATTTGGCTGTAGCAATTGTAATTTAAGAACAGCATCAATTGACCTGAAAATTGAAAAAAAGAATAAGGGTCTGAAAAATCTGGTGCAACATCTATAAATAAAATCCAAATTGTGGTTCGTAGTCAGTCATATTTTGATCACTAAAATCTGGAACAATTGTTTTTTTTTTTTTGAGTTCAAAATATATTGATCTTAAAATTACGTTCATCACTTGCATTACTTTTATTTTAATTATTATGTAGATTTTTTTTTCATATCCAGACACTCCATATTTTTTTCATTTGTGATTTTTTAATAGATTTTTCGAAACTGAGGGGGTGTTAAATCCAGTCATCATTAACCCTTTCACTACTACGAGGGTTGTCATAAGCTGAATAAAATCGTCTGGGAGCAGCAAGAATCACGGAAGTATATGACACTGAAGTAAAGGGGTTGGAATCAAATAATCAAGTTGGGATGGAAATGATAACTTGAAGGAATCTGACCAAAGTTGAACATTTAATATCCAGGAGGTAAAGCATGATGGAGATGAGGCCACATAATCGTACTCCTTTCACCTTAACCTGGTCCAGATTTCCATCATTTCTCTTTTCCGTAACTTAATTAACGTGGCTCAATGACACACACACACACACACACACACACACACACACACACACACACACACACACACACGCTCTTTATCCATTGAATAACATTTCTTCGTGACTAACATCATACTCTAGTCAATTGTTACACCTCAGCATTTAGGAGGGAGAGGAGGCAATTTTAGGCCTAGTTAAGGTGAAATAAGTAGATCTTGAATAATGTTAAAGATAAATATTACGCAGCATGATAGAAACGAGTCTTTTGTCCCGAACAGGAGCTCGGTGAACCATAGAAGCTTCGAATCCCGTCAGTCACCCTCTAGACGTGAGAGGGGGAGGTCGTCAGAGTTGTGTACATATTTTATCAGAGTTAGTGTTTAAACAGCTTTCCCATCTTGCCGAGAGAAACAAAGGTAAGCGAGGTTATTGTTCATCAGTTCTTTGATAGCTACCAGTTCTTTCAGCTGAACCAAATCACCTTTATTAGTGTGAAAAGTGTGGAAATAAGTTATCTGAGAGGAGTGCGGGGATACGTGGAGAGACAGACAAATGGGGAAGTGAAGTGCGTTGCGTGTTGATGTAGATGTGGAGTTAGGTAGAGAGGCAGACAGACAAATGAGGAAGTGAAGGAGCGTTATGGTGACGGGGATGTGGAGTTACATGGAGAGAGAGAGACAGACAAATGAGGAAGTAAAGGAGCGTTGTGGTGTTGACGTGGATGTGGAGTTAAGAGGAGAAACAGACAAACAGTTTAAGGAAGCGTTGAAGTGTTTATGAGGAGTTAAATGGAGAGACAGACAAATGAGGAAGTGAAGTAGCGTTGTGGTGTTTATGTGGATGTGGAGTTAGGTGGAGAGACAGACAGACAAATGAGGAAGTAAAGAAGGAATGTGATGTTGATGTGAATGTGGAGTTAGGTAGAGAGAGAGACAGACAAATGAGGAAGTAAAGGAGTGTTGCGGTGTTGATGTGAATGTGACCTAAAGTGTTGGGAGAAGTACTCTTAGATGATTTGGTCATGTGGAGGTAATGGAGAATGAGAGACTGAATAGGAGAGTTTATGTTAGTGAGGCGGAGAATGAGAAAGGCAGAGGGAGACCAAGGAAGAGGAGGGATGGAGTGGAGAGACATGGGTGAGGATAATGTGAGCTGGGGGGATGGCAGACTGACGCTGGAGGCAAGTGGTAGGTGGTGGCGACAATCATCCACTCACTTGATGTAGTGCTGCCTACTTCTTCCTTAGCCTTTATCATTCTTTTTCTGTGCCTGCCCTCCTCTCTTCCTATTTCTCCCATCTTTCCTGTCACTTCTTACTGCTTTTCTTTCCTTTACAGGTGGCTTTACATTGAGTGACAAGCAAATGGTTTCCTGTAAGCCAAGAAACCATTTAAACGTTGGGTGGTAACCATATAACCAAACCATACGTGCTCCCTACGTGTCAACAAGTGGGTTGGTGGAGGGTTAGTGCCCCTCCCCGTAAAACAAATAACTCAAAGTCAAATGGCCACCCGTTACGGGATTATGGCGTCTGGCAATAGATAGATAGATAGATAGATTATTATTATTATTATTATTATTATTATTATTATTATTATTATTATTATTGTTGTTGTTATTATTATTGTTATTATTATTATTATTATTATTATTATTATTATTATTATTATCATCATCATCATCATCATCATCATCATTATATAATTATCACCATCATCACCATCTGGACATCCTTTCCCGTCTTAGGGCAGGGTGAGGAGTAGCAACGTTCAGACAGCCTAAATTTGCCCAGTTCAATGGGCCACGCTTCCTTTCACTCATCATTCAAGTCCACGGAATCCTGGTTCCATCAGATACGCCAAAAAAAAAAATTCACCACGTTAATGTAGCTTCACATATACCTATCTGATAGAGTCAAGCCGAACGCTGCCACGTTAAAAAGGGGTGCCAAATCCCTGGGTATGCGCTTCTTCGCACGAAATTCATCCAGCCAGCTTGGTCTCTTGTCAGTCCCCTAGCCTCATCAACTTCCAAACCTCTCTTCCTCACACACTCATCCACCATATCCCTCCACCTTCTTATTGGCCTACATCACCTCCTCCCTCCTTCAGATTCGCTCAGATATACCTTTTTCACCGCTCTTTTGTCATCCATTCTCTCCACATGACCAAACCATCTCAATACACTCTCTTCAGTTCTGGTGTCCACAGACTTCCTCACTCCACATCTTTCACGAATCACATTGTTCCGTATCCTATCCATTCTCCGTACTCCATATACATTCCTCAGCAGTCCCATTTGCACTGCCCTTACTCTTGAGTTTTCATGCCACACCATAGTCTCTCATCCGTATGTTAAAGTTGGCACTAACACTCCTTCATGTAAGCTTCGTGCAGCTGCAACACTCAAGCCTCGGTTTTTATCAAGGTCTTCATAGCACCAAGTACTTTCCTTGTGTCGCTCTGCTTTCAACTTCTTTTGTGCATTTTCCTTCTCTCTTCTGTCACTGTACCCAGGTATTTGAACTCTCACCAGTTCCAGTCTCTCTTCATTCACTGTAACATCATACTGAGAGCCACCTTCTCTTTCTACATGTACTCTCGAGGCTCGACGCTCACAGACATCAACAAAACTCTGCACTAGTCTACCAAGTTCTTGTCCGGTACTTGCAAGCAGTACTGCATCATCAGCATACAACAAATTTGAGATATTCCATCCATCATCATTCATTACCAACGCCATCCCTCTCTCCATTACTCGTGTTCTGACTTCTCTCATCACCCCATCCATATATACATTGAACAACCATGGGGGCATCACACAACCTTGTCGCACGCCCACGCTGATCGTGAACCAATCACCTATGCCCATTTACCCCTACACATGCCTCACTACCATCATGAAAACTCTTGACGGCACCTAGCAGCTTACCATCTACACTATACATGCACAAAACTTTCCACAATCCTTCTCTGTCAACTTTGTCGTATGCTTTTTCCAGATCCATGAATGCCATAAACACCTAATAGTCCTTCTCACACGCCTTTTCCACTCTTTGTTTCATTGTAAATATTTGATACGCACATCCTTTACCACTCCTAAGGCCACCCTGTTCGTAACTCACTAGGACTTCTGATATCTCTCTTACTTTCTTTATAATAATTCTTCCATATACCTTCCCTACCACACTCAGTAAACTTATGCCCCGATAATTCTTGCACTCATTTCGCTCACCTTTATTCTTGTACAGGGGTACAATCACTGCCTGTTTCCACTCTGCTGGCACAGTTTCACTCATCCATGCCTTCTTACGCATCTCCAACAAACACTTCATTCCGCTCTCTCCACTACACTCACTCATCTCTGCATACACCTCATCAACCCCAGCTGCTTTCCCATTTTTCAGCCGCTTCACAGCGTTCTTCACCTGTGCGAGTGTCACGTTTCCTGGCACTGCATTCCTTCTCTGCACACCCCCAAAACCAATCATGTTAACAATCGCTTTCCCCTCTCCATTCCCATACGTCAGACTTTTCATATATTCTTTCCATCTGGTCCTTACTTCATCCTCATGGGTTAATAATCTACCACTTACATCCTTCACACTTCCACATTTCCTTCCAATGTCACTTCTACATTTCTGCAACTCTTTCCAGAATAACTTCCTGTTTTAAGAGTAATTATAATAATAATAATGATAATAATAACAACAACAACAACATCAATAATAATAATAGTAATAATAATAATAATAATAATAATAATAACAATAATAATAATAATAATAATAATAATAATAATAATAATAATAATAATAATGATAATAATCAATCTATCTATCTATCTATTGCCAGAAACATTAATCCTGTAAGGGGTGGCCACAGACAAATCGCCTACATGTCACCCTGTCCCCCGCCATTTCACTACCCTGCTCCCAGCTCACCCCACCCCCTCTCTCTCACATACCTCTCCACTCCATCCCTCCATCTCATCCTTGGCCTCTCTCTCCTTCTCCCTCCCTTCACCTCACTCACATACACTCTCCTCGTCAGTCTCTCGCTCTCCGTCCTCTCTACATGGCCAAACCACCTCAGTGTGTTTCTCCTAACGCTTCCTATCACATCCACATCCACACCACAACGCTCCTTCACTTCCTCATTTGTCAGTCTGTCTCTCCATGTGACTCCACATG
The DNA here is from genome assembly GCF_032717465.1 of Coenobita brevimanus. NCBI lineage: Eukaryota > Metazoa > Arthropoda > Malacostraca > Decapoda > Coenobitidae > Coenobita > Coenobita brevimanus. Next base: position 30,915,938 of record NC_137030.1, on the reverse strand, counting down.
CTCCTCTCAAATAACTCATTTCCACTGCTCTCACTCCATCAAGGTCCAAGCTTCACTTCCATACGTTAGAGTTGGTATCACAATACTGTCATGCAGTAACTTTTTCACTTCCATGCTCACTTCCCTGTTTCTTATCACTGCTTTCAAGGAACCAGCAACCTTTTTTCCTTGTTGTACCCTTTCAAGCACTTCACCCTCTCAACTTCCATCCTTACTCATCACACTACCCAAGTACTTAAACGTACTCACATTTTCCAATTCCTCACCATCCAACCTCACTGTAAATTCACTGACTTCACCTCTCTCAAAGACCATCACTTTACTCTTCCCTTCATTCACCTTTAGATTCCGTTTCTTCCACACTCTCCCAAACTCATCCACCAAGCCTTGCAGCTCCCCTTCGTCTTCACTCAACAACACAGTATCATCTGCAAACAACAGTACAGGGAGTTTCCAGACACTACCCTCTCTCACCAGGGTCACTCCAACATCCACTGCCCTACCTTGTATCTCTTTTATAACCTCATCCATATACAGATTGAACAACCATGGAGACATGACACATCCCTGTTTCAACCCAACCTTCAAAGAGAAAAATTCACTCAGTTCACCATCCACACTCACTGCAGCCTTAGCACCATCATACATACTCTTCACGGCATTCAACAATATCCCGTCTACTCCATATATTCTTAATGCTTTCCACATTCCTTGTCTATCCACCCTGTCATATGCTTTCTCCAAATCCAGAATATGATGATGATGATGATAATGATGATGAAAATGGCGATAATGCTGCTGCTGCTGATGATGATGATGATGATGATATTGATGATGGTGAGGATAATGATGATGAAAGTGATGATGTTGATGATGATGATGATTTTTGTTGGCAGATAGATGTACGGAACTGCAGGAAATCCACAGCAAGCCAGGAAGACAGCCAAAAAGAAAGCCAAGAAGAAAGCCAGCCAGGAAGAAAGCCAGGAAGCAAGCCAGTCAGTAAGCCAGTCAGCCATCACATTTCTTTTTAAAAACTGTTATATTTCTCTTACTAATTTGCCACTATCATTCACTTGTTAGATTAGATATAGAATAGATAGATAGGAAGATAGATAGATAGATAGATAGATAGTTAGGTAGCTAGATAGAGAGTATCATTCGCCTGTTAGATTTAGAATAGATAAATAGTTAGATAGGTAGATAGATAGATAGATAGATAGATAGGCAGATATATAGATAGGCAGATAGATAGATAGGCGGATAGACAGGCAGATAGATAGATAGATGGACTGATCGATAAATTGATATATGGACAACTTCACACTGCCACATTTCACACACACACACACACACACACACACACACACACACACACACACACACACACACATCTAACCTTTCTAACCTCTGTGTTCCTAAGAGTAAGTCCTTCAGTCCAGTCGTATCCGTCTAACTAGAGATTCCTGGCAACTGATAGAGTTACGGGATACTGTTTACGACTCATTTACTTACTCCATTCATTCCTGAGCCAATAATAATAATAATAATAATAATAATAATAATAATAATAATAATAATAATAATAATCTATCTATCTATAGCCCGACGCCCTAATCCCGCAAAGGGTGGCCGCAGACAAAACGCCTCAAAGTCGCTCTGTCACCCACCATTTGACTACCCTCCCCCCAACTCACCCCCCCCCTCCCTCTTATAACTCTCAACTCCATCCCTTCACCTCATCCTCGGTCTACCCCTCCCTCTCCCTCCCTCCACCTCACCTACATACACCCTCTTAGTCAGTCTTTCATTCTCCATTCTCTTCACATGTCCAAACCACCTCAGTGTATTTTTCCCAATCTTCTCAATCACATCCACATCCACCCCACAACGTTCCTTCACTTCTTCATTCGTCAACCTGTCCCTCCATGTCACCCCACATGCTCCTCTCAAGTAACTCATTACCACTGCTCTCACTCTTGAGTTGTTCCCCTCTTGCAAGGTCCATGCATCACTTCCATACGTCAGGGTAGGGATCACAATACCATCATGCAGTGACTTCTTATCTTCCATACTCACCTCCCTATTTCTCATCACTGCTTTCAGTGTACCAACAACCTTCCTTCCCTACTGTACCCTTTCACGCACTTCATCCCCCAAAAGTTCCATCCTTACTCATCACACTACCCAAGTACTTGAAAGCACTCACATTCTCCATATCCTCACCATCCAACCTCATTGTACACTCTGTGACTTCATTCCTCTCAAACACCATAACTTTACTTTTGTTTACATTAACTTTCAGATTCCTCCTCCTACACACTGTCCCAAATTCATTCACCAAACCTTGCAACTCTCATTCATCTTCACTTAACAATACTGTATCATCAGCAAACAGCAACCCCGGAATCTTCCAAATCTCACCCTCATTCATTAGAGCCACCCCCACATCCACTGCCCTACCCTGCACCTCCTTTACAACCCCATCCATCTATATATTAAACAGCCATGGAGACATCACACAATCCTGTCTCAGTCCTACAATGAGATCAAAGAACTCACTCAGCTCACCATCCACTCGCACCGTAGCCCTAGCTCCCTCGTACATACTCTTCACAGCACTCAACAATTTCCCCTCCACTCCATATATTCTTAATACCTTCCACATACCTTGCCTATCTATTCTGTCATAAACTTTCTCCAAGTCCATGAGGGCAGCATACACTTTCTTTCCCTTCTCTAGATACTTCTCCACTAAACATCCTAGAACAAATAATAATAATAATAATAATAATAATAATAATAATAATAATAATAATAATAATAACAATAATAATAATAATAACAATAATAATAATAATAATAATAATAATAATAATAATAGTAATAATAATAATAATAATAATAATAATAATAATAATAACAATAACAATTAATTTTCATTCATTCATCATCTAATCCAGTGTTGCCCCATGAGGAGCGTGGGAGCCCGGGGCTAGGCAAGTTGGTCCTGACATTTAAGATGAGAGTGACCAGCCTCACTCATCCCTGAGTGGCATTACGTGAGCAATAAACCCCAACCATCCCTTGGATGTAAACCTACACCGGCTCAATCCGATTGGAGCGCCTTAATTACGCACTAAACCACCAGGCGCCTTAATTTAGCTATATGGTTACCACCCAGCTCAGTAAATGGTTTCCTGGTGTACAGGAAACTATTTGGCTTGTCATTCAGTGTAGAGTCACCCGTAGATAGAAGGAAGAGGAAAGAATGAAAGAAAGACAGAAGAGAAAGGATGGAAAGAAGAAAGAAAGGAAAGGGCAGGCATCCGAGAGCAGCACTACATCGAGCAAGTGGATGGTAAGCGCCCCCACCAACCACTTGATAATAATAAAAATAATAATAATAATAATGAGAGTAATAATGATAATAATAATAATAATGAGAGTAATAATAATAATAATAATAATAATAACAACAACAACAACAACAACAACAACAACAACAACAACAATAATAATAATAATAATAATAATAATAATAATAATAATAACAATAATATTAAAAGACAGCATGGTCCTCAAGCAGTAAGGAATTATCAAGAAACAGTAAAAGCACCTCAGATATCACCTTAATTATCAACTCAAAATAAGGCGCCTCTGCTTGTCTCTCTGATGCACCCAAGTCTTCCCTTCGTGACCTCCAAACACTGATGTCTTTCTCACGCCTTTGCCTTCTTCGTTTTGAGACTATGGACTAATATTAATGGAAAAAATTGAAGAAAGTCTATATTAATTTTATGCCTCTTTTTTTTCACGCAGGGAAGAAGGAACCCAAGGCCATTTTAGTGGAAGCCCCGATAACATGTCTCCCTCCTTTTCTCTGCTTCTTCCTGTCCGCCTCATACCTCTGTCTGTCTGTCTGTCTGTCTGTCTCTGTCTCTTTGTCTGCCTGTCTGTCTGTCTCCGTCTCTGTCTTTGTTTGTCTGTCTGTCTGTCTGTCTCATACTAACAATACAGTACAAGGATACTATTTTTTTTTTTCAGAAAGGAAGAATCCAAGGCTGACAACCTACGCAAGTTTGCACTACGGGTCGAGCCAACAGAACGAAGACCAAGTCAAGGCTATTCCTGGATCCACTGGGTTAGAAGAATGGAGGTCGAAGGCAGGGGGAGAGGCAGACTGAGGAAGAAAGCTCAGGAGGTGAATTTTTGGCAATGATGGTGAGTGATTGCAATGTTTACGTCGTTTCATCAACCTCTTCATTCTGGTTACGTCCTACTCTCTCTCTCTCTCTCTGCCCTCTACCCTACCCTACACTACCCTCCCCTCCCCTACCCTACCCTACCCTACCCAACCCTACCCTACCCTCCCCTACCCTACAATGTCCTACCCTACCCTACTCTACCCCGCCCTACCCAACACTATTGTCCTCTACCCAGCGCTACCCTACCCTACCCTACCCTACCCTACCCTGCCCTACACTACTGTCCTCTACCCAACGCTACCCTACCCTACCCTGCCCTTTCCTACTCAACCCTACCCAGCCCTGCACCATACTACCTTGCCCTATCCTACCCTACCCTATCCTGCCCAATCCTACCCTACCCTGCCCTGCCCTACCCTACCCTACCTTACCTTACCGTTCACTTCTGTCCTCTACCCTATCCTACCCTGCCCTGTCCTACCCTACCCTACCCTACCCTACCATACTCTGCCCTATCCTACCCTACCTTATGCTACACTACTGTCCTCTGCCCTACCCTACACTACTCAGCGATACATATTCTATCCAACCCTGCTCTGCCCTACCCTACCCTACCCTACCCTACATTACCCTACCGTACCTTACAGTACATTACTGTCCTCTACCCTCCCTTACCCTACCCTACTCTACCCTACCCTACCCTACACTACACTACCCTACCCTATCCTACCCTACCCTACCCTACCCTACCCTACCCTACATTATCCTACCCTACATTACAGTACACTACTGTCCTCTACCCTCCCTTACCCTACCCTACCCTACCCTACCCTACCCTACACTACACTACATTACCCTACCGTACCCTACCGTACCCTACCCTACCCTACCCTACCCTACATTACCCTACCCTACCTTACAGTACACTACTGTCCTCTACCCTCCCTTACCCTAACCTACCCTACCCTACCCTACCCTACTCTACACTACACTACATTACCCTACCGTACCCTACCGTACCGTACAGTACCGTACCGTACCGTACCCTACCCTACCCTACTCTACCCTACCCTACCCTACTCTACCCTACTCTACCGTACCCTACACTACACTACCCTACCCTACATTACACTACACTACACTACATTACACTACTGTCTTCTACCCTACACTATCCTACCGAACCAAACTACCTACCTACCTACCTCACTACCTACCCTACCCTACCTCATAAAACGCACATAACACTGCATCCCCAAGCACTTCATAATCCATGCAAGGGATATTATTTTTGAATCACCCTGTTATAAGATTTTTTGTTTCAAGAGATATATTGAAGTAGAGTAGGATCGGGGTTGGGTGGGGTGCAGTGGAGTAGGATCGGGGTTGGATGGGGTGCAGTGGCGTAAGAGGGAGTTAGGTGGGGTGCAGTGGGGTAGGAGGGGGTTGGGTGGGGTGCAGTTTTGTAAAATAGAGGTTGGATGGGGTGCATTGGGGTAGGAGGGGGTTGGGTGGGGTGCAGTGGGATATGATCGGGGTTGGGTGGGGTGCAGTGAGGTAGGATCGGGGTTGGGTGGGGTGCAGTGAGGTAGGATAGGGGTTGGGTGGGGTGCAGTGGGGTAGGATCGGGGTTGGGTGGGGTGCAGTGGGGTAGGATCGGGGTTGGGTGGGGTGCAGTAGGTAGAATCGGGGTTGGGTGGGGTGCAGTGGGGTAGGATCGGGGTTGGGTGGGGTACAGTGAGGTAGGATCGAAGTTGGGTGGGGTGCAGTGAGGTAAGATCGGGGTTGGGTGGGGTGCAGTTGGGTAGAATCGGGGTTGGGTGGGGTGCAGTGAGGTAGGATCGGGGTTGGGTGGGGTGCAGTGAGGTAGGATAGGGGTTGGGTGGGGTGCAGTGGGGTAGGATCGGGGTTGGGTGGGGTGCAGTAGGTAGAATCGGGGTTGGGTGGGGTGCAGTGGGGTAGGATCGGGGTTGGGTGGGGTACAGTGAGGTAGGATCGAAGTTAGGTGGGGTGCAGTGAGGTAAGATCGGGGTTGGGTGGGGTGCAGTTGGGTAGAATCGGGGTTGGGTGGGGTGCAGTGGAGTAGGAAGGGGTTGGGTGGGGTGCATTGGGGTAGGAGTGGGTTGGATGGGGTGCAGTTTTGTAAAATTGGGGTTGGATGGGGTGCACTGGGGTAGGAGGGGGTTGGGTGGGGTGCAGTGGGATATGATCGGGGTTGGGTGGGGTGCAGTGGGGTAGGATCGGGGTTGTGTGGGGTACATTGGGGTAGGGTCGGGGTTGTGTGGGGTGTAGTGAGGTAGGATCGGGGTTGGGTGGGGTGCAGTGGGATAGGATCGGGGTTGGGTGGGGTGCAGTAGGGAGGGTCGGGGTTGGGTGGGGTGCAGTGGGGTAGGATCGGGGTTGGGTGGGGTGCAGTGAGGTAGGATCGAAGTTGGGTGGGGTGCAGTGAGGTAGGATCGGGATTGGGTGGGGTGCAGAAGGGTAGGATCGGGGTTCGGTGGGGTGCAGTGGGGTAGTATCGGGGTTGGGTGGGCTGCAGAAAGGTAGAATCGGGGTTTGGTGGGGTGCTGTGTGATAGGAGTGGGGTGGTGTTTGGTGCAGTAAGGTTGGATTGGGGTTGGGTGGGGTGCAGTGGGCTCTGATCTGGGTTGAGCGAGGTGTAAGGGGTTGGAGTGGGTTTGCACGGGGTGCAGTGAGGTAGGTTAGCAGTTAGGTTGGATGCAGTGGGGTAGGATAAGGGTTGGACAGGGTGCTGTAGGGTTGGATTGGAGTTGGATGGTTGTAGTGGGGTTGGGTGGGGTGCGGTGAGGGAGAATCGGGGTTGGGTGGAATGCAGTGGGGTAAGATCGGGGTTGGGTGGAGTGCAGTGGAGAAGGATCGGGGTTGAATGGGGTGTAGGGTGGTTGGGTAGGGTACAGTGGGGTAGCATTGGATATGGGTTGGGTGCATTGGGGTTGGGTAGGGTGCAGTAGGATTGAGTGGGGTGCACTGGGCTTTGGTCAGGTGAAGCGGGGTAGGATCGGGATTGGATAGGGTGCAGTGGGGTAGGTTCGAGGTTGAGTCGGGTGTACTGGGGTTGGGTAGGGTGGAATGGGGTGGGATCGGGGTTTGGGGTGCAATGGGGAAGGATTGGGGTTTCATTGGGGTGCCGTGGGGAAGGATCGGGGTTCATTGGGATTCAGTGGGGATGGGTACGGTACTGTGGGGAAGTATCGGGTTTTGGTGCGTTGCAGTGAGGTAGGAGTGCAGTTATATGGGGTGCAATGGGGTGAAATTGGGGTTAGAGGTTGTGTAGTGAGGTTGGATTGAGATTGGGTGGGGTGCAGTACGGTAGGATCGGGGTTGGATGGGGTAAGATCAGGGTTGGGTTGGAAGCAGTGGGGTGGGGGATTGGGTGGGGTGCAGTAGGGTAGGATCAGGGTTGGGTGGGGTGCAGTAGGGTGGGATCGGGGTTGGGTGGGGTGCAGTAGGGTGGGATCGGGGTTGGGTGGGGTGCAGTGGGGCTGGGAGCGATGCAGTTGGGTTTGGTGAGGTGCAATAAGGTAGAACTGGCATTTGGTAGCAGTGAAGTTGGGTGGGGTACCGTGGGGTAAGATCAGTGTTGGGTTGGGAGCAGTCGGGTGGGGTCGGCTTTGGATGGGCTGCAGTGGGGTAGGTTGGAGCTGTGTGGAGTGCCGTGGGGTATGGTCGGGATTGGTTTGGCTGTAGTGGGGTTGCATGGGGTGCAGTGAGGGAGAATCGGGGTTGGGAGGGGTGCAGTGGGGTAGGATAGGGTTGGATGGGGTGCAGTAGGATTGGGTGGGGTGCATGCGTTAGGATCGTGATTCGGTTGGGCGCAGTGGGGTAGGATCGGGGTTGGGTGGGCTGCATTGGTGTAGAATCGTGGTTGGGTGGGGTGCAGTGGGGTTGGATCGGGGTTGGATTGAGTGCAGAGGGGTAGGATCGGGGTTGGGTGGAGTGCAGCAGGATTGGGTGGAGTGCAGTGTGGTAGGATCGGGGTTGGATTGAGTGCAGTGTGGTAGGATCGGAGTTGGATCTTTCGAGAGCCACGTCAGGTACTTGCGCGAGCGGGCAAAGACACGTCTGTCTGCTCTTCGCTCCCTCTCAAAGAAGAGTTTGGGGGCCTCTTTTTATGTGCTGCGCACGTTCTACGTCCACGCTATTAGGTCTTTGGTGGACTATAGTGCCATCTGCCTGACGGGTCTTGCCCCAAGTGTTTCTCAGTCTCTGGAGATCGTGCAGAATGAGGCTCTGCGCATCATTCTGCATGCACCCCCTTGGACCAGACTGGTGAATCTGCGAGTGGAGGGCGGTTTCCCATCGTTGAAAGGCCGAATTATGCTCCGGGCTGCAGCGACCTCTCTGCAACTTGTGCACCGCAGGCCACATCTCCCAGTCTCTTATCTACTAAAGCGGCTTCTGTCACGCCCTCCTGACCCGGCCCCTGGGCGGGACTGGGCCCGTGCCACGGTTGCTATGCTACATAGTATGGGTGCTACTGCCGATATATGCCAGGTCCCTGACTCGCCCTTCTATGGGTTCGAGGAACCACCACCTTGGGAGCCTCCCCTTTTCCGGTGTGTTTATCCAGCAGGTGGAAAGCCTCGCAATACCATCCCAGCACTCCTCCGTCAGGATAGTCTCCGCCGGGTAGCTGCTCTAGGATCTGCGGGGTCAGCAGTTTATTATACTGATGGCTCTGTGGCAGCTGATGGCACTGCTGGAGCGGCCTTTGTTTTTGCTGACATGGTGGAGTCTTGGCGGGTGTCCCAGGGGGCGTCTCCCTTCCAGGCAGAGCTCGCTGCTATTCTGGGAGCTTTACGGCATGCACACAACCGCCGATATTGCCGTGTGGTTATTCATACAGACTCGCTCTCATCTATTGTACGCCTTCGCTCCTTCTCCCTCAAAGACAACATTTTTTTGTTATCCTCCATATACACTGTAGCTTCTCTCCTCGTCCGTGGGGGAGCCACGATCATCCTTCACTGGCTTCCAGGTCATGTTGGCATCTTGGGGAATGAGATGGCAGATGAGGCTGCGCGCTCTGCCTGTACTCTCCCTGCTGTCACGTTCCCACTCTGCAAAAGTCAGGCTCAAATCATTAGATCTTTCGCTGTGACTATTGGACATCAATCAGTGGAGGAACATAGGCTATGTGTGGCTGAAGGCTCACGCTCCGCCACTTGGTATGCCAGTGCCACTTCTTATTCAACATTGCAGCCCCCTCTGGGCTTACCGAATCGTCTGCTAGTGAGGCTGCGGCGTTTACGTTTGGGATACTTATGCTATAAACAGATAAAAGGAGTGGCCCCAGACCCTTGTGAACACTGCTTAGAGAGGTCGGAGGAGCCTCTACTGCACTATCTATTGAATTGCCCTGTGACTTCTGCTCTCAGGTCTCTCCCTAGTGGGGCATACGTCCCATCAGAAGATGAGGTGAGGGATGCCGCTGGCATAGTTGCCCGTGCTCCTTTTTCACTATTACTTCGGGTAGTCAGTCGCTACCCTCCGCCACGATAATGTAGATGCGCATGCATAGCGCAACTGTGACGGGCTCACATGTTTGCCCGTGTCCCAGTACGTCCTGGGACGAATATCCCAACAACACAACAACGGGGTTGGATTGAGAGCAGTGGGGTAGGATCGGGGTTGAGAGGGATGCAGTGGGGCAGAATCTGGGTTAGGTGGGGTGCTGTGGGGGTTGGAGGTTGGGTGGGGTGCAGTGGGGTAGGATCACGGTTGGGTAGGGTGCCGTGGGATAGGCTCGAGGTTAAGTGGGGTGCAGTGGGGTAGAATTGGGGTTGGGTGGGGTGTAGTTGGGATGGGTGGGCTGCAGTAGTGTAGGCTTTGGGTTCGGTGAAAAGTACTGGCCCTGGGTGGGGTGCAGCAGGGTAGGATTGGGGTCGGGTGGGGTGCAATGGGTATGAAGTGGGGTTGGGTGGGGTGCAGTGGGGTTGGATCGGGGTTGGGTAGTAGTAGTAGTAGTTGTTCCCTAGGCAGTCTGGCCGAACAGCCCTGGGTCCCTCAGGAAGGCCTCGGCCGAGACCGGGCTTTCCCACAGAGCTCTCAAGGAGTGTATGTTTTGTTGTTGATGCAGACGATCGTGTGCAATGCAGTCTTCCATAATGTGCTCAGTGGTATGGGGTGCTGCGTTGCGTCCTGGACAGGCATCTGCGACTGAGTCATCCAGCCTCTTCTGATAACTCAAGAGGGTTGAATGATGCCCACATCTCAGCCTGGCCAGGTGGACCCCTATCCTCACAAAGGAGGTTAAGATTCACAAGGGTGGATATCAGGAGCCTGTGCATGAAGCTGTGTGTTTTCTTTGAGTTACTGAATGGAGCGGCGAGTGATGTGAGCATGGATATGCTCTTGGAAGCTGGTTTGAGGCGGGTGAGGGGGGAGAAATGAGAGTATTCGGGTATGATACCGTGTACTGAATGTTGTTTTGATGTTACTTGATGTGTGTGGATGTGCTGCCATGTAATGTAGTGGATGATGTGGGTTTGTGGAGGCTGCAGCAAGAATTTGTGTGCCTCTCATGTTTAGATGATCCTTGACTTTGAGGACTTTGGTTTCTTGGTGCAGGTGGTCTTTTGGTGTAGCAGCTGTGGAGCCTGTGATTATTTTCAGGGCCTTACTTTGTATAGTCTGTTGGGTATTGTAGTGTGTTTTTATGAGGTTAGTAGCCCAAGCAGGGCTTGCATAATTCATCACTGAAAGTATATATTATTTGTATACAATGGTGGTGTTTTTTTTTGTTATGTCTGAATGTTGTATGGGCAAGTAACCTTAGGACGTTTAGGCTTGGTGTTAATTTATTTTTAATGTTTGTGATGTGTTGTTTAAATGACATTGATGTATTGTATGTTACCCCAAGGATTTTGTTTGTGTGTGTGTGTGTGTGTGTGTGTGTGTGTGTGTGTGTGTGTGTGTGTGTGTGTGTGTGTGTGTGTGTGTGTGTGTGTGTGCGTGTGTGTGTGTGTGTGTGTGTGTGTGTGTGTGTGCGTGCGTGTGTGTGTGTGTGTGTGTGTGTGTGTGTGTGTGTGTGTGTGTGTGTGTGTGTGTGTGTGTGTGTGTGTGTGTGTGTGTGTGTGTGTGTGTGTGTGTGTGTGTGTGTGTGTGTTAGGGGTGTTGTTTATGGAGAGGTGTGGAATGAGACTATGTTCTTCTGTTCAGTTTGTGAGAAGGGTCACTGTAGATTTGGTTGGGGCTATTGTGAGTGTGTTTGTGATGAACCATTCACGTAGTGTGTTGAGGTAAGGTTGGAGGATGTGAGTTGCTGTGTTTGCGTTTTGGTGTGTACATGTAAGTGTTGTGTCGTCTGCATAGGAAGCTATGTGTATCTGTGGTGTGTGGGGTGTGGGTATGTCGTGCATGTATAGGTTAAATACATATATAGGTTAAAGAGTGTAGGCGACAAAACAGATCCTTGAGGGACATCGTTTGTGAAGTTTCTGATGTTCGATGACTGGCCGGCAAATGTTACATGTGCACATCTGCCTGCTAAATAGTTTGCCATCCATCCTTCTGTGTTATTGTGAATGTTTGTGTTGAATATTTTATTTTTGAGGTTAAGGCGGGGGATGGCATCAAAATCTTTGCTAATGTCTAGTGTGACTAGGAGTGTTCTGTGTGGTGACCTAACTGAATTGATGCCATCAAAAACTCCTTGTGTAAGGTCTGTAAGAAGAGTGATAGTGGATTGAAGCTGCATAAAACCATGTTGTGATGGGGCTAGGGGGATGTGAGGTGTTACTACGAGTAATCGTAATACCAGACGTTCAGTGACTTTGAAGGGGATGCAGAGGAGTGTGATGGAGCGGTGTGAGGAAGGTAATGCTTGGTTTTTGTTGGGTTTGGGGATAGTGATGATAGTACCATATTTCCAGAAACTGGGTATTATGTTGTGTGAGTAGCTGTAGTTTAATATGTTGGTGAGTGCTTGTATGCCTTGTGGTCCAAGATGTTTAAGGCGTATGTTGCTTATGTAGGATCAGGGTGTATGTTGCACTGGGGTAGGATCGAGGTTGGGTGGGGTGCAGTGCGGTAGGATCAGGGTTGTGTGGGATGCAGTGGGTAGGATCGAGGTTGGGTGGGGTGCAGAGAGGTAGGATAAGGGTTGGGTGGGTTGTAGTGGGCTATGATCGAGGTTAGGCGTGGAGTAGGGGGTTAGAGTCAGGATGGCTGGGGTGCAGTGGGGTAGGATCGGAGTTGGGTTGGGTGCAGTAGGGCATGATCGGGGTTGGATGGGGTGCAGTAGGGTTGGATTGGAGTTTGCTGGCGTGTGGTGGGGTTGGGCGGGGTGTAGTGAGGTAGAATCAGGGTTGGGTGGAATGCAGTGGGGTAAGACAGGGGTTGGGTGGGGTGCAGTGGGGAAGGATCGGGGATGAGTGAGGTGTAGTGGGGTTGGGTGGGGTACATTGGGGTAGCACTGGATTTGGGTTGGGTGCATTGGGGTTGGGTGGGGTGGAGTACGGTTGGATGGGGGTGCAGTGGGGTTTGGTGAGGAGTGGGTTAGGATCGGGGTTAGGTGGGGTGCAGTGGGGTAGGTTCGAGGTTGAGTTGTGTGTAGTGGGGCTGGGTGGGATGCAGTGGTTGGGATCAGGGTTGTATGGGGTGCAGCAGCGTAGGATCGGGGTTGGGTGGGGTTCAGTGGGGTGGGATCGGGGTTGCGTGGGGTTCAGTGGGGTAGGATCGGGGTTCAGTGGGGTTCAGTGGGGATGGGTAGGGTACTGTGGGGTAGGATCGGATTTGAGTGCGTTGCAATGAAGTACAAGTGCAGCTTTTGGGGTGCAATGGGGTGAAATCGGGGTTAGAGGTTGTGTAGTGAGGTTGGATCGGGATTGGGTGGGGTGCAGTGGGGTAGGATCGGGATTGGGTGGGGTGCAGTGGGCTAGGAGTGGGGTTGCACTGGGGGCAGATGGCTATGATCGTGGTTGGGTGGGGTGTAGAGGATTGGAGTGGGGTTGTGTGGGGTGCATTGGGATAGGATCGGGTTTAGGTTGGATGCAATGGGGTAGGAGTGGGGTTGGGTGGGGTGCAGTGGGGTAGGATCGGGAATGATTGGGGTGCAGTGGTGTAGGAATGGGGTTGGGTGGGGTGCAGTGCGGCAGGATCGGGGTTGGGTGGGGTGCAATGGGGTAGGAGTGGGGTTGGGTGGGGTGCAGTGGGGTAGGATAGCGGTTAGGTGGAGTTTAGTGGGGTATAATTGGGAAAACGTGGGGTCTAGGGGGTTGGAGTTAGGTTGGGTGGGGTGCAATGGGAAAAGATGGGGGTGGGTGGGGTGCACTGGGAAAAGATGGGGGTTGGGTGGGGTACAGTGGCCCAGTGCGGTAGGATCGAGGTTGAGTTGGGTTTAGCGGAGTTGGTTGGGGTGCAATGGATAAGGATAGGAGTTGCGTGGGGTGCAAAGGGGTTGAGTGGGGTGCAGTGGGGTTGGTTTGGGCTCAGTGGGGGCGAATCGGGGTTGAGTGGGATGCAGTGAAGTAGGATCGGGGTTGTGCAGGGTGCAGTGGGGAAAGATCGGGGTTGGGTGGGGTGCAGTGGAGCAGGATCAGGGTTGGGTGGGGTGCAGCGGGGCAGGATCAGGGTTGGGTGGGGTGCAGCGGGGCAGGATCAGGGTTGAGTGAGATGCAGTGGGGTTGAGTGGGGTTGAGTATGTTGTAGGATTGTTGGTTGGGGTGTAGTGGGGTTGAATGGGGTGTAATGGGGTTGGGTGGGGTGTAGTAGAGTTGGATTGGGGTTGGGTGAGGTGCCGTGGGGTAGGGTGAGGTTCAGTGAGGTAGAATGGGGGTTGGGTGGGGTGCAGTGGGGTAAGATCGGGGTAGGGTTGGATGCAATGGGGTCGGATAGTCATTGTGTGGGGTGCAGTGGGGTAGGATAGGGGTTGGGTGGGGTGCAGTGGGGTAGGATAGGGGTTGGGTGGGGTGTAGTGGGGTAGGATAGGGGTTGAGTGGAGTGCAATAGGGTAGGATAGGGGTTGAGTGGGGTGTAGTGGGGTACTATTGGGGTTGGGTGGGGTGCAGTGGGGTAGGATTGGGGTTGGGTGGGATGAAGTGGTGTAGGATCGGGGTTGGGTGGGGTGCAATGGGGTTGGATGGGGTGTAATAGGGTTGAGTGGAGTGCAGGTAGGTAGGATTGGGGTTGGGTGGGTTGTAGTGGTGCTGAGTGGTGTGTAGTGGGGTTGTGTGGAGTGTAATGGGGTTGGGTAGGGTGCAGTGGGGTAGGACCAGGTTTTGATGGAGTGCAGTGGTGTAGAGTCGGGGTTGATTGGGATGTATTGGGGTTGGGTGGGATGCAGTGGGGTAGGATCGAGGTTTGGTTGGGTGCTGTGGGGTAGGATCTTGGTTGGGGGGGATGCAATGGGGTAGGAGTGTGGTTGGGTGGGGTGCAAAGGGCTGTAATCGGGATAGAGTGGTTTTGTAGGGATTGGAGTGGGGTTGTATGGGGTGCATTGGGATAGAATTGGGGTTGGTTAGGTTGGGTGTAGTGAGGCAGGAGTGGGGTTGGTTGTGGTGGAATTGGGTAGGATCAGGGTTGGATGGGGTGCAGTGGAAAGAGAAGGGTTGGGTGGGGTGCACTGGGGTAGGATCGTGATTGGGTGGGGTGCGGAGGGGGGGGTTGGAGTGGGGTTGGGAGGGGTGTGATATTAGGTTGAACAAAGTAAATAAGTCGTTCTCAGTCTGTGTGTTTATGAAGTCTGTTTCCGTCCCATCATCCTGAGAGGGTTTTCATAAGCTGCTTGAAATCGTCTGAAATCCAGCAGAGTTAGTTAAAAATGACGTCAGATGATGGAGTGCTCTGTGTTCTAGGTGCAACTGATCGAGGCCCAGGGGTGGACAGATGTTTTTATATCATGTAGACGTATTATATTTTATTTTTGATACCTCCGGACGGTAGAAATCAGCTTTAGGTAGTCTTGTGTCATGGGGGGGCTTACTGAAATTTATATCTAACCCTTCCATTTCGAAAAACTGGTATGCGTCCTCGTACTGAGTTGGCCTGGGATTTTCGCATTCCTCGCATGAGATGGCGCTGCTGCTGTTTGCTGTGAAGGGAAGAGGTCCAGCAGACGAGACTGCTCTTTTTACTCTTACGTGGCCTAAAATTGGCCCCTCCCCCCTCTCTCTATTTTGATGCTGAATCGTAAATATAGATTAAATGGGTGGAATTTTTTGCCCTTTTGTAGGTTATTTCCCGTATCTCAGGGGCAGAGTGAGACAATACTACGGCCCTCCATCCATTTCGTAGCATTTCTTCGTGACTAACATCGTATTCTAGTGTTGATGTATTGCTACAGGTCAGAAATCGAGATAGGGAGATGGCAAGTGCATTTTCAGCCAAGTTAAAGTGAGTAAGGTATCGTATTATCTCTCCCAGGCTCCTATGAATCTCTCTCAGCCACACAGCATAGTCCCCCCTCCCCCTCAGCTGGACATAGAGTACTTCCGAGCATTAGAGGGATAGCTTAGGCATTTATTAACCCCCTGATACTCGCCACAATTCTAGTGACTTTCTAGTTTAATCAAACTATTTTACTGAGCTGGGAGTGAGTAATAGGAGGCTTAGAGAGTTATATGCTGTCAGCATTAACTTCTGCATGATTGAAATAACTCTAGCATTTCTTTACAGCTGATAACAGGCGATTTGGTCCAGCAGCGTGTCAATGGAGCCTGACAGATATGGTAAATAAAAATAATACAATGGAGGTAAGGAAATTACTGTAAATTATTCAAAATAAAAAGGGAAAATAAAAAATACAAAATTCCGACTTTTATTTGCTCCCTGTACTGTATATGAGCAAATACACGATACTCTACGTCTTCGTGATTAGCATTAAAATACAATCCTATGTATTCTAAGTGGTTCTAGATCGAAATAACACTTCCTTAGCAACTTACTCTGCGTGCTGCACTCTAATATTCCCTTGTTTTTTGCAGATGACGAGCCAGGAAAATACAGCAGAAGTTCCAGACGATGACCTGGTGTGACCGTAGTGGCCAAGTCTGTATAGATTCGGCCTACTGATCGGAAAGACCCGGGTTCGATTCCCAAGGTTGATAGAGGATTATTTAATGAAAATTGTGGCTGGTTCGTAGTGATCTGCCACGCACATACCCATGCACTTTGACATGCATACACGAAGACACACATACACAGACATATACACTACGGCACACACATATACAGATAGTTTGTATAAGGGTAGGGCGTGGTAGGTAGGGGGTTTTATTTCGAAGCTCAAAAAAGCCATATGGTCTTTTTGGACTTTGAAATAAAACCCCCGTACCTTCCACGCCCTACCCTTATGCATATGTTTTGTGTACCCGTCTGTAGGTGTATGTGTGTGTGTCTGTCTGTGTGGGTGTGTGTGTTTCTGTCTTAGTGGATGTATGACTTAGTGTGTGTGTGTGTGTGTGTAAGTGTAGACTTTTACATTCCCCCCCGGCAGGCCAACTACGTGACTGCCCACACCCCCACCACGCCACACGCCCAGGCAGACCACTAAGTGACTGCCAAACAACCTCAATTAACCTCTATATCAACCGGGAGTCGAACCCGGGACCAAATGACAGGTCACTAGGGACACTGTCACATTTTTAAATATTTCTCTATCCTCCCGGGGATTTGAACCCGGGTCTTCTTGGTGGCAAGCCACCTCTCTCCTCACTCTGCCACTACGGCCCCACTAGCGTTGCGGGCGGAACTGGTGCTGTATTTTAGTTATTTGCTGTCAGTAATAAACAAGGGGGGACTGAACTGTATTGCATATATTAAGTCGCTGAGGAAGAGTTGTTACGATATCACCAGAGCCACTTGGAATATTTAATACTAATTTAATGCAGTGCTAGTCACGAAGAAGTAGAGTATCATGTATCTGGGCCACATTCAGAGCTGATAATAAGCTTTGATAAGGGGACAGTGTCTGCCTAATAGGAAAACTGATGGATTTTGGCAAGGATGACTATGAAATAAGCTTGGAAGTTAGAAAGGCTTTGATAACAGTGCAAAGGTGCCAAAGGAATCGGTATTTGGATCTCCTTTAAGGTATAAGTCAAAGGAATAATCATTAACTACACTGATAATGGCCTGGAGAAAAGAGTACCACTTGTAAACTACCTACAGTGGCTTTGATAACACAGACAGCCCTCTTCCTAACACAGGCAACCCTCTTCCTAACACAGGCAACCCTCTTCCTAACACAGGCAACCCTCTTCCTAACACTGGCAACTCTTTTCCTAACACAGACAGCCCTCTTCCTAACACAGGCAACCCTCTTCTTAACACTGGCAACCCTTTTCCTAACACAGGCAACCCTCTTTATAAAATTTTCTCCATCTCATCCTCTTTCTCTTCCCCTCCACCTCACCCAAATACACTCTCCTTGTTAGTCTCTTAAGCTCCAACCTCCTCACGACCAAACCTCCTCAGCGTATCTCCTAATGCTTTCTATCATCAAGCTGGCGATGTTCCAGAGGTAGCAAGGGAATTTTGAATGGTATTTGTGCTCCATTACAATTCAGCTTATGAGGACTTTCTAAATACACTAATTTAAATGTAACTGGGGGAAGCTGGTATATCTGTTTTTATCTATCTATCTATAGCCAGACGTCTCGATACCGTAATGGATGATCACAAACAAATCGCCTCCATGTCGTCCTGTCCCCTGCCATTTTGCTACCCTCCCCCCAACTTAAATCCCCCTCTCTCATATGACACTCTACTCCATCTTAGTTTTCGCAGTTCGTAAGTGATTTATTACATCTTACTGTCCTATTCTGTTACATCAATCCATCCAGTATAGTCAAGCGTACAAAATGATATTAACCAGCCACATACAAAAGTAAATCGCCAAGGAAGAGGTGTCAGGGAGCTTTCTTAACGAGCAAGGACGCGAATCAAGCTGTCATAACTTTACAAATTACTTTAGTTCGCTGTGAAGTAGAAAATTACGGTAGTCATCCATTAACAAAGCCTAAGTGATGGAAGGCCTAGTTTTACTACCCTTGTCAGTGAATTCTGTCTTCTCGAAGTTGTAATGTGGGTTCTTATACGTAGAGTTTATACCATCCTCAGCTGGCTCTCGAGAAGTTGAAACATGGGTTGTAATATCCATAGACTTTTTGCCCAGTTCCACATGGTCTATAAATACTAAAGGTCGAAAAAATCTGATATACACCTTTTTATTATCCTACATTTTCTTACAGGTATATTTACAAAGTACATTAGTTGCTATGACGACAGTATGTAAAGTTACTCTGGTGTGCGGTAGTGTTATCTGAAAGTATAAGTGATAGTTGGGGACGCCCATCATCCACTCACTCAATATAGTGTTGCCTTATGGTCTCTACACTAAGTGACAGGCCAAATGGTTTCCTGTACTCCGGAAACCATCTACTACGCTGGGTGGTAACCATATAACCGAGGTTTCTGGCCGGGTTAAGAATTCCCCAGATACCCCTATCTAAAATCACAATTATGGCAAATGTTTCAGAAAGTCTCGGAGGGCCCAATACCTGCCCAGGGCCCCAACCAAATGGGCAGACTCGTGTGGCCATGTGGAATGTGAGAGGTGTGAATGAGGAGAGCAAGAGGGTGGAAGTGGTGAGTGTGTTCAAGAGTGCGAGACATGCTGTGATGGCATTGTGTGAAACGAAGATGAAAGGGTGTGAAGTGGAGGAGTGGAAGGGTGTGAAATGTGTAAGATCGGACAAGAGTGGGCGAGGAAGATGCAAGGAAGGAGTGGCTTTGTTGATGAATGAGGTGTGGCAGAGTGGAATGAGAGACTACAAATGTGTCAGCTCGAGGTGTAAGTATGTCAAGTTCAAGTTTGAGAAGGTGAAAGTGGCAGTGATTGTAGCGTATGCACCGTGTGAGGACAGGAGTGAGAGAGAGAAAGACAGGTTTTGGGATGAGCTGGGTGAAGTAGTGGGAGAAATGCCCAGGAGTTATAAAGTGACCGTAATGGGCGACACGAATGGTAGAGTAGGCACTGGTCCTGTGAATGATACAATGGGTAATAATGGAGTACCAGGAGAGAATGATAATGGGAAGAGACAGAAGGAAATGTGTCAGGAAAGAAGGTTGTGCATCTGTAATTCTTATTTTAAACAAAGATGCACATAAATATACACGATATAGAGAGAAAGGAGATCATATTGAAAAGAGCCTGACTGTCTGTGTGTTCGTAGACAAATCGATGCTGGGAATGGTTGCTGATACGAGGACCATGAGAAGGCGATGTGGAGGTTTGTCAGGTCATATGATCGTGGTATGCAAGATCAAGCTGAGAGGAGTGAGGTGGACCAGGAGAGAGAGGAGCTGTAAAGGAGAGAGAGGAGCTGTAAAGGAGAGAGAGGAGCTGTAAAGGAGAGAGAGGAGCTGTAAGGGAGAGAGAAAAAGTCGAGAAGCTGAGGATCAAAGAAATGGCAGATGAATACTGGGCCAAACTAGGGCAGGAGTTGGCATAAGTGAATTGGACTGAAATGGATCTGGACAGCTTGTGGAATGCATATAGGGATTGCTTAGTTAGGAATGCTGAAGCAGTGTGTGGTGTGGCGAGAGTAACTACAAAGAAGAAAGGTACGGCATGGTGGGATGATGAGGTTAAGAGAGCAGTGGAGGAAAAGAGGAAGAAGTGGTTAAAGTGGTTACAGGATAGGGGTTCAGTTGAAATAAGAACAGAATATATTGGGAGCAAGAATAAGCACATAAATAGGCTAGTGAAGAGGAAAGAGGAGGAGGTAAATGAAGCTCTAGAAAGAAAAACGAATGCACATTACTTTGAAAATAGGAAGTTATTCTGGAAAGAGGTGCTGAAATGTAGAAGTGACAATTGAAAGAAATGGGACAGTGTGAAGGATGTAGGTGGTAGAGTATTAACCCATGGGGATGAAGTAAGGACCACATGGAGAGAATATTTTGAACGCCTGATGAATGGGAATAGAGAGACCAGAGTCACTGTAAACATGATTGGTTTTGAGGGTGTGCAGAGAAAGAATGCAGAGCCGGGAAACGTGACATTCGCACAGGTGATGAACGCTGTCAAGCGGCTGGAAAATGGGAAAGCAACTGGGGTTGATGAGGTGTATGAAGATGTGATTAAGCGTAGTGGAAAGAGCGGAGTGAAGTACTTGTTGGAGATATGTAAGAAGGCATGGATAAGTGAAGCTGTGCCAGCAGAGTGGAAAAAGGCGGTGATTGTACCCCTGTACAAAATAAAGATGAGCGAAGTTAGTGCAAGAATTATCGGGGCATAAGGCTATTGAGTGTGGTAGGGAAGGTATATGGAAGAATTATTGTAGAGAAAGTAAGAGAGATATCAGACGGCCTAGTGAGTGATGAACAGGGTGGCTTTAGGAGTGGCAGAGGATGTGTGGATTATATTTACAGTAAAACATATTGGAGAAGGCGTGTGAGAAGGACTATAATGTGTTTATGTCGTTTATGGATCTGGAAAAAAAAAAAAGCATACAACAAAGTAGACAGAAAAGGATTGTGGAAGGTTTTGTGCATGTATGGTGTAGAAGATAAGCTGCTTGATGCTGTCAAAAGTTTTTATGATGGCAGTGAGGCATGTGTAAGGGTAAATGGGCATCCAAGTGATCGGTTCACGATCAATGTGGGCGTGGGATAAGGTTGTGTGATGCCCCCATGGTTGTTCAGTATATATATGGATGGGGTGATGAGAGTAGTAAAAACACGAGTAATGGAGAGACGGATGGCGTTGGTAATGAATGGTGATGGATGGAATATCTCCAATTTGTTGTATGCTGATGATGCAGTACTGCTTGCAAATACTGGACAAGAACTTGGTAGGCTAATGCAGAATTTTGCTGATGTCTGTGAGCGTCGTGCCTTGGGAATAAATGTAGAAAAGAGTAAAGTGATGGTTATTGAGAGAGAAGGTGACTCCCAGCGTGATGTTACAGTGAATGGAAAGAGACTGGAAGTGGTGAGAGAGTTCAAATACGTGGGTACAGTGATAGAAAGGAGAGGAAAATGTGGAAATGAAGTGGAAAGTAGAGTGACACAAGGAAGGAAGGTAGTTGGTGCAATGAAGGCCTTGATAAGAAACAGAGGCTTGAGTGTTGCAGCTGCACAAGGCTTACATGAGGGAGTGTTAGTGCCAACTTTAACATATGGGTGTGAGACTATGGTGTGGCATGAAAATGAAAAGTCAAGAGTAAAAGCAGTGGAGATGGGACTGCTGAGGAATGTATGTAGAGTACAGAGGGTGGATAGGATACTAAATAATGTGATTCGTGAAAGATGTGAAGTGAGGAAGTCTGTGGACACTATAATCAAAGAAAGTGGTCATGTGGATGACAAAGTGGTGAAAAAGATATATCTGAGAGAATTTGAAGGAGAGAGGAGGCGAGGTAGGCCAAAAAAGAAGATGGAGGGATATGGTGGATGAGTGTGTGAGGAAGGGAGGTATGGAAGTTGGTGAGGCTAGGGAAATGACAAGAGATCGAGCTGGCTGGATGAATGTTGTGAGAAGAGGTGCATGATCAGGGATTTGGCACCCTTTTTAACGTGACAGCGTTCGAACTGACTATCAGATAGGTATATGTGAAGCTACGGAACTTGTGTGTGTGTGTGTTTTTTTTTTTTTTTTCTGGCCTATCTGATGGAGCCAGGATTCCGTGGGCTTGAATGATGAGTGAATGGAAGCGTGGCCCATTGAATTGGGCAAACTTAGGCTGTCTGGACGTTGTTACTCCTCAGCCTGCCCTAAGGTGAGAAAGGAGGTCCGGATTATGATGATGATGATGATGATGATGATGATGATGATGATGATGATGATTGATGATGATGATGGTGATACAGTAAGTATATCGCAAAAAATTGTCACAAAATAGTTCAGGTATTATCAAAGTATATTACAGTAGTGAACCTAGTGCAATAAGCTATCTTTATCTCCAGTTCACTTGCTCACCTTCTTCTCTACCTGGCTCACTCTAGAATAATTACACACACTAATTACACCCTAAGGAAAGATACGAAGAATCTTAACCTGTAGCATGTCCTGTCCTGTACTTCCTTCTCTCTGTATCTCTCAGTCGGTCGTCTCGCTCTTGTCTCTCAGTCAGTTCTCTCTCCATCCTCTCTCCCTACCATCAGTCTCTCTCTCTCTACTATCAGTCTCTCTCCCTACCATCAGTCTCTCTCCCTACCACCAGTCTTTCCTCTCCCTACTATCAGTCTCTCCTTTCTCTACTATCAGTCTCCCTACCATCAGTCTCTCTCTCTCTCTCCCTACTATCAGTCTCTCCTTTCTCTACTATCAGTCTCTCTCCCTACCATCAGTCTCTCTCCCTACCATCAGTCTCTCTCCCTACCATCAGTCTCTCTCCCTACCACCAGTCTCTCTCCCTACCACCAGTCTCTCTCCCTACCATCAGTCTCTCTCCCTACCACCAGTCTCTCTCCCTACCATCAGTCTCTCTCCCTACCATCAGTCTCTCTCCCTACCATCAGTCTCTCTCCCTACCATCAGTCTCTCTCCCTACCACTAGTCTCTCTCTCTCTCTCTCTCTCTCTCCCTACCACCAGTCTCTCCCTACCATCAGTCTCTCTCTCTTTCTCTCCCTACCACCAGTCTCTCCTCACTAGTATCAATCAATCAATCATTCAATCTATAGCTAGAAGCCTTAATCCCGTAAGAGGGGGCTACAAACAAATCGCCTCCATGTCGCCCTGTCCCCTGCCAGTGCGCTGCCCTCCCCTCAGCTCACACTCCCCTCTCTCATATACCATTCCATCCCTCCATCTCATCCTCGGTCTCCCCCTGCACCTCACTCACTCTCTCCTCGTTATTCTCTCACTTTCCATCCCCTCCACATGGCCAAACCACCTCAGCGTAATTCTCCTAACTCTTCCTATCACATCCACTTCTCTTTCGCCTGAGTAAATATAGGAATACAGTGTTAAAAGTGCCTATGGGCTGGATTGCCTGCCAGAGTAACGGTATACAAGCGCTGCCAAAACTGCTGCCATCATCCCTACTACATCACCTACAAATACACACTACAGGCTCCTACGTGGCTTTGGAGGCTTCTTAACAACTGTGCCTGAGCGAATTAGTCTAACACATTTCACTTTAATCTTGTAACTGATGCAAGCTGTCGATATTATAAGGAAAATAAATCGCCAAGGGAAAGATGCTAACCAAGCCTCGTAAGCCACTGTTGGCCCAGATGCTGATGGCTTGTCTGGGCTGCTATTCTTGCTCTCTAGGGTTGCCATCTTGTTCTCTTGGGCTGTCTTGTATTGTTGCCATCTCGCCGTCCAAGGTTGCCATTTGTCATCCTGGGTTGCCATCTCCTCTGCTGTCGTTGTCTCGTCATCCGTAGGTGCCATCTCGTCGCCTGCTGTCGTTTCGTTCTCATTGCCATCCTAGTCTAGGGCTGTCTTCTCTTCTGGGATTGTTATCGTGTTGTCTTTGGCTGACGGTTTTCTAAGACTGTGAGGTTGATGCTCTGCTATTGTCATCGGTTTCTGTGGAGGAAAATAGTGATTAGGCGAACACTTTTCTCTGCCTTATCTCCTACACAACAAGTACTTGACACCACACACACTACGCTACTATGTTACAGGGGTTGACTCCAACAAGAGAATACAACCAGAAAACTTTGTCCCCGCCACCTAGTGTGGACCTGGTGGGAGGCGTGGTGTGGGCTCTGTCGGTTCAGTTTTTGGGTTAAGACTGGACTGAGATCTGTGCCAGAGGGTACAGGGCATCGTGGTTCCTAGGCTGCAGTTTCTACTCAATAGAGAGGCGCCTGACCTGGGAGTAGTGCCCCAGGAGGCTGCCTTATCACTGGGTGTATATTGGCAGGACAGTTACAGTGCCAGGGTGCGCTTGGAAGATGCCCCTGTAACTGTCCTGGCAGGGTGACCTGAGATCACTGCCACTGGCCATGGCTGGTGGGCTGTGGGTCCTTAAATCCCTGACAGGAATTGAGGCTGTGTGGGTGGGCAAGGCCTGTGCTCCATCCCCTCCTTTACTTATCTATCATGAGTAAATCAGAGCCAGGCATAAAAAGCAAGCTTGTGGAATCCAGATCACTTGAGGGGTTCAGAGTGACATCTTTGGAATGTAGGGAGCTTAAAGGGTAAAGGTGGAGACGTGGTGGAGACTTTGACCAGGAGGCAGGTAGATGTCTACTGCTTACGGGGAGTTAAGTTCAGGGGAGGGTCAGCTAGGATGATTGCTGGGAAGGACTGTGGGTATGTATTTTAGTAGGGGTGTGTGGACGGATATGGTGGTGTGGCTGTGCCGGTAGATGGGAAATGGGTGGAATGTGTTATGGGTGTAATGAAAGTAGAGTGAAAGGATTATAGCATGGAAAATATGGCTTGGAAAACTCCTGGTTATCCCAAACTGTGGGATATATCGGCGTATATCCCACAGGTTGGCTCGATGATGATAAGGACAGATTTTGGGATGATTTCTGATATGCAAGGTTGGTGGTATGGGGGATGATACTGTCGTTTTGGATGGAAATTTAAATGGTCATGTGCGTGAAGCAGCTCATGGCTGTGAAGGGATGCACAGGGAATGCGTATATGGCACGAGAAATGCAGAAGGGGAAAGCATACTATGGTCTGGGGAGGCGTAGAACATGACTGTGTGCAACATGTTTCATAGGAAGAGAGAAAGCAGGCCGATTACATATGAATCTGGGAGTAACAGCAGCCAGATCTGATTATTTTCTGGTCAGGAGGGTTGACAGGAGGTTAGTGAAGGATGTGAAATTATAATGTGTGAAGAATGTGTACAGCAACACAAATTACTGATAAATGACTTGGTGCTGAAAGAGCAGGTGGTGAAGAAATGGACCTATGCACCCAGGAGGAAAGTATGGAAGATGAAAAACCAAGTAGTTAGGGATGCCCTCAATTAGGAGATGAGTAGAGTGTGGCTGAACAGGGAGCTGGTGAGTCAATGAGCAGTACATGACTCTCTAAAACAGTTTCTCTAGAGTTACTGATTCAGTATGGCTGAACGACGGGCCCACCAAAACAAGGTTGGATGGTGGTTGAATGAAGGTGTAGACACCGCAGTTAAGGAGTAGAGAAGATTTTTCCAGGATTGGTATACGCGTGGTAAGAGAGGAATACTCGGCTGCCAAGTGTAGGGCCAAAAAGGAGGTATGCAGGGCAAGATTTGAGATACACAGACTTCAGCTGGGTAGTCTCAATAGTGCTGAAGGGAAGAATGTGGTACAGTATATATGGTGGTAAATCAGATGAAGAGAGAAAACAGGTATCATAAGCGAGCAGTGTGTGACCAGTGATGAAAGAAGTGTAGAGGTGGATGGTGAGATACTGTAGATGCTTGGAGAGAGCATTGAAACCAGTTGCTGAATAAGGAGTCTGAGTGGAATAGGGAAGATTTGGAGTCAGTGGATCCAGTGTTTGGCCCATGGCTGCTAGTGTGAGCAAGGAAATACGCAGGATGAAGTTGAGGAGTGTGGGGTGTGTGCCTGAGTTGACTGCTGAAATGTTAAAGACCTCAGGAGACATTGGAGTGGGTTTAGTTACTGATTTGGTAAATTCAATTATATATGAATGTGTTGTCCCAGATAATTGGCTGAAGTGTGTAATTCTAAATGTGTACATGAGGGGAAGGATGAGGCCCTGGAATGAGGAAATTTTAAAGTCAAAACTTTTGAACCAGATAATGAAAATATGGATTGAGTCCTGGAAGGTATTATAAAGGAGAGAGGGAATACTGATGAGATGCTGTTTGGGTTTATGCCAGGCCACTGATGCAATATTCATTGTCCGACAGCTTCTGGGAAAATATACTGAAAAGAAAGGGGAACTACTATGTTTTTGTTGATTTGAAGAAAGCTTTTGACAGTTCCTAGGGAGATGGTTAATTGGGCAATGAGAAATCTTGGTATCGAGGAGTGGCTAGTTAGAGTAGCTATGGCAATGCACAAGGGTGCCTGCACCCAGGTGAAAGTGAATGTAAAGATTTGGGTGATGAGTTTTTCGTGAATGCTAGCGTGCATCAGGAGTCAGTCTTGAGTCAGTTATTGATTATTATGGTGCTTGAAGCTCTCTCATGTAATTTTAGATATGGACTCTATTGGGAGGTAGTGTATGTTGATGATTGCGTTGAATGTGGAGAATGAGGGAGGTGGAGGAAAGATTTAGGAGTGGAGAGATGGAATGAAACACAAACGTTTGAGAGCAGACGTGGATAACACAAAAGTGATGGCATCTAGGGTTGGTGGTGGTCCTGTCAAAGCAGAGGGAGTGCGGCCACATCCAGTTTGCGACAAGGGCGTGGGAAGTAACTCCATCTTGTGCAGTGTTTGTGATAAATGGGTGCGTAAGGGATGTGGTGGTATTAGAGGTAGGCTACGAAATAATGCCGATTTCGCGTGTGTGTTGTGTTGAGGAGAGCATGTAGAGATTGACAGGCGTGAAAGGACTGATCGTACAGGAAAGTCTCTTGAGTGTGTGGAGGAGTTTTGTTATCTGGGGGACATGTTATGTGCCGGAGGTGGCTAGGGTAAGAAGTGGGTGGAGAAAATTTTGGGAGCTGTTATCCTTCTTGACAGTGAGAGGGCTCTCCATCTGCGCTTAGGGCTCCTTGTATGCAGGGTGTGTTGGGAGTGTAATGCTGTATTGTAGTGAGACCTGGACAGTAAAGGAAGAGGATATTCGTAGTCTGAAACACACAATGATAATTATTAGATGGATATGCAGAAAGTACTTGAATGAAAGGCCTGGGGGTTAGGACTGCCACTGAAGTACTGAGAGGTAATACGAGACTTGAATGAACTTGTATTAGTGTTGTCAAGAGGAGTGGTAGACCGAGATGGTTTGGGCATGTTGAGAGGATGGAAGGTGGCAGCTGGATGTGGAAGGTGAGAGATGCGAACGTCGAGGGTAGGGTTGCGAGGGGCAGACCAAAACAGACCTGGGGCGAGGTCAGTGTGTGTGACCTCAGCGGCAAGGAACTGAATAGGGGAGGCTGCTAGAGATCGAGCAGCATGGAAAGCCGCAAATTAGGTGACCAAGGCTGACGTAGGCACCATAAAGTATACACACACACGCACGCACACAACCACTTAATTCACAGGGTTATGTACAAAATGGCATAATGGTCTTCGTAATGACTTTTCCATAGCGATTTACTCTGGATATTACACCTTGATATCCACCTGTGTGCTCTTTATCTCTTGTCGTCATAGCTGATATGACAACTTGGATCAACAATAGGTAAAAGAGGCAACATAAATCGCTTAGGAAGAGGTGCAACGATTCCTGCGCCACCTAAATACACACCACAGCCACACCACAGTTACTACCACATCAACCTCCTCCACCACACCAGCTTCCTCCACCACACCAGCCTCCTCCACCACACCAGCCTCCTCCTCCACACCATACTTCCTCCACCTTACCAGCTTCCTCCATCACACCAGCTTCCTCCACCACACCAGCTTCCTCCACCACGCCATACTTCCTCCACCACGCCATACTTCCTCCACCACACCAGCTTCCTCCACCACAGCAGCTTCCTCCACCACGCCATACTTCCTCCACCACACCAGCTTCCTCCACCACACCAGCTTCCTCCACCACAGCAGCTTCCTCCACCACGCCATACTTCCTCCACCACGCCATACTTCCTCCACCACACCAGCTTCCTCCACCACACCAGCTTCCTCCACCACACCAGCTTCCTCCACCACACCAGCTTCCTCCACCACACCAGCTTTCTCCACCACACCAGCTTCCTCCACCACACCAACTTCCTCCACCACACCAGTTTCGTCGGGTAAGAAGGTTCCGCAACACCTCATCCTAACCGATTTATTTTGTTTATTACACATCATCCTTTTTCCGTGTTAAATAAATCCTTCCAATACCGCCATACTCTGCATAAATAGCGTACAAAATTATACTAACCACCCATATCCAAAAATAAATCGCTAAGGAAGAGGTGTTAGGGAGCTTCCTTAACCGAACAGAATAGGAGCCCGAATCTAACCCCTTCAGTTCGAGCAGTGTCCCTCAGCTGAATAAAATCGTCTGGAGATAAGAAATAGACCAAGAAGACGCTAAGATACGCTAAGATGATGCTAAGATTATGCTAAGAAAGGACTTAATATTCTCTCCCAGACGATTTTACTCAGCTCAAATTTGCCGAACGTAGGGTTTAAAGGCTAGTGTCTGGTAATGGAGATCCCTAGCACTTCTTCTTTAGCGATTTATTATTATTATTATTATTATTATTATTATTATCATTATTATTATTATTAATATTATTACTATTACTATTATTATTATTATTATCATTATCATTATTATTATTATTATTGCATATCAGGTTAATATCCTTTTGTCTATCAGTGCAGAGTATGGCGGTAGTTGAATCACCACAAAAGAGGATAGCAAAGTGGAATAAGCAAAATAAATCGCTCTGGAAGAGGTGTTAGGGAGCATCCTTACCCGACGAGACACAAGCCTAAAGGGAAAAAAGAAAAAAGAAAAAATATATAAGCGACCGCCATTAGGTACATTCCAGGTCACTTCTGGTTATTTACTAAATTTGAGAGAAAATGATTTGTTTTTTGAACGAAATGTATTTTGGAGAGGGAGGTGGAAGCAGAACACGAGCTGAAGGGTGAGGTTGAAGGGTGAGGTTGAAGGGTGAGGTTGAATGGGGAGGTTGAAGGGTGAGGTTGAAGGGTGAGGTTGAAGGATGAGGTTGAAGGGTGAGGTTGAAGGGCGAGCTTGAAGGGGGAGGTTTAAGGGGGAGGTTTAAGGGGGAGG
This sequence comes from Coenobita brevimanus, assembly GCF_032717465.1. Lineage (NCBI taxonomy): Eukaryota > Metazoa > Arthropoda > Malacostraca > Decapoda > Coenobitidae > Coenobita > Coenobita brevimanus. Next base: position 30,886,917 of record NC_137030.1, on the reverse strand, counting down.
TTGAAGGGGGAGGTTGAAGGGGGAGGTTGAAGGGGGAGGTTGAAGGGGGAGGTTTAAGGGGGAGGTTTAAGGGGGAGGTTTAAGGGGGAGGTTTAAGGGGGAGGTGGTGGTGGTGGTGGCAGCAGTGATGTTGGAGGGGGAGGTGAGGCAGTGTGTATAGTAGGGTAATATGGTAGAGAAGAGAAGAGAAGAGAAGAGAAGAGAAGAGAGAGAGAGAGAGAGAGAGAGAGAGAGAGAGAGAGAGAGAGAGAGAGAGAGAGAGAATCTGCCCATCTTCTATTACTGCTACTACCAAAGACGATTTTACTCAGCTTAGGGAAATCGTCTGGTTAATATAAGGTACAGTCATCCCCTCCTCTTCCCAGCGTCTGTTCTGATGGGAATAAAATCGTCTGCAGGTACGAATATAACAATACAGGTGATGGGGTGAAGGGGTTGGCAGGTAGGCAGGTGTGGAGGCCCGTGGAAAAACTGATGAACGGAAAGGCATATGGATGAATGAATGAATGAATGTGTGTGTGTGTGTGTGTGTGTGTGTGTGTGTGTGTGTGTGTGTGTGTGTGTGTGTGTGTGTGTGTGTGTGTCTGTGTGTGTCTGTGTGTGTGTGTGTGTGTGTGTGTGTGTGTGTGTGTGTGTGTGTGTGTGTGTGTGTGTGTGTGTGTGTGTCTGTGTGTGTGTGTGTGTCTGTGTGTGTGTGTGTGTCTGTGTGTGTGTGTGTGTGTGTGTGTGTGTGTGTGTGTGTGTGTGTGTGTGTGTGTGTGTGTGTGTGTGTGTGTGTGTGTGTGTGTGTGTGTGTGTGTGTGTGTGTGTGTGTGTGTGTGTGTGTGTGTGTGTGTGTGTGTGTGTGTGTGTGTGTGTGTGTGTGTGTGTGTGTGTGTGTGTGTGTGTGTGTGTGTGTGTGTGTGTGTGTGTGTGTGTGTGTGTGTGTGTGTGTGTGTGTGTGTGTGTGTGTGTGTGTGTGTGTGTGTGTGTGTGTGTGTGTGTGTGTGTGTGTGTGTGTGTGTGTGTGTGTGTGTGTGTGTGTGTACATGCAGATGTGCGTCTCCGTTAATGTGTATGCATCTATGTGTTATGTACCATACAATACGTATTCTCTTGTGCATGGACGTACATATGCATTAATGTATGAATTTCTGTATGTATTACTGTGTGCACGTATGTATGTGGTTATGTATGTGCCAGTGTACTGTACTACTTCATGAATGTATGTATGTATGTATGTGGGTATATATGAATGTGGTCATGTGAATGTATATAAAAGAATGTGTGTGCATGTAGATGTGTGTTTCTATGTGTGATGGTACTTTTGTATGTTTGCATGTATACACGTATGTATGTGCGTACGTTTGCATGCACGTACATATTTGTGTATGCATGTATGTCTATGTATGTATTAAAATATGTAAGCAATCATGTCAGTGCATATGAATATTTGCATGTTGATACGTGCATGTATGTGCAGTTATGTATGTTTTTATGTGTGCAGGTTCTTACCTAATTGTTCTTACTTAATTGTTCTTACCTAACTGTTCTTACCTAATTGTATCTTTAAAGGTATCTGTCAAGCTCGTACTGTCCCGCGTTCTGAACCTTATTTATCATACATGTCTTTAAACTGATGAATTGTTTTGGCACACACTATTTCATTCGGTAGTGCAGTCCACTGATCAATTGCTCTAAATGCGAAACAAGTTCCCTACGTCTTTATCACCTCTCTCTTTGTACAGTTTTCTACAGTGTCCTCTTAATGTTGCTTCCCCATAGGTCATATACTTAGTTACATCTATTTTCTCTTTTCCTGTGATGTATTTATATAGCATAATCATGTCTCCTCTTTTCCTTCTCTCCTGTTATGTTGGTAAGTTTAATTATTCTAGTCTTTCTTCATAGCTTCGATCCCTTAAACTTGGTACCCATCTTGTAGCGGCCCTTTGTACCTTTTCAATCTTCTGTGTGTTTTTTGAGATGAGGATTCCAGACTACTGATGCATACTCCAAAGTTGGTCTGATGAATGATGTTATCTTTCTCAGCATGTCTTCATTTATATATGTGAATGCTACCCTCATATTAGCAAGCAGTGTGTACATGGTCCTTACTTTTTCATTTATGTGGTCAGCCGGTGATAGTCTGTTATGGATAATCACTCCTGAATCGGTGTATGTGTGCTAGAGTGTGCGTCCGTGGGTGCAGGTGCGTTGGCGTGCGTGATTGTGTGTCAGTGTGTGTGTGTAAGTGCATTAGGTGTTCATATGTGAGTGTGCTAGTGTTTGAAAATAATGTAGACAGAACGTTAAAGAAAATCTAGGTACAAGTACTTTGACAAAGGGAAGGTTATATGCCTACAAGGAAAAAGTACCACTGATTGATGTAAAAAAAAGTCAGTTCCTCTCAAAATTAAGCCATGTGACGGCCACAGTACAAAATACCTGCATGTAGAGGCCAGTGGAATTACCTTACTTGTGAGTGGGGGTGGAGGTGGTTGGGGTGGCGGTGGTGGTGGTAGTTGTGGTTACAGTCGTTCTTCCCAACTTCTGTCTTCTCTTTTATCTTCTCGTCTCTCGTCATTCTCAACTCCTCAGGTCCAAGTCAGGCTGAAAAAAATAGAGTCAAATTACTACAGGCTCCCTAGACGGCTAAAAGGAACTGAATATTCTCCGTTATTACCATGTCAACAAGATTTTGGGAATTGTGATGTTCTGCTGCCTGACCAGTTTATTATTACAACACTGACAGTATTTTATTGAAGCAGGAAAAGCACAGGAATAATAATAATAATAATAATAATAATAATAATAATAATAATACCGATAATAATGGTGGTGGTGGTGGTGGTGATGATGGGCGGGTGGTGGTGGTGATGGGATGGTGGTGGTGGTCATGGGATGGTGGTGGTGGTCATGGGATGGTGGTTGTGGGGGTGGTGGTGGTGATGGGTGGGTGGTGATGGTGATGGGATGCTAGTGGTGGTGATGGGTGGGTGGTGATGGTGATGGGGTGGTGGTGGTGGTGATGGGGTGGTGGTGGTGGTGATGGGGTGGTGATGGGATGGTGATGGTGGTGATGGGATGGTGGTGATGGGATGGTGGTGGTGGTGATGGGATGGTGGTGATGGGATGGTGGTGGTGGTGGTGGTGGTGGTGGTGGTGGTGATAATGGTGGTGGTGGTGGTGGTGGTGATAATGGTGGTGGTGGTGGTGGTGGTGATGGGGTGGTGGTGGTGGTGATGGGGTGGTGGTGATGGGGTGGTGGTGGTGGTGATGGGGTGGTGGTGGTGATGGGGTGGTGATGGGATGGTGATGGTGGTGATGGGATGATGGTGGTGGTGATGGGATGGTGGTAGTAATGGGATGCTGTGGTGGTGTGATGGAGTGGTGAAGATAGTGGTGTGGTGGGGTGGTGATGGTGGTAATAGGATGCTGTGGTGGTGTGATGGAGTGGCAAAGATGTTGGTGGTAATGGAGAGGTGGTGATGGTAGTGGTAATGGAGAGGTGGTGCTGGTGTAATGGGGTGGTGGTGATGGTGGTGTGATGATGGGGTGGTGATGGCGATGGTGATGATAATGGGCGGGTTGTGGTGTGGTGGTGGTGATAACTGTGGTGGTATTGCAGCAGCTGTTTTCTTCCGTCCCATCTCCTCTTGTGTCTGTCTGTCTTCTGTTTGCTGTCTTGTCCTCACATCTTTTGCTGTCCTGGGCAAAAGTTATCTGAAAATGATCATGAAATTAGTAACAATAATAGTAACAGTAATAACTATAGCAACGACAACAGTATTGATAGTAATAATAATAGTAATGAGTAATAGTAATGAATAGTAATAGTAACAGCAATAATTACAATGAGAAAATGGCAAATACAAGTTTTTCTTTAAGCAGCAGAAGAATCTTACCTGTTCTATCTATCTGTCTACTGCCAGACTCCTTAATCCCGTAAGGGGTGGCCACAAACAAATCGCCTCCATGTCGCCCGGTCCCACGCCATTTCACTGCCCTGCTCCCAGCTCACACCCCCCTCTCTCATGTACAACTCTCCACTCCATCCTTCCAACTCATCCTTAGTAATTCAGTTCCTATTAATCGAGTTTGGTTTCTGCATATTTCTGACTAATTTCAGGATGGTATACTATTCTGTTGACTTTCTTCCCCCTTATCATGTTCCTTATGCCCACTGAAACTTACTCGATTTTTTTTTTTCAAGGAAGAAGGAACCAAAGGCCAGGCGCCCGCAAATTGTTCCCTCCAAGACAAAACAAAAACAAGATAACTGAGCCAAATTCAAGATCTCTTCATTTCGAGATGCCTGGACACACTGCGTTTGAAAGACTGGAGATCACAGGCAGTAGAAAATAGAGGGAGACAGTTCCAGAGTTAGGCTGTTACATTGCTAAGTATTGCTAGGTCATGGTAAGTTAGAATAGGTTAGAATGTAAGGTTAGGAAAAGGTATGAAAAGCGACCAGGACTTAGACTCAAGAAACACACGATAATAGTGGAAGGAACATGTCTAAAAACGAGATGGAAAGATATTTGACGCAAAACCTTCATTTACCACCTCACAGATCACTAGAAAAATATAAAAGACTGTCAGGAGGAATTGATTTGGTAAGGTGCTTTTGATGCCTAAAGTATAGCGTAGGTTTCCCGGAGAAAGATAGCAATACCGATAATACGATAGCAGTAATAAGAGTGTGGCGACTATCATCCACTCACTTGTAGTGCTGCCTACTTCTTCCTAAGCTTTTATCATTCTTTTTCTGTGCCTACCCTCCTCTCTTCCTATTTCTCCCATCTTTCCTGTCACTACTTATTGCTTTTTTCTTTCTTTTACAGGTGGCTTTACATTGAGTGACAGGCCAAATGGTTTCCTGTAAGCCAAGAAACCATTTACAACGCTGGGTGGTAACCATATAACCAAACCATACGTGCTCCCTACGTGTCAACAAGTGGGTTGGTGGAGGGTTAGTGCCCCTCCCTATAAAACAAATAACTCAGTCAAATGGCCACCCCTTACGGGATTATGGCGTCTGGCAATAGATAGATAGATAGTAATAATAGTAACAGTAATAACGGTGCAAGCAACAGTAATCCACAGTAATCAGTAATAATAGCAATAACAGAAGCAATACCACATTATACAAGGAGCATTAGGATAGTTCTCAAAATAAATCGCTAAGTAAGAACTGCTACGAAGCCTACATTGTTACCCACAATACCCACAACGAAACTAGCAAACAACGCTACTCAATCACATGCTTCTCTGGCAGTTTATAATTAGGAAAACACACTAACCACGTAAGCCACCTCTCATCCGGGTGTAAATCCATCCACGTTTACTCACTTTCGTATCAGACTGTTAATATATCGTGATTTTCTTAACATCTACTTTACCTTTAATGAAGAAAAATGTCCCCAGAATGCCATCAAGCACTCCTTTCTCCACAGCACGTCGCCGTTTCTCACATTACACCTTTCCTCCTGGCTTAAACTAACCCATATTGGCTCACAGGTGTATTAAGACAGTCTAAATAAATATACTATGAGTTTTTGTACACATTATTTACCCTTAATGAAGATACCTGTCCCGGAGACACCGTCTGCAACCTTCCCCCTCGACAGCACGGCCTGCACTGAACACGGCAACTGTGACGTCATTAAAAATTTGCCTTGTTTCTCGGATGCCTCTCTATTCGAAAATTTTAAACCTAACGCCTAACCGGCAACTCAACCAGGCTATGAAAGAAAACGAGGGATTAAGAGAGAACGTGAAGTTAAGTTCGAACGTAAGCAGAACGTAAGAGTATGTAGGCCTTAGAAAAAACGTAAACAAACGAGAAAGGATAAACTGAAGAGAACGTAGGTTGAACCCACTGGCGCCCAGCGTCCCCTGTAATGGACGGAACTGGGCATTTTCACAATTTAATAAAGAAGGGAACCCTGGGGTAAGGACCTATGAGCTTCGCGACTATAAGCCGATAGGCGGAGGACGGTACGCCTAGTACCCGTCCAGCGAAATCCGTCGCCCAGAGACTCTGGCCACTAATGGGTTAAATGAGAACATGAGCATATGAGAGATCATGACTTAAGAGACAGACAGACAAATAAGGAAGCAAAGGAGAGTTATGTTGCTGATAAGGATGTGGAGTTACGTGGAGAGACAGATAAATGAGGAAGTAAAGGAGTATTGTGGTGCTGATGTGGATGTGGAGTTACGTGAAGAGACAGATAAATGAGGAAGTAAAGGAGTATTGTGGTGCTGATGTGGATGTAGAGTTACGTGAAGAGACAGATAAATGAGGAAGTAAAGGAGTATTGTGGTGCTGATGTGGATGTGGAATTACGTGGAGAGACAGACAGACAAATAAGGACGAAAAGGAGCGTTGTGGCATTGATGTGGATGTGGAGTTACGTGGAGAGGCAGACAGACAAATGAGGACGTAAAGGAGCGTTGTGGCATTGATGTGGATGTGATAAAAGGTAGTGAGAGAAATAATCTGAGCTGGTTTGGCCGTATGGAGAAGGAGAATGGGAGACTGACTAGGAGAGTGTGTGTGAGTGAGGTGGAGGGAGGACAGGGGGAGGGGGAGGAGGTGCATACTTCTGCCAACGTCTATATGTATGTCAGTGTGTATTCATGTATGTATGTATGAATGTATGTATGTATATATGTATGTACGTGCGAATTTCTCCACTGACCAATATAATTTCCACTTATGGCGTCAAGTAATACAAGGCACCTAAACAAAACAAAACAAAACAAAAGGCCAGTTTAACACCCGGAAACTCTATGGCATTAAAACAAGTGTGTGTGTGTGTGTGTGTGTGTGTGTGTGTGTGTGTGTGTGTGTGTGTGTGTAAAACTCTTAATACCGTATACAGGCAGGCAAACTTCACTCGGTGGTAGTGTTACTTGTGGTGGGTGTGGCAGCAGGGACACAGGGACACGAAGAGACAGGCAGCAGGGACACAGGGAAACAAAGAGACAGGCAGCAGGGACTCCGATCCAATACAGTCCTCTAAGGAAGCTTCACCGCGGGAGAACATCAGCCAGTTTGCTTGGAATCTGTGCCAGGATGAGGCTTTGTTCACCACAGACCCGTCGACAGCCATTACTACGTCCAGGGCAGGATTTTCGACAACGGCCCCCCGCTCCTGCCCCTGGAAACTGTGCTGCATATAATCATGTACTCGAACTCTAGCTCGCGGCTGGACTGTTCCTTAACCAGCGTGTGACGGCACATTGATGTACTGCCAAAGGAATCCTGGTGCGCCATAACACATTCCCCTCCCTCTTTATAAAACAATGACAATAACTATAAGGAAATTATAGTACATTGTGTTAAAAACATGAGGAATACTTTTTAGCATATATATATATATATATATATATATATATATATATATATATATATATATATATATATATATTCGTTCATGAGGTTATGAAATTGCATTTATGAATTGCCACGCAGGTCTAATTGGTCTTGCCGTCCTTATACAGTCCGGAGGCCGGACGTTCCCCACCCCTGTTTTAAAGCGTTAAGATATAATTATTCCTATCTCCTTTTACATATTATCTTTAGAAATCCAATGTGCCATTTCGGAGTAAACTACACCATGTTATATTTTCCTCCTCCTTAAAACTATCTTCGAGGGTGCTGGCCCCTCCTTGGTTCCGGGCCCCGGGGATTATGCCCAGTTGCCCTCCCCCCCACCATCTCTGCTGGGCCCTGGTTCAGAATCAACAGCCAGTCAGTCCACAGTAAACTAGAGGTCTTCCACCAGGTCCCGTTGGTCACCCTCATGCTGTCAGCCTATAGAGTTTTGAGTACACGGTGCCCATCCCGGTGGTCATCGTGGCCACGTAGGTGTTGTCCAGCCCAAGCACCCTGGGCCCCCGAGGCTGGCCAGGTGGGGGATGGGACGACAGAGAATCAGGACTTAGATGCAAACATTTATATGGGAAAACGATGAAAAGTAAGACTGAGATGCAAAAACTTATATTTAAATCGGATAAAATCTTCTCGGTATATAGGGGCCGGAACTATTTTCACGGCAGCTGTGAAAATGGTTCCGGTCTTCAGTAAAAACATAATATTTATTCGATATCACCCAAACTTAGTGGAAAGGTCAAAGGGAGCCTTATGACAACATCTACGAGGAACGATAGCTTAAAAACAACGCCTACGCAACTAGCTCGTTATACTGGGGCAGGAACTACAGTATTCACAAGCTCAAAGGCCTAAGATACCAAGATAAGCCCCGCAACCAAGCCCCTCATGGCATCTGCCCACAGCTTTGCCTCATGTAGCCCTAGTAAGCATAAAAGAAAATTATCATGCGCTGCGTAGCCTCGAAAGAAAATGGAAAATGTTTGAGATGTAATTGCAAGACTAGAGCAGACGTCCCATGGCAAAGAGGTTAATGGATATATTACTGTACTGTATACGTGCATAGGGTTTTGGTCTTGTCTTCGGTCCAAACAATTCATCTGGTTATTCTGAAGGGATGCCGAAGTTAGACCTCACCTGTACAAATGCTAAGGTGTGGATAGACCAAAATTAGACAGTTATATTAGTCAACAGAATCCAAGTCGACCAGAAACTCCTGTAACTTCTCAAGAATGAACATTTCTCTTCTATATTTAGATGCAACTTGTTTTTTTTCTTTTGGTCATAGTTCAAACCGCACCATTTTCTGTGTCGCTCCTTAACTAAAGAAAACGAAAGATATTTAATGATAAACTAAAGTCGTTTTGTTATCTCGATTAAATGAGTTCAGATGTGGCCTTTGCAATGATGACGTTCGTGCAGAGAAATAGACACTTGTGTATCCATTGTAAATCCGAAAGTGAATTAGCGACGAAATCTAGGGGTTCTCATTCACAAATTATTCAGAGTTCATGCTATGGGTTAATTTTCATCATGGTGTAATTCATTTTTAACAATCGATTTTTACCGAAAAGACTAATAAGATAGGCTACAGACTGACGGCTATTGTTCCTGCACCACACCGTACCACAACACACTTCTCTCATGCTGTACACCATCACAGTGACGACAGTCCTTTGACAATACATCTCTTGGTGCGACCGGCTAAAGCAACCTTTCTATTCTGTTTGCAAGAATTGAATCCCATGTCTTTCTCTTCCTCTATTCACCCAGTGCTTTTGGACCAATATATTGTACACTATTATGCAATGATCAGATAGTCCACATTATTTCTTCGTGTCCAATACAGGCCTTATTCGTTCATTCACACTCACATATCAATCATTGCCTTGCTTTCATTCACCTCATCACCCATCCTCCTTATCCTTCACTATATGTACATACCTGTGCATCATTTTGTGTACAAAGGAAGTATTGGTTAGTGCCAGGTCCTTCCCAGCACAAATGTCCACCAGGTTACAACAATTCCATACTACTTCAGCAGGTACTGTAGCAATCACTAATTTCTTTACCTTCCTGGCTCGAGGTGGGTCGAAATCAGGGTGGAAGAAATGCCAGGCGAGCGGACGCAAGCCACTTCATTATGAGACGTTCCCTCACCTGAACCACAGTCTCACGGACGAAACATACAAGCACAGTGACGATGCAGTTCGTGAATAATTACCACACTGCTAGACTAACCGTGTACGCACGTCTGGCTCTATTTCAGCCCTGGCTTTGATGTCCTAGAGTCAGGAGGATAAAAGATATTAGTGATCGTAATAGTACACCCCACTCACCCACCACCCCTAATCAAAAACATTCACTCCTCTCACACTTTTTCGAGCAACCTTCCACCGAATCCATATTCGCCCGTTCCTGGGACAAATCCAGTTCTGTATTCTAACTAACGCCAGATTGTTTTGTTCAATTGAGGGTGAGTCATACGGCCTGACATTGTTACTGCTTTTACCATTTACCTACACAGGCCGAAGCAACTCTTATGCCATTCCAGATAACGCCAATATTTGCATTCAGCCAAGAGTGAGTCGAAGGGGCCTGAGTGTTAAGTACTAGGACATCAGATATAAAGAGTAAATTGCAGCTTTTTCGTAACCAGTAAGAAAATCATACACCTAATCCTTCTGACGGAATTTATCATTGCACATTATCGTTCTTACTGCCACCCCAGCTCAGTGGATTGCAGGAGATCGGCCACTTCATCTAGTCGTTCCTAGAGGTCTTTTGCTCAGCTTATGTTGAAGGACTGTCTGAGCTGTGATAGTGTGGTGTATGTGGTGTATGTTGTGGTGTAAGGGCTGCATTACAGTGTTGGCATAGCGGTTTGTTTGTGAAATGTAGTTTATGTTGGTATTGTCGTAGGGAAGGCTGATGACTGCATGGCAATTAGGTTAGGTGTAGCTTACTCGTGTCTTTCAGGGGAGGGTAGTTCCTGAAATGTTTGGTGGTGGACGATGAAGAATGCTGGTGGTTTTGGTTGACTGTGGTGACTATGTGTTTTTGGTGTGTGTCTGTGAATGATAGTGCTGGGAGGAGGAGAGATGTTGCTGAGATACCCCGTCCAGTGTTAGGAAGTTCGTCCCTGAAATCTTTGTGTCCGGGGACGATGCAACGTGACACTACAAGGGTGGGATGGGCCATGAGTTGAGGCAAGGAAATGTGTACCTCCCATATTCATGTCGTCTTTGATTGGAAGTATTTTTGTTTCCGGGTGTGGGTAATTTTTGTTTTTGATCTTCATCCATCCTGTGTTTATTTTTAGGGTTTAGTTCTGTGTGTGTGTGTGTGTGTGTGTGTGTGTGTGTGTGTGTGTGTGTGTGTGTGTGTGTGTGTGTGTGTGTGTGTGTGTGTGTGTGTGTGTGTGTGTGTGTGTGTGTACTTGTGTGTGTGTGTGTGTGTGTGTGTGTGTGTGTGTGTGTGTGTGTGTGTGTGTGTGTGTGTGTGCGTGTTTTTTTTTTTTTTAGTTTATTCATGCTTGCGTTGGTTATAGTTGTGGCGTTGTTTGGGTTTCATAATTCACAGTTGTTTGAATGAATTGTTTATGGATATTTGTATGCTGATAAAAGTCGTATGTGTGTGTGTGTGTGTGTGTGTGTGTGTGTGTGCTCTTAGTGAGCTGTAGAATCTTTGTCTCTCGTGGAGGAGTAATTGGTTACAGAGAGAAACGTGAGGGTGTGTTTTAGATTCATGGCTGTCTGGAGCGAAGAGGGTAATGGATGACCTGGTTAGTGAGGCAGGAAGCAGTCATTCAGTTCTGTCTACGTCAACTTTCTGATGAGTTAAGTAGTGCCGGACCTGGGTTGTTGGCTGTTGAGTTACCGAGTACTGTGACGCTATTGCCAAGTCATCAGCGAACAGTACTGATACTTTAGGGGTAGGGACTGGCAGGTAGTGGAGGAAAGGGTAAAAAGTAAGGGTGAAAGGAATGAGCCCTGTGTAGCACCACTGGATAGCATTCTAAACTGAGAACTTTGGTTTGGGTGGAGTGTCTGGTCTTCTCTGAGTGAAAGCTATCCTTCCATTTTTAATTTTCTTCCATGTTTGTACCTAAGATCATTTTTATGTTTTGGTTGTCTCATAGCTCTGTTTATGTCTATAGCTACTAGGGTGAATCTCAAAGGTGTTTGTTTCTTGTAGTTAACTAATTGGAGAGGTGTTATGCAGGTTAACATCAAATTTGGTCCACTTGAAAGACATCATAGCACTCAAATTTTCAAAAATAATCTCGAATGTACTTTTGTCTAATATAGGTACACCTAGAAGTTAGATTTAACATAAAACAGTTTTATATAGACGAGAGAAATCCCAGCAATCAAACTGTAAAAATATCTGCATAATTAGCACATCAAAACTATAAACCAGAAATACTATTAGGTTCAGTGACCTCATCAAGTATACAATAGGAAATAAAAATACGTATCTTTATAATACAACACGACATATAATGGATAAAAACAGCAGTCTGTATTTAAAGTATGATTATTTAGTTGCATGACTTACTGACATTTTACTGTAACATGCACCTCCTTCCTCTTCCAGCAACGTATACTGCAAGCATTTTACAACCTGTGTTATTTTGTCTTCACTCTCATCTTAATTGTCGAGCCCAACTGCCTAGCCCCGGGCACCTACGCTTCTCATGGGGCAAGGTAGGATTGGATAATGGATGGATGGATGGTGATTTTGTCTGATACACAGGCGGTTTGTGAATAGCACCTTACCAGAAACACACTTGGCTGTATTGTTTGTGTTGCGAGGACCACTCAATCGGCGAGTGTGGGCGTGGTTGTGGCGTGTGGAATAGGAAATGAATAAATGATGCAGGGTAGATACTGATACCATTGAGCTCGAGATGAATAAATGATGCAAGGTAGATTTTGACAACACTGAATAAGCTTGAAATGAACAAATGATGCAAGGTAGACACTGATAACACTGACTGAGCCGTACCCACAACACACGAGAAAGCAGCCAAGGAGTACAGGATATGCGCTAAACATGGCCCTAGTGTCTGGTGGTGTGTGGTGAAGTTGGCAAGGTTGGTTATTCACATTTTCCACATTATACATTTATTTCAGCATGTCCACTAATTATTCACCAAGTCCTTCACCACATAAGGTCTCCGATAACATGAATAAAATCGTCTAGAGGCGGAAAAATCGTCTGTATCGAGGTGAAGAGGCTAACCACGGCCCTCCATCACGGTCTCTATGTTCTATTTATATCTCACACGATTTTGTTCAGTTTTGGAGAGAGAATTTTCGAACGAGAAGGAGGGGAGGGTAGATGTAGGGTCACATTCTCGTTAGCTACGTGACACCTCTTCCTAAGCGATTTATTTTGCCTATTGCACGTTAATATTCTCATACAAATATCGTCAAACTTTCCTTCAGTAAAACAAGAGAGAATATTGAAGGCGCAACAGGGAGGCTAAATCGCTAAAGAGGAGGGGTTACGAATGCTACCAAGTCAATTTCAGTACACCTCATGGTCTTCCTCAACCCCCTCGCTACCATACATCTGTCCCAGGCTGAATAAAATCGTCTCGAGGGGGCAAGAGGAAAATGAGTCACCGGTTGGAAGGTGTTAAGGACCTCTCGCAGTGAAAGGGTAAACGATTAAGTTCATTTTTCATACCGCAGGACGATTTTACTCAGTTTTCTCCGTATCAATTTCCCTCAGTCATGCATACATAAGATTAAGATACATTGATATATATACTGTATATAATGCATATATTCTTATGTATTTATGTATTATTTATTTATGTATATTGTGAGCTGTATTATCGCTGCAACAGGGGGCTTCGTTGCACCTTTTCCTTAGCGATTTATTTTACATGCTTCATTATAGCATTGATTTTTTTTTTTTTTTAATCCTCTCGTGGTTGGGATAACTCTTGTATTTTTGTATTTAACGCCACATCGTTTTACTTAGATGAGAAGATTAGAAGGCGCTGAAGAGTTAACATTGCAGCCATTAACCCTTTTGTGGTCAGGACAAGTCTAGTTTCCTGTATCAACAAATGCCAGGTGATTTTAATTTACGAGTGGGTTACAGGAGCCTGAGAGTGTTAAGGTGCAGAACTCAAAATAAATCGCCTAGACTGAGGTGATAAGAAGTCTCCCAAAGCAACGAAAACATTGCCTCCTGACTTCTGTACATTAGCCTTACATAGCCTAATTACGTACGAGCATCATTACAATGTACAGTATCATTACATGCTGCTAAATCCTATATATATGTACAGTCCTTTGGTATACATGTCTAGTTCAGTTATATAAACCTTATGAGTATAACGGAGCATCATACACTTGTTATATACGGGTTCAGCCTCAGAAATATACGGCTTTTGGAACCAGGCAGTGAAGTCGCCCAAGAGTATCGGTGCCACTACGCGAAGGCATCTTTTTCCAGTCCCATCCCCTGTCGTAAGATTTTTTTGGAGGCAGACCAAGAGATATGGAAGGCTTCTGCTCTCTCTTACGTTCTTCCTGTACAAGCAAATCTTATAATGGGATAGATGGTAAGTTTGCCTGTCCATCGCAGCCCAGGGCCAGACTCGCAAACTTACGATCTATTCCCTCTCGTAGGTAAGATTTCTTTTTGCAAGAAGGATAGGGAAAGAAATACAAAATCTTCCTTTGTCTTGTAAACCTCATTATAAAAAAAAATACATTAGTTACGACAGGGAATGGATGGTAAATGTTGGGCGGAAGACACAAGTTAGAGTTTGAAGTCTTTATTTTCTCCAGTTTCGCGCTACACAAAACTCGTCTTCAGAGAGTTTGGGTTCTGTGTAGCCTGAAATCTTAGCGAAAATAAAGAATAAAATGTTGGTGAGAATAAAGTAAAGAACCGGTGTCTCTCTCCCACCTATTTCCACTTATCGCAGCAGATCATGTACAGCAGATCGTAAGTTTGCAAAGTCTCAACCTCTGTCGTCATCTGTTACTGTCCTCTGTGCCAGTGTGATGTCAGGTCCCTCTTGTGGGCTTTGGAGACTCCCTAGTTACTCCCCACCAGTATATTCTGCATGGTACACTTCGATAGTCTCTTGCATGTCACTTACGTCTTTGGACCCTTGACATTCTCCTGTTTTGCTCTGTCTGGCGGGAGGGGGTTTTCTCACGACCTGGGAACCTCAGGAGATCTAAGAATGAATGTGGATTTTTATATGTATGTATGGTACCGGCTGATATGTGTGTATGTATGTATGGTAACGACTAGTATGTATGTATGTATGTATGGTAACGGCTAGTATGTATGTATGTATGTACTGTATCAGCTTGACTGCACATGCTGGTATACAAGGACAACTGATCCGTAGGGCCGAAGAACACACATTTTATCAGTGGAGATGTGACCCGCCGCCACCCAGTGCTGCCCACATTGGTATGCTGTCAGGGTGGAAGGATTTGGTGTGTCGGGTGAGCGAGTGGAAGAGGGTATTGTGTTGCAGTCGCTGTGTTTGTGAGTTAGGGCCTCAGTTTCCGTAAGTAACATACCAGAGAGTATTATAAAGCCACATGCAGAAATAAACGTAAAGGGAAGAGGTATTTGCAAGCCTCCTAAACGTACATGGTTTTGACTCCGACGTCTGAGCTGTGAAGGCTGCTGAGTAATTCCAATATCAGATGTAAAAAAAATACAGGCAATTACTTGCATTACAGATTTACGTTAATATTAAGAGAAATCAAGACTGATTTCAATTACTCTGAATCTCTTTTTTCTGTGTCACTCCATTTCCTGGCACTCTTGTATAACACATAAGTTGCTTGAGTTATAAATTGACAACATTTCAAAACAGTTTAATTTTAGTTGTGGCTTCTAAATTTGTCCCATAACTGAACGCCATGAACCACTCTGGGTAATCACTTTCTTAAATAAAACTTCCTCTGACACGTTTATATTTCTTGGCAGGCTATTTTTGCCTTGTTTTTTTACTGTCATACATTGGACAAATAACATATAGAAGAATATTAATGTGAATTTTGCAGTATATGATTGGGGAATATATGAGAGAGGGGGGTGTGTGAACTGTGGGGGAGGGCAATGAAATGGCAGGAGACAGGGCGACATGGAGGCGATTTGTTTGGCCACCTCTTACGAGACTGAGGCGTCTGGCAATACACAGACACACAGATGACTGCACAGAGATTCACAAGCAAACTTATGGTTGAATCCCTTTTGTAACTACCTGTAATGCATGTGTCTACAGGAGGAACAAGACCCAAGAGAAAATTATGCTTTCTGTTCCTTGTCTTTCCTGGAGAAATTTATGATTACTTCCCTGTCACAACGATATGTTTCTGAAGGATGAACGAGGGACACTGGAAAAATCTATACTTTTTTCTTCCCGTTCCTGCAAAAACGAATCTTGGTTATGATAGAGAGTTGACTGTAATTCGGTTTGTGAATCACCTCCTCTGAAATCACTACACAATCCTTTGCTCACTTTATGTTGCAAAATATTCAGAAACAGACAAATAGCCTATGCAGTCTGTTCTTTCCAATTTCAGACCTTCTTTCTTTCATCTACAGCCACCTGAAACTGCACAAACTGTCAGTATTTTTTCCTTTGAGCCAGGCTTCCCACAACTGTCTTTTGTTTTTATGTCTTTTGTTGCACCTACACACAGATCATGTCAAGGTGTGAAACAGGAATTGGAAAAATGAACACTAATCTCACTAACATACATTCCCATTAACTTGGCATAAAATTACCATTAATTCATTCTGAACTCTCATTTGTAACAACAGATTAATGCTACACTACAAATTTTCTCAAGGTGGAGTATTTCTATATGGATACATTCGGATTACTGGTGAGAAATCTGGCTTTACTAACTGCGTGGACCTGCCCGTGTGAGGAGTTTGCAGTAGAGTGAATAACCTAAAGGGATAATGTGACCCTTACACACGGTACGGCATCTATATCAAGCCTAAATATTATTCCACATAAGGAGGAGCAATTCGTAAGATTTGTTAGAATATAAACAGATTACTGCAGAAGTAAATGTTTCTTATAATTTGCATGTTTTGTCTGGGGGGAGGATGTTAACGAAAATACACCCTCCTTACAGCTTATAAACACTTATTTATATAGATGAATTATATTTATATTGACTTTAATTCATAAAGCTCCAGGAACCTATACAGTATTTTTATACACAGGATACTTTGGCTACGTATTACATTTTTCCTTGGATCATTTCTTTCGTCAGTCATGAAATCGAAACGGTTTGACTTTTAAAGAAGCTTTTTGGTTCTGCAAGACTGTATTCTCTACAGCTCAAGGAAGTCTATATTTGCCTTGACGCACTGGCCCGAGAAATGGTCCACTGCTGAAGCCTTCACCTCTGTATCGCCGAATTTCATATGTACTGTAATTTCCCGCTTTGACCTAATGTTGCCTGAGGGCTTGGCGGTGTCACCCAAGTCCAAACGTAGCGTCCCAACTCTCTCCACGCCTTCCTCTGTCACAAACTGCGGAAAGAGAAAAATGCTAATAAACTCCTAGAACATCACGAGTTGTACAGTAGGTGGCACATGGAGCATCGTTACACCTGTTCCTTAGCAGTTTATTTTGCATTATGGTACTTTAAAATTCTCTTGTGTGCTATATATGGCTTTGATATCAATGCAGTTTGTACCAATAACACACAAGAGGTTATTGAGCTGTCATGTGCAGGATAAGTCAGTAAGGAAAAGGTCTTACAAAATCTCCAAAGCAATTCTCAGATATACCACACAGACCTGGAAGTGAGGGAAGAACTAATAAGTCACATTAGATATAAATACTGATCCATGTCACGGCAATAAAGTGGACAAATATTTTCAAAACCCACTGACATAATATGTGAAACTAAACATACTTTCCACTCACTTTTGCGTCATGCTGTACTACTTGAATTCTACAACCAATGAATATGACTCAATTTGCGTCATGACATTCTATTTAACTTTTACAACTTATGGATTTGCCTCATGATGTTTAAGTTATCCACATCATGCTATTTCGTTTAAACCTGACACAAGCATGACTCACCCTGGCATCATGGCGTTGTGTGGCGTAGAGGTGCAGTATAACGGTGGTCTGTGCTGGTGTGGCAGGGGTGTAGGACCGCACCACCACATCCCCCACCGCCACACTCTCATCCACCACCACGAACCGGTCCAGCACATCAGCACACCACTCCGCCCCCGCTGCCACCACACGCTTGTCGGTGGGGTGGATGTCAGGCTGGAAGCGGTTGAGGACGCCCACGCCGTACGTTAAGCGGGAGCGACGAACAGTTACCACACCAGGGTCCAGGCCGAACTGCACCGCTCCACGTAGTATTGCCAGACCCATACCCTGGTGGTGGTGGTAGTAGTGGTAGTAATAATGATAATCCCAATAGGCACTAACCCGAACTGTACTGCACAGCTGTAAGTAGGATGGCAAGGCCCATATCCTAGTAAAGCAAGGAAAAGTATTACAAATCATAATCATCATCATCATCACCATCATCATCACCACCATCATCATCCTACTATTCTTCCTCCTCTTCCTCCTCCTCCACCTCCTCTCCTTCCTCCTCCTCCACCTCCTCTCCTTCCTCCTCCTCCTCCTCTTCTTCTTCCTCCTCCTCCTCCTCCTCCTCCTCCTCCTCCTTCTCTTCATCATCATCATCACCATCATCTTTCTACTCTTCAACTTCCTCCTCGTCTTCCTCTTCCTCATAATCATCATCATCATCATCATCATCGTCATCAAAATTACCATCTTAATCTTCTTTCTCCTCCTCCTCCTCCTCATCATCATCATCATCATCACCACCACCATCTCACCTGTGGGATGATAACATTAACCCTGTGGCCAAAGGTGTCTCGTATGTGTTTCTGAAGCAGCTCCGACTCAGCGAATCCCCCCACCAGGAACATGTACTGCAGCCGACCCACCTCAGGAGCAGAGAGCACCTGTTCAATCGCCTGGAAGAGAAAGGATATTGACAGGTAAAGTAAGTATGTATAGAAGTAGTAGTAGTAGTAGTAGTAGTAGTAGTAGTAATAATAATAATAATAATAATAATAATAATAATAATAATGATAAGAGTAATAGTAATAATAATGATAATAATAATAATAATAATAATAATAATAATAAAAATCAAATTCCTTGAACACACAACTGTTAGATAGGAAGGGAAAAGGTCTTAGGCATTTACAGTAACATTTCTGGTGCAGGATGAACATAACCACGATGAAATACCCCCGTATAACTAATATATATTTTTGCAGGAAAGGCAAGGAAAGGAAGGCACAGAACCTCCCAGTGTCTTTTGTTCCACCTACCAAAAGAAATCTCAGTTAGGACAGGGACTTATTTAAAGGTATGCTTGTGACTCGAGGCCCAGATCTAAGTGGTTCCTCTAACGTTATATTAGCTAATTGTTAGGCAGGAGAGAGTGCCTTAGATATTAGAAAATACAGACACATGCTGGTGAAGTGGAAGAGGGCTGAGATCAGTGCCTATCGACTACACGTGGGTCATTAGAGAAGATTATTATTATTATTGTGCTAAGTTCCAGTCTTCCTGTGCACCACGACACGCGACAACTGAATTTACTGGTGAAGTAAGGATGGGCTTATTTCATTCTTTGGACGGTTGTGTGTGTGTGTGTGTGTGTGTGTGTGTGTGTGTGTGTGTGTGTGTGTGTGTGTGTGTGTGTGTGTGTGTGTGTGTGTGTGTGTGTGTGTGTCCTCTTTCTGACTTATTACCTCATGCTTTCTTGCCTATTCCTTCTACTTCCATCTTTTCTCTTTTCTCCCTCAGATTCTCTCCTACTTTACCTCCACCTCCCTCACCCCTCCCTTCCTTCCTTCCTTCCTTCCTATCTCTTCCTTCATCCCTCCTCCCCATCTTACATTTCCCTTTCGCTCTCAGACTTTCTTTAACTTTTCATGTCCCTTTTATGTAGGTTACATTTCCACCATTCCTACCCTCATCCCCCTCCCCATTTCCTTCCTTTCTTTCTCGTCTCTCTCTCTTCTTCCCTTATCTTTCCCTTCCTCTCCCCTTTTGCGATTCTTCTACCTTACTTCCTGCCCTCTTCTTCCTTCCTTCCTTCCTTCCTACCCTATTTTTCTCTCCTGTTACTCTGTGTTTTCTTCTTTCCCTTCCTGTCGATCTCCTTTCTTCCTTCCTTCCTTCTCTCCCTCCTGCCTTAATCCTTTCCCTCCTCGCGCCTCCTGCCGACCTTGTTCCTTGGTTCCTTCCTTCCTGCCATCTCTCCCTCCCTACCTTCCCTCCTGCCTCAACCCTTCCCCTGTGCTTTCCTGCCTGCTGCCTTAACCCTTCCCCTGTGCTTGCCTGCCTGCTGCCTCAACCCTTTCCCTGTGCGTGCCTGCCTGCTGTGTGTCTCTGTGCAGTACCTGTGTGATGCTGGCTAGTGTGGGCATAAACAGCTGTCTCATGGCCTCCTGTTCCACCCTCAGCATACCCTGGCCAGACCACCGCACGCCAAGACGCTCGTGTCGCTTGATGGCGCACTCCACCTGAAAGAGTGTTAATATAAGGTAGTTGGCACGGCAGTTACATCAGTCCTAAGATGGTGTGTCTGGATACTTAAAAATTAGACTATTATGGGTTTTCTTAGGAACAGGAAATCTTAAAAAAATAGTTACTGTGATATATACGACCACTGCCATATACGAAAAACAAGAAGTGACTTGTCATTAGGTCACTGTAGTTGTAAGGGTTTATTATATCTGTTCTATCTATATACCTAGGCTGCTTCCCCCAAGGAAAGGGAGGTAGCCGAGACAGGACGACTCACTCTCCATTTACTCATCCATTCAAACACATTCATTCGCATCTTAGCCCCAAAGGGGAGAACGGACAGATCCTCATCGCACCACACCGCACAAGGGTCAACTGCACAATGCAATCAGTGACATCCGCAGCAGGGCCCGACAGCAGAACTGGTTTACCCCTGCCACATCATAACAGACCCATCCCCTTACCCGCACCTGACCTGACTAGCTGATCAGACCAAATGAGGGAGAATATCCCCTCAGGGCTGCGTCATCACTTATTCATTCACAATATCTCTCCATTTATTTCTGTCACTCACAGCCACTCTTGCTTGCTCAACAGACATCCCTCTCGCATCCAGCGCTCTCTTCACACTGTCCATCCATCCCATTCGTGGTCTGCCTCTCAGCCTTACACCTCTCACATCAGATCTAGTTATCTTTTTCACCAATCGCTCATTACCCATTCTCTCCATATGCCCAAACCATCGCAACACCCTCTGCTCAACACTACCAGCCATCTCCCGAACAACTCCAGTTCTCCTTCGCACTTCATCATTTCGCACTCGATCCATACGCGTCACTCCACACATACTCCTCAGACACCTCATCTCCATTACATTCAAACTTTTCCTCTCTGCTACACCCATATTCCATGTTTCAGCCCCATATAACGCAGTCGGTACCACAACACCCTCATACAGCCTTCTCTTTACATCCATTGTAAGCGAACGACATCTAAACACTTTTTTCATTCCTCCCAACACCTTTCCTACTTCATTTATTCTAAACTTCACTTCTGCATCTATTCTTCCATCCACAGCAACATGTGACCTTAGATATTTAAAACACTCTACCTCCTCAAGCAACTCGCCATTCAAAACTATATTCATCCCCCTACCATCTACCAACCTCGTACACTTCATCACTTTACTCTTATTCTCATTTACTTTCAATTTCCTCCTTTCACACACCCTTCCAAACTCCTCTACCAACTGTCTCAATCTCTCCTCTGAATCAGCCACCAGTGCAGTATCATCTGCAAACAGCAGCTGCTTCAGATTCCACTCTCCACCATCAACATTCACCAGACTCAGACCTCCACCTAAAACTCTTGCATTCGCCTCCCTTACAACACCATCCATGTAAATATTAAACAACCAAGGCGACATCACAAATCCCTGTCGCAGCCCCACTCTCACGGGAAACCAATCACTCACAACATTTCCCACTCTTACACACGCTCTACTGTTTACATAAAAACTTTTCACCCCTTTTAGTGACCTACCATCAAGTCCACACAATCTTAAAACAGTCCACAAAGCCTCCCTATCAATTCTATCATACGCTTTCTCTAAATCCATAAATGCCCAAAACACATCCTTGCCTTTCGCTAAATACTTTTCACACACATGTCTCACAGCAAACACCTGATCCACGCATCCCCTCCCTCTCCTAAAGCTACACTGCTCATCACCAATCACTCCCTCTGTACCCTCTCTAACTCTCATAATTAACACTCTACCATACACCTTACCTACAACACTCAACAGACTTATACCCCTAAAGCTAGTACATTCATGCTTATCACCCTTGCCTTTATACAACGGGACAGTATCAACAGCAGTTAACACTGCAGAGTATACGGTATTGTACTTTCAAATGGACACAACAGAATTAAGAAATGTTTAAACATTGAAAATAATCACGGATGATGAATAAGCATCTGAAATGGAAGACAAATAGATAAGTAAATATAATTGTAATTATTACATATATACCATTTTCATAAGTAATGACAAAATAATTGAAATATCCAATCATCTTTCTATTTATAGGCCATCATTTATACGCCATTGAAGTACTAAGGGAAATAGTCGCCTACCATTATAATGTTATATTGTTCAGGTATTTAATGGTCTTATCCACGATAGTATTAGTCCAGCTGCTTGACCTTTTCCATCATCTTTACTGTCTCTGCACAGGACTCTACCGTATATCGTCACAGGTAGTACGTCCCTTGTAACTCTACCTTCAGCGTTCATATCTGTAACCCTCTCCACCTACTCAATCTCATCTAGTCTTCCACATCCATACCATTAAGTCGTCCCACTGGCATCAGGTCACCAGCAACCTTGATACCAGATCGCTCCCTCAGTGTAGTATTATCCAGTTTGTTCTTCAGGTGGTTTTACTCATTCGTGTCATCCTTATATCCATTCCTTGTAACCTTTTTACATCCTCATCCTTTACTGGGCATAATCATATTTCTGTCACAGGCAAACACCTTTCCTTGCACTATAAGGAGAGGTGACAATTCTGAATTTGGAGTCAGTTCTTATTCTAGCACCGCCCCAAATACTGATCCTGTCACCAAAATAGCAAAATTCCTTCACATACCATTATACAACATCACTGGAATCTGTGCTGCCCATCCCGACGCCACACTCATGATTTCCCTTGCATATGTCACACTTACTGTTCGGAACTTTCTGCAGCCCACCCCACACACCACTGAACCTGGAAAAACTACCACACCCTCCCTACAAACACCACAAGGTCGTTCTCCACCACAGCACAACTCTCACCCACAGCGCAACTCTCCACCACAGCGCAACTCTCCACCACAGAGCCACAATCTACCCAGCACAGCCCTCCACACAGCTGACCATCACCTTAGTTCTCCTCACCTTTACCCTCAAACCCTTGCCCTTCATCCCATCTCTCCACTCATTAAACTTTTCCTCTGCTCCTTTCAATCATTTGGCTGACAGTGCAAGATCATCAGCATACAGTATACAGGACTGAGTTATTATTATCGTTATTATTATTATTATTATTATTATTATTATATTATTATTATTATAACTGCTATTGACTATACTTACATACAGTAGTTACTGAACTGGTTCCTATATATATATATATATATATATATATATATATATATATATATATATTCAAGCTTTGAGTAACTGTAATGAACCCTTTGAGCAACAAGTATGATATTGTTACAAGAGTAACTACAGGCACACATCCAGGAGTGTATAATTGTTTTCGCTGTGTGTATTTAAGGCAAGTATTACACAGCAGCAGGTGATGCCTGGTGAATGTTTACCCAGCAATTAACACAACGGTGTGGCTACACACCGGGCAAGGCCTCCCGTTCCAACACCATTATAAGTCAGCATGGTGTGTAGGCACAGATATAGAGGGAGGCGTGGGGGTGCAGCCCCCTAATTTTCGACAGACTCATG
>NC_137030.1:30850915-30858415 GCF_032717465.1 Coenobita brevimanus | reverse complement strand
AGCTATAATTTCTACGCCACTAATAAAGGAACGGCTATTCATTGACTTGACAGAATACATCCATGACTTACAAACTATATATTAAAAAAATGCATAAAACAACTCCCAAGCTCCGTACCCTTACACCCAAAGCCAGCAGCTCCAAGATTTACTGATGTTTGTTAATGTTAGCGACCTGAAAGAAGCAGAAAGAAATATAAAGCTGTTAAGAAAAGGAAACCGCCATCACAGTTGTTGTACAGGGAGGGAAGTTGGCTGTACCTGGCAAACTGAACAGTCAACAAACACAGCATCAATTCCACGTTGCTTTTTAGTCCGGAAGACAGGATGGACAGTTTTCAAATACTGTACTATGTCTTATTTCAATAACTTTGCATTATTCGCTCTTTTGTCACCTCATATAGCATAATAAATTGGTATCAACGTAAATTTTCATAATACCAGAATTGCTAGATACACATAACACAAAACGTCAGTGTTCAAGATGGCTCTTTCGTTGACTGTACTATGCAAAACTTTCATTGGTAAACTTTTCCTTCACTGT
Organism: Coenobita brevimanus; assembly: GCF_032717465.1. Lineage (NCBI taxonomy): Eukaryota > Metazoa > Arthropoda > Malacostraca > Decapoda > Coenobitidae > Coenobita > Coenobita brevimanus. The sequence goes on along the minus strand of NC_137030.1, from coordinate 30,857,871 downwards.
CTTATTCTCCTCATGTCTCTTAGTAAACCTCCAATTTTTTCTCTTTTGGAGCCAGAGTTATTAAGCTACACTGACTCATGTGAGGTAGAATTTGCCAAGCCTAGTTTTGACGATGCAAATACAATCTGTTATATTCAATTTCAGTCGCTCACACTAGGTTGAAAGACACAGCTTCCCACAGTATCTGTCAAAAGATTACACGTACTACAATCACTGTCCATCCAGTTATAGAAAGAAGTTTTAAGCTATAAAACTTGCCTACCTGTTTACTGTGAGTGAAATCAAATGAGGATGCAGGGTAGTCATGGAAAGGCAAGGACCATTTATTCCAGTTAAGTAGGTTTGGTAAGTAACGGTAGTATTTACGGAGAATATAGCTCTGTTTTTCTGACACAACATTCACAGAATTACAATGCAATCGGTTGTTGTTCTTTAGTTCGAATTTCATAAAATGTGATAAGCATCTGATGTGAAGAGAAGCTAAATAGTTTAATACTAACGATATTTTAATGGAAATATATTAATACACAACTGTTTATTCTTAATGAAATCCTCTGATAAAATTACAGAAGCCTATCTGGCTGTGGGAGAAAGTAAAGTATAAAGCCTGAAAATAATACTGAATGGCTACGAGAAGTTTGAAAGGCACAAGGGTTCTGAAATGAACCTTCCAGTTGGAAGCAAGCAGGGTATGATATTTGTGGCTGTTTGTTGTCACTTTGATTATCTGTATATAAAGTGTAATCTATAGCACGAAGAAAAAGAAAAAAACAAAAAAACTGAGGAAGCAGTGGAGATATTCTTTGTTGCCTTCACAATGACCCACTGAACCAAAAGCTTTACAGTATTTATGTGTAGTGTAGTTTTAAGTAGTGGTGGTAATTAGCCAGGGTATCAAGCAGAATATTTTCCTTGTTCAACACTGAATATGTGTCGAGTATATTCAAGCAGTGATAAACTTATATGATAACAGAGAAATATGCTTATCTACTTTCAGGATAAGGAAAAAATGAGTAGAGGTCCAAACCCTTAGTCACCTTTACTAAGCAAACACTTCTACATATCCTGTATTGCTGTCTGGTTTTGTCTCACGTTGTGTCAAAATAATGGTAAACACTGTGGTCAGCATTTCCATTGTCTGAAAAACCTACATAGTTGCATTAGTCAGTGGTATTGAAGCTACAGTAGTTACTAATGAAAGACTGAAAAAGACATAGAATTACAGTCTACCATTTGCATGCTTCCTCATCCCAAAATTACTGTATAGAGAAATCCTGCTACTGTGGCGTGCATAGGTACAGTAGGTTAGACGTGCGTGTAACTGGCATATGATTGGTGGACCTATACCTTCCCGAAGCCAATCAGCAACCGTCTCCAGACTCCGGTATGGCAAAGAGATGAGCTCCCCTGAAATACACTGGACCTCAGCTAAATCTTCTCTTTAACCAAAGTAAATGTTGTCAGTGTAAATAAATTTTACTAGACAATTTGGCATTAGAAAATTATAAAATATAATGACACTAATATGACTGAATTAATCCTATCAAATGCTTGGTTCTGTGTATAACTAAAGACTACATAGCAGTTAACACCAATAGGTCTGCCTCACAAGGAAATCATTTTATGGAACTGTTGCTCGCACAAGCTGGAATTTGCAGAATGGTGAGCAATCGTGGAACAACACTTCATGCGTTGTACTTTGATGAGTTTCTAGCTAGCTTTGGTTTATGGTTAACACTCAGGAATGTGGCAGAACACAGTAGCTTGAAAATGTACCAAGATGATAAAAAAATTGCCCCCAAAAAAGAGGAACCCGCCACTCCAGCACTTTTTAACGTAGGAAAATAATTTGCTTGTATAAAAATGAAAAGCCACAGGAGTGTATGATCCCCAGAGTGTTACTAGTCACAGAGATAAAGAATCACCATATAATCCCTTGATAACGTTTTTTTTTATTCATTTATTTACTTCAGAAAGACGAACCCACCTCTGTCTAGCTCAGGTAAGGCTGGCATAGGTGGAGACTGGATGGTGGAAGACGTGATTGTGCTGCAGGGTGAGGAGTGTCGAGATGGACGCAGCTCAGGAGGTCGTTCAGGAAGCAACTGGTGCCTTCTCAATCGGCGACAGTATATTGCAGCCGCTTCAGGTTCCAGCGCTATCAAGAGTTGTTCTGGCCTTTGTGGTGAGCCCATACCAGCCTGGAAAAGCGATGATTATTAGTGGAAAATGATTTGTTGCTTTGACGAGAAAGAACACACCATTCTTTTGAGTCCTTTTGTATCCCAGTTAATCTCTGCCATCATTTTACCATCATCTTCAGTCCTCTCATCCCTCCTTCGTCTCTCTCTTTCTCACCTGATACGCGGCTGTCCTCATGAACTGTTTAGCCGGATGACTCCAAATCGCCGGCACCGTGATGACCCAGCGCACGTCCTCCTCCACCACACACACTCCCGTCTGGTCACTCAGCTCCCTCAGGGCGTGGTCTCTGAAGTAGGTGAGGGCGTGGGTGAAGATCTGGAGGGCTGGTACTCGCATCCCATTGGCGGCTTCCAGTAGGGTGTCGCGATTAAGGCTCTGTAAAGGGAGATTGTCAGCGTTATTGTTATGGTTATTATTATTATTATTATTATTATTACTACTACTACTACTACTACTACTACTATCACTACTATTATTGCTGGTACTACTACTGCTATTACTACTACTACCACTACTATTACAGCTCCTCCTCCTCCTCCTGCTACTACTACAACAACTACTATTTAAATCATATAGGAAGAGGAAGGCACAAGAGAAGAAATATGAACAGACTACCAAGCTAGAAGGACCACTCATCCATGTAGGCTAATCATCATCATCGTCATCATCATCAGTATCATCACCATCATCATCATCATCATCAGTATCATCACCATCATCATCATCAGCATCATCATCATCATCATCATCATCAGTATCATCACCATCATCATCATCATCATCATCGTCTTAATCCCACCAAAAGATAAGGCTGGGCAGGAATAAGAAAAAGTAAAAGATACATTATTTACACATCCCATCTAGATAAACCTGAGAACTTTTATTTTACAGTCTAGAGTAAATATTACGAATTGGAAAGTAGTTAATCGGAGGGAGTGGTGGGCGGAGGAGAGCCTGCCAATTTTCCATTCTATACTCGTTTGATGCATGGAAGTTTGATCCTAAATATAATTACTTTTACTCCATTAATTTTTCCATTAATTGTACTTCCCATGTTGTCTTTGTATTTCTTCGTCTGTTTCCACCCTTCATCCTTCCAGTCTTCCTTCTTTCCTTCCTCTCCGCACTTCTTAACTCCTTCCTTCCTCCTTTCTCTCTCTGTCTCCTGTCTTGCCTTCCCTCCGTCCTTCCTTCCTTCCCTGCTTCCTTCCTTCCTTCTCTCTTGCCTTCCTTCTTTTCTTCCCTCCCATTTTCATTCTTGTCTTTCCTCCTTCCTTACCTCCCCTCCATCTTTTCTTCTTCGTTTTCCCTCCCACTTTCTTCCTTTCCATTTTCCTTCTTTCTTCTCTTCTCTTTCCTTCCCTCCCTCCTTCCTTCTCTCTTACCTTCCCCTACCTTCTTCCGTCAATCTTACTTCCCTCCTCCCTCTCTCTTCCCTTCCCCCCTATTTCTCTTTTCCCTTCCTTCCTTCTTTCCATCTTCCTTCTTCTCTTACCTTCCCTCATTCCTTCCACCTCTTCCTTCTTCACTCTGGTCTTCCCTCACTCCTTCCTTTTCTCCCTTCACTAGCCTTCTTTCCTTCCTTCCTTCCTTCCTTCCTTCTTCCTTCCTTCCTTGCAGTTCCTCTTCCTTTTCTCATACCTTCATCCTTTTTCTCCTTCCTTCCTTCCTCCATACCTCCATTACTTTCTTTCCTCCTTCCCTTTCTTCCTTCACTTTACTCCCTCATTCATCTTTCCCTCCCTCACTGCCTTCCTCCCCTCTTCCTCCTTTTTCTTCCTCCCTTCCTTTCTTCCCCCCTTCCACCAATCTTCCACCCTTCCCTCCTTCACTCCCTCCCTTCTTCCTTCCTCCCTTTGTCTTCATCCTTTCTTTCTTCCCTCCCTTCCTCCTATCTTCCTCCCTTCCCTCCTTCTTTCTTCCCTTTCTTCCTCTGTCTTTCCTTCCCTCCTTCTCTCCTTCCTCCTATCTTCCTCCCTTCCCTCCTTCTTTCTTCTCTTTCTTCCTCTGTCTTCTTCCTTCCCTCCTTCTCTCCTTCCTCCCTTACTCCCCCCCCCACAGTCACGGGTGAAAGAAGTGTACACAGGAAGAGACGTACAGACACGTGCACCTTACCACTTGTTTACCGTACACACACACGCACACACACACAAACACACAAACACACATCCGGACTATTATTTGAACCATATCTGCTCTCTCACACACACACACACACACACACACACACACACACACACACACACACACACACACACACACACACACACATCATAACAGTGTATTTGAGAGGCATGGCAGCCAAGTAAACAAAGAGGCTTGAGTGAGTAAATAAAAAGAGAGTGGGAAGGAAGGAAGGAAGGAGGGAAGGAGGGAGGGAGGGAGGGAAGGAAGGAAGGAAGGAGGGAAAGAAGGAAGGGAAGAAGGAGGGAAAGAAGGAAGGGAAGAAGGAGGGAAAGAAGGAAGGGAGGAAGGAGGGAAAGAAGGAGGAAAGGAAGGAAGAGGAAAAAGGGCAAGGAAGGAAGGAAGGAAGGGAGGGAGGAGGGGAAGGAAGGAAGGAAGGAGGAAAAGTGGAAGGAAGGAACGGAAGAGGGGAACAAAGAATAGGGAAGGAAGAAAGGAAGGAAGGAAGGTAGGAAGGAGGGAAGGGATGAAGGAATAAGGAAGGAAGGATGAAAGGGGGGAAGAAGGAAGGAATGAAGGAGGAAGAAGAGGAGGAAGAAAGGGAGGGAAGGAAAGACGGAGGAAAAAGGAGAGGAAAGGAGGAAAGAAGGAGGGAAAGGATGAGGGAGGGAAGGAAGGAACAGGGAAGGAAGGAGTCGAACAAGGCATAGAGAAGGAAGGAAGGAAGGAAGGGAGGAAGGAAGGAAGCAAGGAAGGAAGGGAGGAAGGAAGGAAGGAAGGAAGGAAGGAAGGAAGGGGAAGAGGAAAAGAGATGAAGGGAAGGAGGAAAGGAATCAAGAGAGAGAGAGAGAGAGGGAGAGAGAGAGAATCATTTTAGTTACTTAACCCAACCCGGAACCAACTTACACCTGCCTCTCTCACCTGTCACTTAACACTTATTCACTCCTACTTACATTCACTTAAACATGCTTATTCATATCTACTTACACTTAATTCCTACTTACATTCACTTACACTTACACATGCTTATTCATATCTACTTACACTTAATTCCTACTTACATTCACTTACACTTAGTTACACATGCTTATTCACATCTACTTATACTTAATTCCTACTTACATTCACTTACACTTACACATGCTTATTCATATCTACTTACACTTAATTCCTACTTACATTCACTTACACTTACACATGCTTATTCATATCTACTTACACTTAATTCCTACTTACATTCACTTACACTTACACATGCTTACTCATATATCTACTTACACTTAACACCTACTGACATTCACTTACACTTACACACGCTTATTCATATCTACTTACACTTGACACCTACTTACATTCACTTACACTTACACATACTAATTCATATCTACTTACACTTAATTCCTACTTACACTCACTTACTTATTCCCAGTTACACATACTTACTCTTGCACCTACTTACATTTAATTCAGGGCCGTAATTCCCGGGAGGGGGGGGGCTGGAGGGGGCTAATATTTTCTGTACATTAATGTCAAACCTTCAGCCAAGATCGTGGGCTTCTGTGGCTGGAGGTGAAAATGAAAAGGATGGAAAGTTTTGGGTATTGTAGGAAATTAAAATAAATCTACGTGTGTCTGATCGAATATTTCCAGATCTGATCCAAACTGATTATAAACCACATCGTAATCGTATTTAGATAATGGCTATTTCATCCTTTCCATAAGAACAGAGGCAGGGAGGTATACTGTAACTTGAATTCCACCGCAGGCGTGAAGGAAGAGTCTTGGTAAAGGGGCAGGAAAGTGCAAGAAAGATGTAACACGGCCAAATTATTACACGAAATCATAGTTTGAGTTAAAATAAAAGACTGACAGAACGTGAAGCCATTGATTTCAACACCCACCCCCATCCTTAAACACATATACCTCCTTGAACATCGGGTTTTAGGCAGACTCAGAAATATCGGATGGTCTGCAAACTTAAGCGCTTCGGTTTAATATTAAATTTGTGGTACGGAATTATATATTTTTGGTCCACCTCCCCCCCCCAAAAAAAAAGAATTGTTGATTTTTTTTTTAAATTGCCAGACGCCATAATCCCATAAGGGGTGGCCATTTGACTTTGAGTTATTTGTTTTACGGGGAGGGGCACTAACCCTCCACCAACCCACTTGTTGACACGTAGGGAGCACGTATGGTTTGGTTATATGGTTACCACCCAGCGTTGTAAATGGTTTCTTGGCTTACAGGAAACCATTTGGCTTGTCACTCAATGTAAAGCCACTTGTGAAGGAAAGAAAAGCAATAAGAAGTGACAGGAAAGATGGGAGAAATTACGGGCCTGAAATTCCTACTTACATTCACACTTACACATACATACTCATATGTACTTACACTTGTTAACCCCCTACTCACATTCATTTACGTTTATTCACGTTATTTACACATACTTACTCATAAATCTACTTACACTTAATTCCTACTTACGGAATTTATGTATATTCACATTACTTACACGTACTTACGCATATCTACTTACGCATTAATTCCTACTTACACTCACTTACACTTACTGATATTTCTTTCACATTTATACTCCTAATCCTACTTACACTTATTCATTCTCACTT
>NC_137030.1:30838415-30840915 GCF_032717465.1 Coenobita brevimanus | reverse complement strand
CCCCCTCCTCCTCCTCCAGAAAATATGGCACCCATTGATAAGGAGAGAGAGAGAGAGAGAGAGAGAGAGAGAGAGAGACAGACAGACAGACAAACAGACAGACAGACACACGCACAATCACACACACACACACACACACACAGATAGATAGATAGATAGATAGATAGATAGATAGATAGACAGATATAGATAGATAGATAGATAGATAGAGAGATAAAACAGGAAATCTTCAGCCAACTACTATCATCAGACATAATAGATAGCTTAATAGATACTGTAGGTAGATAAATAGATAGATAGATAGATAGATAGACAGACAGATAGACAAACAGATAGACAGATAGATAGATAGATAAAGAGAAGACATATGCCTCTTACCTTCCCATTTCTTCATCATGTGCACACTGTCTGGGTCTCTCGTAAAACTGAAGGCGTACCCGCTGTAGGTGGTGCCGAAGTCTATGGCCACGACGACGAAGTGTGTGGGTGGCCTTGGCTCCAGTACACTCCCACCCACGCCCACACCCCCGCCCACCCTCGCCTCGGCCTCCCCCACCACCGCCACCCCCACCTCCCCCTCAAGCACACCGGACCCGCGGCAAGAGAGGAGGCTGGAGGTGCGGGAGTGCGTGGTGTCGTGTGGGGAAAGTGTGGGGGTATTGGAGGGGTCCTTGGAGGGGGTGTGGGTGTGGGTGTGGGCGGTCTGGGGTGAGGAAGGGGGTGAGTGGGCCGTCAGGGTGTCACAGGGACTGGTTGCCCCACTTTCATGCCCACTGTCACTATCAGGGGCTGAGGTGGGGTCCCTGATGCTCTGGGAGGTGTGGTGCCCCTGCGTGGATTGGTACGGAGGCGTTGACGTGTACTGCTCAGCGTGGGAGGGAGAAATATTGGAGCGTGGACTGGGAGAGGGCGTGGAGTTGTACTGCGACGAGGCACTGGAGTACTGGGAGGCGTGGGAGGGCTTGGGAGCGTCCTGGGAGTGCTGGGATGGGGTGGGGCTATAGTGGGAGGGTCTGTAGGGAGAGGAATAGTGACCAGGGTAATAGGCCGTCATAGACACAGACGACTGGGGCACCGAACCCGTGTGCACATACACCTCCTCTATCAGATTTAGGCTTTCCATGGCTGCTATGTGGGGGTCGGTACTGCCCTCCTGCACCTTCAGCCCTCCACCCACTCCCTCGGGTCTGTCGGAGTCACGAGAGCCGCGGACCGTGTGACTGGCAGGCGTGATCTCAGAGCCAGACTGCCGCCTCTCCACCACACTGGATGCGTGGGACCTGGCGGGGGAGTTTTCACCTGAGGAATCCGACATGCCAGCCAGGGATGCCTCAAGGACCTCCAGCGCCGCCGCCACAGCCTCCGCTTCCTTCCTGGACGGCGTGTGTGTCCTGGAAGACGGATGATTACTGGAACCATCTCTCCTCTCCGGGGACACGCTTCTATAAATCACATGCCTATCCGGGGAACGTTCTCTCAGGGGCTCAAAGTTCCTGCCTGACATGTACCTGCTGTCCACAGACGTACTCCGGCCGTAGTGTTGTCTCGTAATGTGTGACCTGCTGGGGGAGGAGGCCCTTGGCGGGGTATAAGACGTCCTTGAAGATGTGTATGGCTTGATGGGCACCCTTGGGGGGGAACCAGGTCTTCTGAAATACACTCCTGCCGCCCTCAGCTCCTCCTCTAGCTTATTATTTCTCCTGTGGGCTTCAGGAGAGGGGGACCTGCTTCTGAACCCCTCAGGAGGTGGGGGTCGGGCAGGGGGTCGCGGGGGCGGGATGGGGGGCAGGTTGGGTCGAGGTGGGGGCACGGGACGGGGAGGGGGCCCCTGGTTGTCCAACATGGCGCTACAGAACCCCCTGAAGCTGGACTGGATGTGGAGTGATGAAGGTGGCAGTCTGGTGAGGTCGCAGTCGTCTTCATCAACACCATCTGTGGAAGTGATAGAAATATGCTAAAATATATTCTAAAAATGCTAAAATATACTCCAAAATGCTAAAATATACCCTAAAAATGCTGAAATATACTCCAAAATGCTAAAATATACTCCAAAATGCTAAGATATACCCTAAAAATGCTAAAATATACTCTAAAATGCTAAAATATACTCCAAAATGCTAAAATATATCCTAAAAATGCTAAAATATACTCCAAAATGCTAAAATATATCCTAAAAATGCTAAAATATACTCTAAAAATGCTAAAATTTACTCCAAAATGCTAAAATATATTCCAAAATGCTAAAATATACTCCAAAATGCTAAACAATTCCCTAAAAATGCTACAATATACTCTAAAAATGCTAAAATTTACTCCAAAATGCTAAAATGTACTCCAAAATGCTAACATATACTCTAGAAACCGTATATAACCTTATGAAAGTATACATACAATTCTGACAAGGCATTTAACACATTTCAAGGTGTATGTGAAATCTGAAGGTGAAAGTGAAAGTCTCGAAGTGTAAATGAAATCCTGAGAGCCGTGTATGAAAGACTGG
>NC_137030.1:30818415-30833415 GCF_032717465.1 Coenobita brevimanus | reverse complement strand
GTGTGAGAGAGAGAGAGAGAGAGAGAGAGAGAGAGAGAGAGAGAGAGAGAGAGAGAGAGAGAGAGAGAGAAGGCAAAATAGTAGATCAGGAAGAAAGCCAAAAGAGACTTACCTGTATCAGTAAATGAAGGGCAGGTGAGTTAATAAGATGCAGGTGGGTGGGTAGGGTGTAGGTGGGTGGGGCTTGGGACGAGGTGGCGTGCAGGTGGGTGGCTGGGGTGAAGGTGGGTGAGTGAGGTGAAGGTGGGTGGGTAGGTGGGGAGGGGTGGCTAAAGGTGATGGTGGAGAGAGGAGGGTGGGATGAAAGTGGGTGTAGGTGGAATGATGGGTGGGTGACTGAGGGCAGGTGGAGTGAGAGGAAGGAAAAATGGAAGATGAGAGAGAGAGAGAGAGAGAGAGAGAGAGAGAGAGAGAGAGAGAGAGAGAGAGATTGACCTTATGATCCCTACGAGGTGATCTTGCCTCCCTCCCTCCATGCTCGTGGAAAGACTTACTAATAGTAGAAGTGAGAGAGAGAGAGAGAGAGAGAGAGAGAGAGAGAGAGAGAGAGAGAGAGAGAGAGAGAGAGATTTACGACAATAATGAAGAGCGTAACTTAAGAGATAATGAGTGGGCGGGAGAAATTGAGAGAGAGAGAGAGAGAGAGAGAGAGAGAGAGAGAGAGAGAGAGAGAGAGAGAGAGAGAGAGAGAGAGAGAGAGAGAAGTACGCACGTAAATGGAGGGAGACGAGGAGAGGGAGGGGGATGGGAAGGAGGGGGAGGGGAAGGGAGGGGGATTGGGAGAGAGAAAGGGGAGGGGAGGGAAGGAGGAAGTGAGGGGAAGGAAGTGAAGAATAAAATATATGAAGGGAGAATTATTCAGCTTATCACTATCATCATCATCACCACCACCATCACGCTCATCACCACTATCATCACCACCACTATCTTCACTTCCATCGTCATCATTATAATCATCATCATCACTATTATTACCACCACGACCATCACCACCACCACAGCCACCATCACCACCACAACCACCACCACCACCACCACCATCACCACCACCATCACCACCACCACAGCCACCATCACCACCACAACCACCACCACCACCACCACCACAGCCACCATCACAACCACCAAAGCAACCATCACCACCACCACCACCACCACCATCACCACAATCACCACCACCACCACCACCACCACCACCACCACGAAATAAATTTAATTACACATAAAACTGAGATCCGTTAAATAAGTTCAAATCAAAATGAAATTAGTTTGAGAGAAATTAAATCTTTATTGAAAAAAAATAATTGAATTGGAAAATTTGGATAGTAGTAGTAGTAGTAGTAGTAGTAGTAGTAGTAGTAGTATCACCCCCATTCACTTTACATGCTCCAGTGACCCAACCCCGATATAACAACCCCCCTATGGCCCTGCATGACTCGCCTGACCCCGTTACTGTGCACTCTGCTTGCAATCATTCAGCGTGGTATGCAATGCTGGCGTGTTGCAGGAATGGTGGTAGTTGTGGTAGTGGTGGTGGTGGTGGTAGTTGTGGTAATGGGGGTTGGTAGTTGTGGTTGTGGTGGTTTGTGGTGGCTGATGGTAGTGGCTGGTGGTGGTTGTGGTAGTGGTGGTGGTAGTTGTGGTAGTGGTGGTTGGTGGTGGTTGTGGTTGTGCTGGTGGTAGTTGTGATAATGGTGGTTGGTGGTGGGTGGTAGTTGTGGTAGTGGTAGTTGTGGTAGCAGTGGTTGGTGTAGTAGTGGTAATGGTGGTAGTGATGCTGGTTGATAATGATAGTAGTGATAGTGATGTTGGTTGCTGATAATAGTGGTAGGCGCGGGTATGAGGGATTATGATGCTGGTTGCTGGCGATGGTGGTAGTTGTAATGCAGACAATAATGACTGCGATGGTGGTAGCTGAGGGAACAAGTACTGGTAGCGATGGTGGTAGAAATGCTGGTTGTTTTAGTAGCAATTGTGGTTAAGGGAGAGTTGAGATTATGATGAAAAGAATTTATGATGGTGATAATGATAAATAAATAAGCTTGATAATACCTGCCATGTGGAGAGGATGGAGGGTGAGAGACTGACGAGGAGAGTGTATGTGAGTGAGGTGGAGGGGGTGGCCAAGGATGAGTTGGAGGGATGGAGTGGAGAGGTATATGAGGGTGTGAGCTGGAAGCAGGGCAGTGAAATGGCGGGGGACAGGGCGACGTGGAGGCAATTTGTTTGTGGCCACCCCGTATGGGATTAAGGCGTCTGGCAATAGATAGATAGATAGATAGATAGATAATACCTGCAATTTATTTATAACCACAAACCCCATTACTGCCACAGGTAAACCCTAATTGGAAAAGGTAAATCGTCTAATGAGAGCAGGAAGCAGGTAAGCAGGTGTCATAGAAATATTTGATGGCGCTTCTTCCCTTCCACCATATCCATTCATCGTCAAGTTGGATCTTATTGTTGCGAGAATTTTAAGAACATTCTCGTGAAAATAAGGGAAATGCCGCAATTCTGATGGCTTTATTTTTGGCCTCTTCTTGTTGCTTTAAAAGGCTCTGTTAAGGTAGGGAAAGGCTACTCGTACTGAAGCGGCTAATGAGAGAGAGAGAGAGAGAGAGAGAGAGAGAGAGAGAGAGAGAGAGAGAGAATGGAGAAATAAGGAAACAGAAAAGCAGAAGTTAAGAAACCGGTTTAACTCGTGTGTGTGTGTGTGTGTGTGTGTGTGTGTGTGTGTGTGTGTGTGTGTGTGTGTGTGTGTGTGTGTGTGTGTGTGTGTGTGTGTGTGTGTGTGTGTGTGTGTGTGTGTGTGTGTGTGTAATATTTATCTGTATAATGAAGGCTACTAATATTTATGACTGTTCTTTATACACACACACACACACACACACACACACACACATACACACAGAAAGAGAGAGAGAGAGAGAGAGAGAGAGAGAGAGAGAGAGAGAGAGAATGTTAACATGCAATTCTCCACGTCACTACGAATCTAACCTTTCTTTTACACCTTTTCTCTCTCTCTCATCAACACCTGTGGGAAATATACAGGTGATATCAAGGTGCAGGAGACTTTATTAAATATCTTTTATGCCTTTATTACCCTTACCACGCTATCTGTCTCATATATAGCTATTGTAATTATCTTCACTATCTCTCTGTCTGTCTGTCTGTCTGTCTGTCTGTCTCTCTCTCTCTCTCTCTCTCTCTCTCTCTCTCTCTCTCTCTCTCTCATTTTCCTCCGCCCACTCTTTATCTCTTTACGTTGCTATCTTCATTATTCTCTCTCTCTCTCTCTCTCTCTCTCTCTCTCTCTCTCTCTCTCTCTCTCTCTCTCTCTCTCTCTCTCTCTCTCATTTTCCTCCCCAGCTCATTATCTCTTTACTTAATGCTCTTCTTTACTCTCTCTCTCTCTCTCTCTCTCTCTCTCTCTCATGCCGTCCAAGCAATGATCTTTCTCGAGTCGGTCGGGGGTCGTGGAGAGAGTGTGACGGGAGAGAGAGTAGGAAAAAAACTTTATTGCCTGTCGTAAATGGCAAGGAGGAGCTTTACTGGAGAGAGAGAGAGAGAGAGAGAGAGAGAGAGAGAGAGAGAGAGAGAGAGAGAGAGAGAGAGAGTATAATGGAGAGCGTAACGTAAGGAGATTATAAGAGGGAGGAGGAAAATGAGAGAGAGAGAGAGAGAGAGAGAGAGAGAGAGAGAGAGAGAGAGAGAAAGTATAATGGAGAGCGTAACGTAAGGAGATTATGAGAGGGAGGAGGAAAATGAGAGAGAGAGAGAGAGAGAGAGAGAGAGAGAGAGAGAGAGAGGAGTCCGTGGCTGAGTGGTCATTGCTTCGGGCTTTTTCCTGGTTCCATCATTAACCTTTTTCACCCCAATTATATTTAAATCTCTTTCCTACTCCCAGACGATTTTATTCAGCTGGGAGGGGAGGTTTTAGGACTCGAGGGGTTAGCCGGACGCTTCCTCACCTTCATCAGTACGCCAGACGATTCAGAAATAGGAAATAAATCGTCCGGAAATAGGAGGAGTAAGGCAGATTTAAATGACACTGAACTGTAAAGGCAAAGGTGGGTTTTTATTCCGTATACTTTTTTTTTCACTAATCACTGTCTTTGATTTTCTCAGGATTATAACTATATTCCCATTTCTTCTTTTTCTAACGTAACCTAACCCGTCCTAAGCTAACATATCATCAGGTCAACTCTGGAACTGTCTCCCTCTGTCTGTATTTCCTGCAGCCTATGATCTGCAGTCTTTCAAACGCAGTGTGTCCAGGCATCTCGAAATGAATGGATCTTGAATTTGGCTCTCTCTTGTATTTTGTTTTTCTCCTGGAAGGAACTCTTTTTGCGGGCTCATGGCCTTTGGTTCCTTCTTCCTCGCATAAAAAAAAAATTAATCTAACACGCCAAGTTCAAAAAATCGTCAGGATACCTTAATTAAATAAAAAAAAATAAACAGATAGATAGATAGATAGATAGATAGATGTCCCTTGGTTCAATAGGTCAAAGATGTTCCTATCTCTAACCAGAAATTCAATCCCTGAGTTGACCCTCCCACCTCTCTCTATTACGAATTTTCCACACGGTCTTTTAACACTTACTCCCGATATGCCATACTCCTTTCACCTAAACTTGGCCTAAATTCTCGTCCTTTAGCAGCTTATTTCACGTAGATCAGTGGCAGAAGAAAATGCTATACGGCTTTACATCCTCCCCACAGCACTTCTTCGTGACTATCATATGCTAGTCTACTGTTACAACTCAGCGTTTGAGATGGAGAGGTGGCAATCTTAGGGCAAGTTATCGTAAAAGTAATGGAAGGAGAGGGAACTTTATCGACGCAGCCTCCAGACGATTTCTCTCGGCCTCTCGTAGCGAAGGGGTTTAAGACTGTCTCCATTAACCCCTTGAGCACGAGAAGCCTTTGTGTTATTAGTCAGACCATCTCGTAATGATTTCTGTTCATCCTTGGAGCGGCGTCCTCGTGAAAAAGTTAATGAAGCTTCTAATACTTTCATTGTTATATTTTATGATCATCTATCTGTCTATCTATTGCCAGACGCCTCAATCCCGCAAGGGGTGGCCACAAACAAATCGCCTCTCATGTCGCCCTGTCCCTCGCCATTTCACTGCCCTCCCGCAGCTCACATCCCTCTCTCTCATATACCGTACCTCTCCATTCCAGCCCACAATCTCATCCTCGGCCTCCCCCTCCTTCTCCCCCCTTCTACCTCACTCACACACACTCTTCTCGATAGTCTCTCGCCCTCCATTCTCTCCACATGGCCAAACCACCTCAGTGTGTACTTCTTCTACCTCTTTCTATAACACATTCACACCACATGGTCATGCTAAGTTGGATTACATAATTTCCTCACAGTAAAAACACATTAACTCCTATCGCACAGGTGGCAATTGGACGCTACCTGACTGAACTATGTTAGGTCAAAAAAACTACACTGGGATAACTGCGCCTCGTCCATAGGGAGAAGAAAGTGGCTCCAAGGAATGTGGTACAGTGTAAGCAGGATAAGAGCGAGAAATACGCGCATAGACTGTAACAAACCCAGTGCCTCTACAGTCAAGCCTTCCTGCCAGTCATAGAGATAGCCTTGACCACCACAGACCTTTCAGAAATTCCCTAGATGATGTAAAAAATACCTCGTTCATCTTAGGACAGAGACTTTTTTGAACTGGAGGGGGAGCAGACAGCGAAGGGGGGTAGACAGGGAGAGGGGTAGACAGGACCATGATTTATCCTCTCAAATAATGAATAATAATAAATGAATAGATTTAATGTTAATGTGAGAGATAACACCTGTCTCCCCGTAAACGTTTGATGAATTACTTTGTGTTGTAAAGAAAGGATAATCGACTACATTGCTTTCCCTGCCTCACGACACTCCCTTGTTGGATCTGTTCAGTGTCATATGCGATCAGTGAATTGCCCAAACCCTGAAAGAGTGCAGTTATAATCCCAATTCCAAAGGACTGTGGTGGTTATCGCCCCGTTTCCCCAGTTAACTGTATCTGTAAAATATTTGAAAGAGTCATTCGAGACTGGGGATCGGTTGCATCCTAACTTACAAGGTTTTTCGAAAGGGAAGGCGACGAGTGATTGTTTTGTAAAGTGTCTCAGTAAATCTAGAGCCACGCGCAGGGTATTTATTAACTTGAAAGGGGCATTTGATAAGGCAAACAGAGAAGTAGTAATCGAGGAACTACTTGCCAAAGAGGTTAAAGGGAAATTAGTTGGGTGGATAAGCTCGTATCGCCATCACTGATCCGCAAGAGTTTGGTTCCAGCGTCAGAATTCCGATGAGAGGGAAATTGAACCTGGCACTCCACAAGGCTGTGTGCTCAGTTCGATGCTCCTCAGCGTACTAATGGGCAAAATTGCACGCCACACCTTCCCTCCAGGTACAGAGGTAATTATATATACTGATGATATCTTACTGCAGCGCCAAGCCCTTTCCATTTTACGTAAAGCCCTGCAACAGTTGGAGAAATTATGTTGCATTGGACTTGTTATCAGTGAATCGAAGACCAAATTTCAGGGACTTGATAAGAGATTCAAATTACCTAGTATAAATTTTGTTACATTCAAAGTCAGTACCGAAAGATATCTGGAATGCATTAATAATGTTTGTAACCTATCTCTGCTAAAACTTGTGCCACTGCGAGCGTTTAACTGTGGAAGAGGAGCTGGCATCCCAGTTCTCAGAATGATATACATTCATCATCATCATCATCATCCGGACCTCCTTTCCCACCCAAGGGCAGGGTGAGGAGTAGCAATGTCCAGACAGCACAAACTTGCCCAATCCAAATAGGCCACACTTCATTCACTCATCATTCAAGCCCCTGGAATCCTGGCTCCACCGGATACGCCAAAAACATTCACCACATTCTGCAGCTTCACACAGCGTATCCGACTGAGTCAATCCGGACGCTGCCATGCTCACAGGGGTGCCAAAATCCCTGATCATGCACTTCTCCTCACAAAATTCATTCAGCCAGCTCGATCTCTTGTCAGTTCCCTAGCCTCACCGACTTCCAAACCTCTCTTCCTCACACACTCATCCACCATATCTTTCCACCTTCTTCTTGGCCTACCTCGCCTCCTCCCACCTTCAAATTCGCTCAGGTATACCTTGTTTACCACTCTATTGCTATCCATTCTTTCCACATGACCATACCATCTCAGGACACTCTCTTCGATTTTGGTGTCCACAGACTTCCTCACTCCACACCTTTCACGAATCACATTATTTCGTATCCTATCCACCCTCTGTACTCCACATACATTCCTCAGCAGTCCCATCTGCACTGCTCTTACTCTTGACTTTTCATTTTCATGCCACACCATAGTCTCACCCATATGTTAGAGTTGGCACTAACACTCCCTCACGTAAGCCTCGTGCAGCTGCAACACTCAAGCCTCTGTTTCTTATCAAGGCCTTCATTGCACCAGCCACTTTTCTTCCTTGTGTCACTCTACTTTCAACTTCTTTTGCACATTTTGCTCTCTTTTCTATCAATGTACCCAAGTATTTGAACTCTCTCACCAATTCCAGTCTCTCTCCATTCACTGTGACATCACACTGGGAGGCACCTTCTCTCTCAATAACCATCACTTTGCTCTCTCTACATTTACTCTCAAGGCACGATGCTAACAGACATCAGCAAAACTCTACACTAGCCTACCATGTTCTTGTCCGGTACTTGCAAGCAGTACTGCATCACCAGCATACAACAAATTTGAGATATTCCATCCATCACCATTCATTACCAATACCCGTGTTTTTACTTCTCTCATCACCCCATCCATATATATATTGAACAACCATGGGGACATCACACAACATTGTCGCACGCCCACACCGATCGTGATCCACTCACCTAGATGCCCATTAACCCTTACACATGCTTCGCTACCATCATAAAAACTCTTGACAGCACCTAACAGCTTACCATCTACACCATACATGCGCAAAACTTTTCACAATCCCACTCTGTCTACTATGTCGTATGCTTTTTCCAGATCCATGAATGCCATAAACACCTTATGGTCCTTCCCACAAGCCTTCTCTGTTACCTGTCTCACTGCAAATATTTGATCCACACATCCTCTGCCACTCCTAAAGCCACCCTGTTCATCACTCACTAGGACTTCTGATATCTCTCTTACTTTCTCTATAATAATCCTTCCATATACCTTCCCTACCAGACTCAATAATCTTATGCAACGATAATTCTTGCACTCACTTCGCTCACCTTTAGTTTCGTTAAATCTTTGCATGATTACGCAGCCCCTGTCTCGGCAGAATATAGTCAGAAGGATCATAAAAAGTGGGGAATCGTACAAGATGAAGCTCTGAGGATTGTACTAGGTTGTTCCAAGGCAATGTTCACCTCTAAATACATACCTTGGCTATACCTACAAAAGTATACAAACTTCTGTGCCGTGTTAGTATACTCACTCCAAGTACTAATTTATTCCATACACCTGGCAGAGCTACCTGCAGTCCTGGTCCATTAGGTGCTGATGCAGAGAAACTGTCTGGACCCAAAGATCACTGGCTGCCTTGTCAACTTAAATCTCCCCTCATGGAGAAGTTGACACAGTCTGCCGTGACCAGACTGTTGACATTATGCTGTGACTGTCGTGTTGAGAGAACCAAGTCTGCGTGTGGGAGACTCATTAGGGATTATGAATGTCCCACACAATACGCGGACACAGTAATATGTCTTTCTTCTACAAGGGCTGAGACATACACTATGTTTTGAAGTAACTTTATCTAAGGACGCTCACTTCGTTGTTGACAGTCAGAGAGCTCCATATGAACTTCTGTCTAATATTCCCACAGACTGTGATATAGTCAGTGGATGTACTGGAAGCTCAGCTCATGAAGTCCACTTCACATGGATTCCTTTCAATGTTGAGATACCCTTCAATGAAAAGGCTATTTACCTCATAAAGCTCTACTTCTCGATTCTCCTGATATTAATGTTGAATATACTCGTAATTATAGTAACGTGAGAAGTGCGATCGACTCTTTTGTTTTGTTAGTCATGCTGTTATTAGAAAGTTTCTTCAAGCACAGAATGCACACACGTGGAAATCCATGTTTACTTAAGCTTGGGCTTGAAAGACGTGAGAGGCTCCGTTTTCTCTGGTTCCCATTGTTATGATACGGTCAGCTGATCGCGAGAAGGTGGAATTTGATGCTGAACAAAGGGTGTATAATATCAGACAAGGGGGAGACATACGGGTTGATTGTCTCTTATTCTTCCTTCTGCGTAACCTTTCATTTTTATTCATCTATTTGTGGCTTCTCCGCTTTTTTCCTTGCTTGTGCGTCGTGTTTTCACCCACACAGAACCGGTACCCTTTCATTTTCCCACCCCCCTTGTTTTCTCCCTCCCTCCCTGCTGCTTAGTCGTCTCCGCCTCGTTCATTTATCACTTTCCTTTATACCCGCCTTTCTCTTCCTTTCCACTTTGCCTTATTACTGTTATTTTCCTTCTTCCGCTTTATTACTATCATTCTTCCTGTCTCTTCTTCCTTTTCCTGCCTCTTCTTCCGTCTACTCCCATCAAACCTCCTCTTCCCTTCTTCCCTCTTCGTTCTTCCTCATCCCTTTTCGCCTTCCCTTCCGTCTGTCTTCTCTTCCTTCCCTTATATATAGCTCTCATTTTCTCTCCATCTACTACTTCTTTCCCTCTTATTTTCTCTCCCCCTTCTTTCTCTCCTCCTCTTCTCTCCTAACCTTTCCTCTCTTTATTTTCTTCCTTTGTTCTTTTCTATATCTACTGTTACGCTGTATGTATCTTTCTCTCATTTTCCAATTTTCCCACCACGCTGTCGTAATTCTCCCCCTATCGCACACCGAGAGAGAGAGAGAGAGAGAGAGAGAGAGAGAGAGAGAGAGAGAGAGAGAGAGAGAGAGAGAGTCAGGAAACGGGGTAATTGAAAAAAGCAGAGGGAGAGAGAAAGAGAATCGAATAATAATCGTAGACGAGAGAGAGAGACAGAGAGAGAGAGAGAGATAGGACTGACTGAGTGACCTAGTGCATCAACTTTTGCGTTAGAGTGACATGGGGAGACAATGAATGAGAGATACTAAGCGTGTGAGAAGGTGAGACAGTAAGCAAGTGTGAGTCAGTGTGAAGTTTGTGGATAAATGAGACTTAGAGTGAGTGATATTGAGTAAAAAAATGAACGAGTGAGGTAGGTGGCCAAAAAAGTGAGCGAGAGAAAGTGTAAGCCAGAAAATGAGCGTGAGAAAGTGAGAGAGGCGTGTGAGAAAGTAAGTATGAGAGGGTGGGCATGTGAGAAAATAAGCAAATGAGGTAGGTGACCAAGAGAGAGAGAGATGGTGAGTGAGTGAATGTGAGTGAGAGACAAGTGAGCTATTGAACAAGTGTGATAAGTATGGCAGTAAGAAAGTGAGTAAATCAGAAAGTGAGTGAAATAGGCGCCCGCGGGAAAGTGTGAGTGAGATAGGTGGGAAAATGATAAACTGAGAGAGTGGGAAGCAGCCTCATCCTCACTTTCACCCCTGGTCACCTCGGCACACACACACACACACACACACACACACACACTGCAGGCATTGGACTCTCTCTCTCTCTCTCTCTCTCTCTCTCTCTCTCTCCTTCTGCACCGTAGTCTAGTTTTTATAAGGTCAGGATATCACTGCGTTTGGACCGTCAGATTTGTTTGGTCTGCGAATCTGTATAAATCTCTCTCTCTCACTGGATTTTACGCTGGTTCTCCCTACATACTACTACTAATACTACTACTACTACAGCATTGTTATTGTGGTGTTTACCCTACTACCCACACTTGGACCCCGCACTCCCTTCAAGGCCACTCCTTCCCTCCATTTTCGGCGTCACCGTAGCCATCATCATTCCATTAACATTTTCTGAGTACCACAACACTGAGGTTATTCTTCTTATCCTTCCCAACCCACCTCTGCGTTTCGTCAAATTGATAAGGGCTTAACGAGGCCTATGTTGCTCAGTGAGGCCTTTAACCTACAGCCGCACCGTCCCCTCCCCTTCCCCCTCCCCCTACCCAGTCAGCTGAAAACCTCGCGCTCTCTAAAAGTTTGTTTACATCCAGACGCCGCGTTCAAGATGCCAGATTTTCCAGGGAAATTTGATTTAAGGCTATTTTTCTTCATTTGTGGTGAATATTTACTTTTTTAACAGTACACACGGGGTTCAACGACCGCTTGGAGTTAACACTGCGCTATGATCTTCTTCTTTTCGTGTATTTTGAGGCGCATAAAGACTAAATTTGATTGTCGTCTGGGGATTTGCAGATCATCATCGTAAATAAAACTTTTTCTGACTTCAGCCCGGGGTTCAAACGTACTTTCATCACAGTTTATCATCCAATTACTGTGTTCCTCCAAGGTATTTAGTGTTGCTTGGGGAGGTTAACTAATTACAGGTTGAGTATAATAGAAATTGTTGAAAAGCTTGGCGGTAAATTCAAATTGTGTATTGCTGGGCGAGCGACACCAAAGGGCACTTGCGTCATTATATTTGTGCTTCTTTTTATCACTCTGGTTTTTATTCTTATACAAATGTGACGCGGACTGAGATGCCAACACAGTAAGGGAGTTCTGCCTTGACGACAGCGAGCTGGTTCGATCCCATTGTTTGCCGCGAATGTTAACTGATGAGCCACTTCAGTACGTTTTATTATTATTATTATTATTATTATTGCCAGAAAGCCAAGTATATTAATTTTAGAGACGTATGAAAGAAATTATAGCCTCCTCCACTCATTCAAACTTGACCTAAAATTGCCATCTCTCCATCTTGAATGCTGAGTTGTAAAGGTAAACACTAGACTAGGGTGCTAGTCACGAAGAAGTGCTATGGAAAGGATGTAGAGCTATCTTTTCCCTCCACTGATCCACGTGAAATAAACCGCAAAAGGACGAAAATCTGGGCCAGGTTAAGGTGAAAAGAGTGTGGACATTTCGTGCAGCGTTGGAGAGTACCCTAGCAGTGAAGATATTACTGTAGGCTTTACCTAATTTCTCCTTGTTTCAGATAAGCTTTCTCCTTGACAGTGATTGATTGATTGATTGATTGATTGACTGAACTGATTATTTCTGTAAAATTATACAAACTACAGCCATGAGCAAAAGTTCGCCGACGCTCCCCTGCTGTCTGAGACACTGTGGGATGTCACATGAGCAATATTTAGATGTGACAACAATAGGAAATACGCATCAAAAGTACTGTCGCCTCTCGCTTTTCTCTCCATGAGCTTAGCAAAATTCTCTCTCTCTCTCTCTCTCTCTCTCTCTCTGAATACCATCAAAGCATAAACCGTACACGACGCCACACACTCTCACTTTCCCACAAACCCGCCACTTTTACCTCAGTCTCCCCTCCACCATTTTCCTTCACAAATGAAAATGTAAACAAATTCTGGCGCTATCTCCGTCGTGCTCTCCCTTCCAATTAGCAATGATAGTGTGTTTTTTTTTACCCTCCGTGGAATCTCGTTTGGTGTTTGAAGTATGTTTGCTGAATTTCGTTGTCGCTTTTTTTATTTTCATTTTAGTGGCTTGGGTGATTTTGGGCTTAATTTCGTGTTTTTGGAGTTAGTTATAATTATTTTTTTTTCCTGCCGACTGCACAAGGGTCCTCAAAAAACCAATGTGAGTAATTTTGTGTATTGTTCTGTTTGTAATTATTTTTTTTTTTTGCAAGGAAGAAGGAACCAAAGGCTTACTCTACATCTAAGTGGCTCTTGAGTGACAAACCATATCTCTTCGTGTAGCCTAGGAAACCATTTACTACGCTGGGTGGTAACCATGTACTCAATGGACACTGCACTCATATTTTCGTCGGGTAAGGAAGCTCACTAGCACCTTTTCCTTAGCGATTTATTTTTCGATTTGGCTGGTTAACATCCTTTTGCACGTTATTTTATGCGGTATGGGAATGGTAGAAGTATATATGTATTAAAGAACAGGAGAGGAAGGTATACTAAGCAAAATAAAACACTCGTCATCTCGTCAGTTAAGGAAGCTCCCTGGCACCTCTTCCTTAGCGATTTATTTTTAGATACAGCTGATTAATAGCAGGGTAGGGCAATGACGCCTTGTGTATTTTATTCTAGACTACACCAATTCTATTTATTTATTTTGTATTAAAGGGGAAAAGAAATTAATGAAGGATATATATTTTCTTTTACATCCGTTTTTCTTATACTGTATATCTTTTAATTAATTTCTCTGTTTTATTATTCACTTTTTCGTTCCTTCCTTCCTGCTTTTCTCCTTCCATTCATTTCTTCTTTCATCTTTCTTGTTATTCACTTCTTTATTTATTTCCTTCTTTCACTCTGGCCTCTTTCATTTGTCTGACTGCATTTCTTGTTTCCTTGTCTTTGTAATTCACTCCTTTCTTTGTCCTTAATTCTTCCACTCTGCTTTACCTGTGTATCACCTCCTGCAATTAGCTCTTTCTCCTTCCTTCCTTCCTTCCTTCCTTTCTTCTCTGCTTTTCTCCCTCCCTTATCTTCCCCCTTTTCCTTCCTTCCTTCCTTTCTTTTCTATTTCTACCTCTCATATCTTCCCTTTTTTCCTTCCTTCCATCCTTTCTTCCTTCCTTCCCTTCTTCTCTGCTTTTCTCCCTCCCTTATCTTCCCCCTTTTCCTTCCTTCCTTCCTTTCTTTTCTATTTCTACCTCTCATATCTTCCCTTTTTTCCTTCCTTCCATCCTTTCTTCCTTCCTTCCCTTCTTCTCTGCTTTTCTCCCTCCCTTATCTTTCCCCTTTTCTTCCTTCCTTCTTTGTTTCTCTCTCTTCCTACATCTTCCTTCCTTTCCTTCCTTCTTCCTTTCCTCCATTTTCTCCTTCCTTCCATCCTTGTCTCTCTCTTCTTCCTTCTCCCTTTTTCCTTTCGTTCCCTCCATCTTGCCTTTTCTCCTTCCTTCCTTCCTTCCATGTTTCTTTTCCTTCCCTCCATCTTCTCCTTCCTCCTTCCTTCCCTATTTCTCTTCCTTCCCTCCCTCTTCTCCTTCCTCCTTCCTTCCTTCTTTCTATCCTTCCCTCTTTCTTCCTCCCTTCCTTCCTCTTGTCTTTCCCTCTCTCTTCCCTTCCTCTTTCCTTCCTTCTTTATCTCCTTCCCTCTACCTTCCCTAGTTCTCTCCTTCCTTCCTTCCTTCCCGGATTTTCTCCTTCCCTCCCTCTCCCCCTTCCCTTTCCTTCCTTCCTTCCATCTCCCTTTCCATCCCTTCATCTTCCCTCTGCTCCTTCCATGCTTCCTTCTTCCCTTCCTTCCCGGTTTCTCCCCTTCTCTCCCTCTCCCCCTTCCCTCTCCTTCCTTCCTTCCTTCTCCCTTTCCTTCCCCTCATCTTCCCTCTGCTCCTTCCTTTCTTCCTACCATCTTTGTTTCTCTCCTCCAAAACTTCCCTTTCCCCCTTTCTCTCACTCAGTCACCCGTAAATGCGAAATGGCTAAGTCACTGATTAGAGAGAGAGAGAGAGAGAGAGAGAGAGAGAGAGAGAGAGAGAGAGAGAGAGAGAATAAAAAGTAAGAATATGAAGGAAAGACAAAAAATGATAGATAGATAGATAGATAGATAGATAGATAGAGATAGAGAGAGAGAGAGAGAGAGAGAGAGAGAGAGAGAGAGAGAGAGAGAGAGAGAGAGAGAGAGAGAGAGAGAGAGAGAGAGACATCAAGAAACAAAAGGGCACCTGGAACGAATCTTTCCTTCCTCTCTCTCTCATCCTCTTAATTACGTTTCAATAATTAGCAGATTTTTTCACTTAATTTCGTCTCTGCGCTTCTCCAATTAGTTTTACAGAAGAAACAGTAATTAAATAAACCCAATTACTCCTAAATCATTCATTATTATCCCCCTAATTGCTTTAAAAATAACTAGAATGTCTGTGAAACGTGAGCCAACCGTCCGCGTCATGTTTATTACGGTTCTGAACTCCTCCCTCA
>NC_137030.1:30810915-30813415 GCF_032717465.1 Coenobita brevimanus | reverse complement strand
GTGCCCCCGAAATGGCCGAATATATCATTTTGTTTTGCCACCTTCAGCTCATTGATTTTATTTAGAACTGATTTCCCTTTCACGAATTTAACACACACACACACACACACACAGAACTTATTTTCATATTTTCATTTCACAGATTTAGCACACACACACACACACACACACACACACACACACACACACACACACACACACACACACACACACACACATACATATTCACACACACCCATACATACATTCACACACACATACATACACACACACATTAACGCACACATACATACACACACACATTAACGCACACACACACACACACACACACACACACACACACACACACACACACACACACACACACAGATATAAACATAACTATATAGACTTTGAGATACAATAAAACAAACGACAAAGATGCATTAACACAAACACATAAACACACAAACAATCACACAAACACATGAACACAAGCACACAAAAACACGAGACAAAAATAAACACACAGTCACACAAACACATGAACACAGGCACACAAACACACAATCACACAAACAAACACACAGAATCGCTGACGGTTTCAAAGTTTTATGAGTGTTTGCGAGCAGTGAGGCCTCAAAGTAACACCAGGAAAAACACTGAGATATGAAAGTAACACCAAGAAAAACACTGAGCTCTGAAAGTAACACCAAGAAAAACACTGGGATCTGAAAGTAACACCAAGAAAAACACTGAGATCTGAAAGTAACACCAAGAAAAACACACTAATCTGAAAGTAACACCAAGAAAAACACTGGGATCTGAAAGTAACACCAAGAAAAACACTGGGATCTGAAAGTAACACCAAGAAAAACACTGAGCTCTGAAAGTAACACCCAGAAAAACACTGATATCTGAAAGTAACACCAAGAAAAACACACTGATCTGAAAGTAACACCCGGAAAAACACTGAGCTCTGAAAGTAACACCAAGAAAAACACTGAGATCTGAAAGTAACACCAGGAAAAACACTGGGATCTGAAAGCAACACCAAGAAAAACACTGAGCACTGAAAGTAACACCAAGAAAAACACTGAGCTCTGAAAGTAACACCAGGAAAAACACTGAGATATGAAAGTAACACCAAGAAAAACACACTAATCTGAAAGTAACACCAAGAAAAACACACTAATCTGAAAGTAACACCAAGAAAAACACTGAGCACTGAAAGTAACACCAAGAAAAACACTGAGCTCTGAAAGTAACACCAAGAAAAACACTGAGCTCTGAAAGTAACACCAAGAAAAACACTGAGATCTGAAAGTAACACCAAGAAAAACACTGAGATCTGAAAGTAACACCAAGAAAAACACACTAATCTGAAAGTAACACCAAGAAAAACACTGAGCACTGAAAGTAACACCAAGAAAAACACTGAGATCTGAAAGTAACACCAAGAAAAACACTGAGATCTGAAAGTAACACTAAGAAAAACAAGTAACACGAAGAAAAACACTAAGATCTGGGAGCAAGACTAAAGAAAAGAATAAATAGATAAAAAAATGGTGGTTTGATCGAGTATGAAACGTGGTACGGATGAGGGAAAAAAATGATTGTGTGGCAGGTGGTGGCGACCATCATCCACTCACTTGATGTAGTGCTGCCTACTTCTTCCTTAGCCTTTATCATTCTTTTTCTGTGCCTGCCCTCCTCTCTTCCTATTTCTCCCATCTTTCCTGTCAGTTACTCTTCTTTCCTTTTCAGGTGGCTTTACACTGAGTGACAAGCCAAATGGTTTCCTGTAAGCCTAGAAACCATTTACAGCGCTGGGTGGTAACCATATAACCGAACCATACGTGCTCCCTACGTGTCAACAAGTGGGTTGGTGGAGGGTTAGTGCCCCTCCCCGTAAAACAAATAGCTCAAAGTCAAATGGCCACCCCTTACGGGATTATGGCGTCTGGTAATAGATAGATAGATAGTAAACAGCAGAATTGTCTCATTAAGCTGCCAAGGACTGAACTCACTCTTAGCTTTATTGAACTGTCTGGCTTTAGCTGATATAAAAAGCTAGAATCATCCCACTATTAAAAGCTAAATTGTACCTGTGTAAACTCTCAGGCTTCCATTGTTCCCTAGCGCCTCTTCCTTAGCGATTTATTTTAGGATTAGGCTGGTTAGAGTCATTTCGTTTGCTCTTTATGCTGAGTAGGGTGATATTAGAGTGACTTAAATGGCATTGAAGAGGAAAGTAAGGAGTAATAAACAAAATAAATCGCTTAGGAAAAGATGTTGGGGAGCTTCCTCAAAATGGATGTGGATAGAGTGATGAAGAGAGAGTGAGCTTGAGGATAGTAGGCGACAAAGATGGTCAAGTACGTGGAAAGCCAAGTACGTGGAAAGGCAGGTACGTGGAAAGGCAGGTACGTGGAAAAGCAAGTACGTGGAAAGGCAGGTACGTGGAAAGGCAGGTACGTGGAAAGGCAGGTACGTGGAAAGGCAAGTACGTGGAGAGGCA
>NC_137030.1:30793415-30805915 GCF_032717465.1 Coenobita brevimanus | reverse complement strand
TGTCCCCCGCCATTTCATTGCCCTGCTTCCAGCTCACACACCCCTCTCTCATATACCTCTCCACTCCATCCCTCCATCTCATCCTTGGCCTCCTCCTCCTCCTCCCTCTCTCCCCCTCCACCTCACTTACATACACTCTCCTCGTCAGTCTCTCACCCTCCATCCTCTCCACATGGCCAAATCACCTCAGTGTGTTTCTCCTAACGCTTCCTATCACATCCACATCCACACCACAACACTCCTTCACTTCCTCATTTGTCAGTCTGTCTCTCCACGTAACTCCACATGCACCTCACTCATACACTCTCCTCGTCAGTCTCTCACTCTCCATCCTCTCCACATGGCCAAACCACCTCAGTGTGTTTCTCCTAACGCTTCCTATCATATCCACATCCACACCACAACGCTCCTTCACTTCCTCATTTGTCAGTCTGTCTCTGCACGTAACTCCACATGCACCTCACTCATACACTCTCCTCGTCAGTCTCTCACTCTCCATCCTCTCCACATGGCCAAACCACCTCAGTGTGTTTCTCCTAACGCTTCCTATCACATCCACACCACAACGCTCCTTCACTTCATTATTTCCTCATTCTTATACATTAGTAAGGACGTGAAATCAGTAAAGTATTATAAAAGTGAGGCTTGGCATAGAGTAAAAATCTGTCTTTACTTTTCTAGATAAGAAAAGACGCTTCTACTATCAATAAAGTGTTGACTAGGTAAAGGCAGGAATAAATTACATATCATTATTTTTAAGTGTTTATAATATCGTCTTTACTACTGACAATAAAACACTAACGAGCTGAAGCCTTGAATAATAAAGTCTCTCTCTCCCTCTCCCTCTCTCTCTCTCTCTCTCTCTCTCTCTCTCTCTCTCTCTCTCTCTCATTATTTTTCTAAGTTACAAGCCTGCATCTCTCTCTCTCTCTCTCTCTCTCTCTCTCTCTCTCTCTCTCTCTCTCAGTCTGGCGTTTACAACATTAAAAAAGAATAAAACTGTAATCAGCCTGAAATGACAGAGGCGCCCAGTGGTTTAGCAGACTCAGGCGCTTGACGGGGTGAAGGGCAGGTGTTACGCGTCCAGGTTCGAATCCCTAATGAGCTGCGACAGGTAATCCCACTCAGGTAATGCCATCAGGGTCATAGGCCGGTCACTCACCCCTGAGTTGATCTGCATAGCCTAGCCCCGGAGCCATACCCCCCCAGAGAGAGAGAGAGAGAGAGAGAGAGAGAGAGAGAGAGAGAGAGAGAGCAGGTGGGAGGAAGGGTAAGACAGGATGGGAAAGAGGGAGGAGGGAGGTAAGTGGAGGAAAGAGGGAAAGTAAAGAGAGAGAGAGAGAGAGAGAGAGAGAGAGAGAGAGAGAGAGAGAGAGAGAGAGAGAGAGAACACCTGTACCTGCATTTTTCCTACCGAGACGACTTTCTTCGGATTAAGAAAATGTCTTGTAATTGAGAGGTTTGCATAATCTCCCTTAACAACTTCAGAACGGTGACTTATTCTGCTTGGTGGAGGGAGGGAGTACAAAGGAGTACAAAGGAAAGCAAACAGCAACAGACCTTAGAGGCCTTTCGAGGCTGCTTGTTACAGAGAAGACTATGACTACGAGATCTAACTCTACATGCTGAAGGATAAGGATAGTAAAGCAAGAAGGCTCCCCCCACCACCAAACCCTCCAGGAAAAAGTGAGAAAAACCACCATGCAGCCTGGAAAAACTGACATGGAGAGTTCATAGGAAAGTCTGAAAAGGAAAGTTACATTCTATAATACTTTATCTATAAGCTACCAGTATGAATAACCTGAAAGAGAAAGTAGTAAAGTAAAATGAATAATGATATAAATAACTAACGCATGTCACTATGTAAGGGTACGCTGGGTGAAGGAGGCGTCTGTACACATAGCGTGGAAACTGCACAGTGTGGGTGTTATGGGGTGGTGCGGGAGGGAGAGGAAGAGGGAGGGAAGGAGGGAGGGAGAGGAAGAGGGAGGGAAGGAGGGAGGGAGAGGAAGAGGGAGGGAAGGAGGGAGGGAGAGGAAGAGGGAGGGAAGGAGGGAGGGAGAGGAAGAGGGAGGGAAGGAGAGGGGGAGAGGAAGTGGGAGGGAAGGAGGGAGGGAGAGGCTGAGGGAGGGAAGGAGGGAGGGAGAGGCTGAGGGAGGGAAGGAGGGAGGCAGGAAGAGGGAGGGAAGGAGGGAGGGAGAGGCTGAGGAAGGGAAGGAGAGAGGCAGGAAGAGGGAGGGAAGCAGGGAATAGAGGTTGAAAGGAAGGACATGCGGGAGGGAGGAAGAGGGGGAGGGGAGTGGAGGAAGAAGGGAAGGGGAGGGAAGGAAGAAGGGAAGGGGGGGGAAGGAAGACGGGGAGGGGAGGGGAGGAAGATGGTGGAGGAGATGGGAGGGGAGGGGAGGAAGAGCGGGAGGGGAGGAAGAGCGGGAGGGGAATGAGTGAAGAAAACTCCCTAATACCTTTTCCTAAGCGATTTATTTTGCTCATTACACCTTACTGTCCTCTTCCGTGTTACATAAATCCTTCAAACATCGCCATACTCTGCATAAATAACGAACGAAAGGGAAATTAACCACCCATATCCTAAAATAAATCGCTAAGGAAGAGGTGTTAGGAAGCAGACGAGAATACAAGCCTAAGAGACAAATACAAAGGAATTCAAAGGAGTACAAAGGAAAGCAAACAATAAAGAAATACAGACAGACTAATTACATATCTCTACATCTAGTAATGGAAAGAATAAAGAGAGAGAGAGAGAGAGAGAGAGAGAGAGAGAGAGAGAAGAGCAGGTGGGAGGAACGAAGAGAGAGACGGGATAGGAAAGAGAGAGGGGGGAGGTAAGTGGAGGAAGGAGGGAAAGTAGAGGTGGAGAGAGAGAGAGAGAGAGAGAGAGAGAGAGAGAGAGAGAGAGCAGGTGGGAGGAAGGAAGAGACACAGGATGGGAAAGAAGAGGAAGTGGAGGTAAGTGGAGAGAGAGAGAGAGAGAGAGAGAGAGAGAGAGAGAGAGAGAGAGAGAGAGAGAGAGAGAGAGAGAGAGAGAGAGAGAGAGGAGAAAGAGTAGTGGGTAAACATGAAAAAAGGAAAGCAAAGGAATGAAGGAAAAAATGAAAGAGAAGAGGGAGGGAGGGAGGCAAGGAAAGAGAGGAAGGAGGGGAGGGAGGGAGAGAAAGGGAGAGAAGGGAGGGAAAGGGAGAGAAGGGAGGGAAAGGGAGAGAAGAGAGAGAAGGGAGGGAAAGGGAGAGAAGGGAGAGGAAGGGAGAGAAGGGAGGGAAAGGGGGAGGGAAGGAAAAGGCAGGAAACGAGGAAGGGTAACTGCTGAACAACATCTGCAAACGGCGTATATCCGGGAGGGAGAGAGAGAGAGAGAGAGAGAGAGAGAGAGAGAGAGAGAGAGAGAGATACCTTGCTGATCTGGAATTAAATACATAGGATTACATAGGAAAGCAAACAGCAACAGACCTTATGGTCCTTTCGAGGCTGCTTGTTGCAGAGAAAACTATGACTACAAGATCTAACTCTACATGCTGAAGGATAAGGATAGTAAAGCAAGAAGGCTCCCCCCACCACCAAACCCTCCAGGAAAAAGTGAGAAAAACCACCACGCAGCATGGAAAAACTGACATGGAAATTTTATAGGAAAGACTGGAAAGGAAGAGCCACATTCTATAATACTTTATCTATAAGCTACCCGATTGAGTAACCTGAAAGGGAAAGTAAACAAATAAAATAATAGTTACGGCATGACATTATAAACCGGTTACATTGAGTTAATGGGAATTCTGTGGCCATGTGGAGAGGATGGAGAGCGAGAGACTAACGAGGAGAGTGTACGGTATGTGAGTAAGGTGAGGGGGGAGAAGGAGGGGGAGGCCGAGGATGAGGCGGAGGGGTGTGAGCTGGGGGGAGGGTAGCGAAACGGCGGGGGACAGGGCGACATGGAGGCGATTTGTTTGTGGGCACCCCTTACATTTAATTTACTATACTCCTTTCACCTTCACCTGGCCCAGTTTTTTCGTCCCCTCTCACCTTATTTATACGTAAAGGATAATACTACGGGCCCTGAATCCTTCCCACAGCACTTCTTCGTGACTAGCATCATATTCTATATAGTGTTAAAGGAAGATCAGATTCAGTCTTATTTCTTCCCTCCCTCCTACCTTCTCTCTCCTCCTTCCCTCCTTCCTTCTCTCTCCTCCCTCCCTCCTTCCTTCTCTCTCCTCCCTCCCTCCTTCCTTCTCTCTCCGTTCTCTCTCATGTCCCTCCCCCCTCCCTCTTTTCCCTCCCTCCCTCTCTTCTCTTCCTCCTTTATTCCCTCTCTCCCTTCCTTCTCTTCCTCCTTCACTCCCTCCCTTCCCATCATTCTCTCCCTCGTGAGGCCAGTCAGTCGCTCTCGTGAGGCCAGTCAGCTCAGACGTGCTAGAGACCTGTGGTAGTGTTGTGCTAGTGTGCTTTAGTGATCTGTGATAGTGGTTGTGTTAGTGTGTTGTAGTGATCAGCGATAGTGCTGTGCTAGTGATCCGTGAGTGTGTGTGTTGTGGTGACCCGTAGTGACCCGTGATAGTGTGTGCTACCTTGTGTGAACTAGTGCGTAATGGCTTCCTCGGCAGAGAGCTGTGTCCCCACTGCAGGTACTGAAAAGGACTACCTTGAATTAAAGGAGGAATTTCTCGAACTGAAGCGGGAGGTACAAATTCTCAGGCAGGAGAAGGCACAAATGAGGGAATTGTTGGAGGAGATGTTGGAGGAGAAAGAGAAAAAGGCTGAAGGTTGGACACTTGTTAACAAGGGTGCAACGAAGTTCACTCTTAAAAAGCAAACGGAAATTAAGACAACTAATACATTCGACACACTACGGGACGAATGTGAAGGGAAGGCAGAGAGGGAAGTAGAGGAGAAGGACGGTGAGAGAACTTCCAGTACAGGTAAGTATAAACAGAACAAGAAAGGTAAGAAAAATGTTGTTGTTGTTGGAGACTCCCAGGTGAGATATCTGAACAGGGCCATGTATACTCCACTCGCTAAACATGTGTGTCTTCCAGGGGCCAAGGTGGCTAATGTGGTAGATAAAATTTCAAATATCGTAAAGGAAAGTGGTGACAAACCCACTGTGTGCCTCAGTGTAGGAGGCAATGATATTAGTAGCCGTAAGAGTGAGGTACTGTGGAAAAGGTACAAGTTGATGTTAGAAAAGGTTAGGGAGAGGGGAGGAACCCCTCTGTAGTGCTTGGTGTTTTACCAAGGTGGCGGGTTGGAATGGAATGGTTGAGCAGGGCAATAGGATTTAATTTTTGCCTTGAAAGGTATTGCAAAGATAATGCAATACCTTTCATAGACAGCTGGGACCGGTTTTATGGACGAAGTGCCTTGTATAGTTGGGATGGGACTCATCTTAGCAGGCAAGGAGTTACTGTTTTAGCTGGAATGATAGATAGGAGTTTGAGGGATTTTTTCGAGATTGAGAAGTAGGTGTACAGGAAGATGCAGCAACTACAGTCAGAAATCATTATTACCATGTTTGGATAGATGCATCGATACTTGCAAAATTAAGAACAAAAGTTCAACCAATAGTGTAGATACATCCACTCAGGCACCTCAAATTGAGCAGGCGATGATAGATGATAGAACAAGCGATGATAGAAGGGCGATAAGCGATAGTACAAAAAATTGTTATATTAGTAAAGTAAAGAGTTTCCCAGTTAGTAATAAAATAAATAACAGTAAATTCAAAGGTAAAGGCATAACTACTCGTAATAATCTGAAAGTGTACTACACAAACAGCCGGAGTTTACGTAATAAAATGGATGAACTGAGGGCTTTAATTTGTACAGAGAAAATAGACATTGCCGTTATTAGTGAAACTTGGATGAATACAGACACTCGAGAATTTTTAGCAGAATATCAGATAAAAGGCTATAATATTTTTGTGTCAAACCGTCAGGGAAGAAAGGGGAGAGGTAGCTATTTATGTAAAGGATTCACTAAACTGTTACAATAAAGCAGACATTAAAGTAAATAGGGACACAGAAAGTGTCTGGGTTGAAATTAGTAACAATAGGGAGAAATTAGTCTTAGGAGCAATTTACAGATCTCCAAAATTAAGTAGAGCTGATAGTAAATACCTCTGGGAGGAAATTAGGAAAGCATCACAGTCCAGCTTAGTAATAATTGTTGGGGACCTTAATCTGCCAAGGATAGATTGGAGAAATCAGACAGGAGATGCAGAGTCAGAGGAATTTCTAGAGGTAGTACAGGATAATTTCCTTTATCAGTATATCAGGGAGCCCACCAGAGGTAATAATATACTAGATTTGGTTTTAGCTAATAAAGAAAATATCATTAGCGATATAGAGGTTGGTGGACGACTTGGTAATAGCGATCATGAAGAAATTAAGTTCAAATTTATTTGGGATGTCTGTTCCACTGAAAATACCTCCACCGTTCCTAATTTTCGTCTAGGAGATTTCGATGGCTTAAGAGCTTATTTTCGAACGGTATTCCACAGGGAGATTAGCTATTTGAGGGAATGTCAGGTTAGTGGGGATCCCCAGGTCATAGGTCAGGCGCAGGAAGCACGTGGGGACGTCCGTCAGGTGTCTGTGAGGGGGAGGTGTGAGATAGGAATGTAGTCCAGGTGACGGAAATTAACTCAGCTCCAGTACCAAACAGACGTTCGACCAGTGAGAAGTATAACGAGTTAATAAATATAATATACGGAGGCCAAGATAGATATATTCCTTCAAAACCGTTTAGAACTAACAATTCAGAACCAAGATGGTTAAACAACAGATTAAAATCTCTCATAGGCCAAAGGAAAGGAATATATAGAAAAATAAAACGTGGAGAGGAACACTTACGTAACCGGTACACAATTTTAAATAGAGAAGTAAAGAGGAGATAAGAAAAGCAAAGAGAAGTTATGAAATTAAGGTTGCAAGTGAATCAAAAGTAAACCCCAAGGGTTTTTATCAAATGTACCGAACGAAAAATAAAGATAGGATAGGACCACTCAGAACAGAATCAGGTGACATTACCAGTGAAGATAAAGAAATGTGCTCCATCCTAAATAATTATTTCATATCAGTATTCACCAAGGAAAATCTAAGCCTGGTCCCTCAAGCAGCAAATATTTACCATGAGAATACGGAAAATATTCTTAGTAAAATAACCATTAGTAAGGAGGACGTATTGAAAGAAATTAACAAGTTAAAACCTCAAAAATCGCCAGGTCCGGACGATATATATGCAAAAATTATAAAAGAAACCAAAGAAGAATTATGTCAGCCACTTTTAACGTTATTTAATGACTCTTTAAGTTCAGGAGAAGTTCCAGAGGCGTGGAAAACCGCAAACGTAGTGCCCATCTTTAAAAAGGGTGATAAATCAGCTGCGTCGAATTATCGTCCGATAAGTCTAACGTCAATAGTAGGAAAAATGTTAGAGTCAATTTTGGCAAATAAGATTAGAGAACACTTAGAAAGATTTAATCTTATAAACGAAAGTCAGCACGGATTCAGGCAAGGACGATCCTGCCTCACAAATTTGTTGTCATTCTACTCGGAGGTCTATGAGGCAGTAGATAGCGATAAAGCTTACGATGTTATTTATCTGGACTTTAGTAAAGCTTTTGATAGAGTCCCACACGAAAGGTTAGTTAGAAAGGTTCGAGCACACGGTATAGACGGCGATATCTTAAAATGGATAGAATCCTGGCTGAAAGGACGAAAGCAGAGAGTATTAATAAATGGAACTAAGTCGGACTGGGGATTAGTAACTAGCGGTGTACCACAGGGTTCAGTACTCGGTCCCTTATTATTTATCATATATATAAATGATCTAGACTTAGGAGTCAATAGCAGAATCAGCAAATTTGCCGACGATACAAAAATAGGGCGTATCATTAACTCGACTGACGATTGCCATTACTTACAAAAAGACCTCGATACATTGTCCAAATGGTCTAAAACTTGGCAAATGGAATTTAACGTTGAAAAATGTAAAGTACTTAACGTAGGCAAGACCATTGGAGATACTAAATACAGCTTAGATAACAAAGAAATTAGCAAATCTGAATGCGAGAGAGATCTAGGAGTTATGATTAGTAACGACCTTAAACCTAGGCAACAGTGCATTAATGCGAGAAATAAAGCAAATAGGGTCCTAGGATTTATTTCGAGAAGCGTGAGCAATAGATCATCTAAAGTAATACTGAAACTTTATCTAGCATTAGTAAGGCCACATTTAGACTACGCAGTACAATTTTGGTGTCCTTACTATAGACTGGATATTAATTCGTTAGAAAATGTACAGAGAAGAATGACTAAAATGATACATGACGTCCGGAACCTGTCATATGAAGACAGACTGAAAAGACTAAGTCTGCATTCGCTAGAGAGGCGTAGAGTAAGGGGAGACTTAATTGAGGTTTTTAAGTGGATGAATGGTATAAATAAGGGAGATATTAGCAAGGTACTTAAATTGAGCATACAGGATAGAACTAGAAATAATGGTTTCAAACTAGAAAAATTCCGTTTCAGAAAGGAAATCGGTAGAAATTGGTTTGGTAATAGAGTAGTAGACGAATGGAATAAGCTACCTAGTAAAGTAGTTGCTGCCTCTTCCATTGAGAGTTTCAAGCATAGGCTAGATAAGCATATGACAAATAAGGGGTGGATATAGAATAAAGAAAATATTATAACCAATACTAACTAAAAAATAAATTTTCTTTTCAGGTTACACTATGATAGTCTCTATTCTCCTTTCACACTTTCCTGTAAAATGTCCACGGCAGTTTTTCTATACGGCGTGGTGTTCTTTCTGACTTTTTCCTGCCGGCTTCGGCTGGAGGGTTTGGAGGGCGGGGGAGAGCCTTCTTCTTTGCTATCCTTATCTCATTCTAGTAGTTCAGTTACTCTTCTAGGAGCTGCCTAGCATGGGCCAACCGGCCTACTGCAGTTATCCTCTCTTCTTATGTTCTTATGTTCCCTCCCTTTTCTCCCTCACTCCCTCCACTTTTTAAATCTCTCTCCCTCCCCCCGTTCATCCCCTCCCTGTCTCCCTCATTCCCTCCCTCCTTCCCTCCCTCTTCTCCCTCACTCTCTCCGCTTTTTAAATATTTCTCCCTCTCTCCTTTTCATTTTCTCCCTGTCTCTCTCATTCCCTCCCTCCTTCCCGCCCTCTCTCCCTCCTTCCTTCTCTCCCTCCCTCCCTCCTTCCCTCCCTATTTCCGCTTTCGTTTTCAAGGTTAAATTCCACGTGGCTTTGGTCCCTCCCTCCTTCTCTCCCTTCTTTCCTCCACCTTCCCTCCCTCCCTCCCTTATTCCATTCTTTGTTCCCTCCCTCCTTCCTTCTCTCCCTTCTTTCCTCCACCTTCCCTCCCTCCCTCCCTTATTCCATTCTTTGTTCCCTCCTTCCTTCCTTCTCTCCCTTCTTTCCTCCATTCTCTCCCTCCCTCCCTCTCTCCCTTCTGCCATTCTTTGTTCCTTCCTTCCTTCTTTCTCTCTCTTCTTTCCTTCATTCCTTCCTTCTCTCCTTCCTAACTTTTTCCATTCTTCCTTCCTTCCTCTCTCTCTTTTCTCCTCTCCCTCCTTCCTTCCCTCCTTCCTTCATTTTCTCTCCCCTATCCCTCCCTCCCTTACTACCTTCCATCCTTCTTACCTCTCTCTCTCTCTCTCTCTCTCTTACTATCTCCCATCCTTCTTACCCCTCTCTCTCTCTCTCTCTCTCTCTCTCCGTGTTTTACCTCCAACATTCCTCCCTGTCTTTTTTTCCCCTTCTCCCCCTTCCTCTCTCTCATCTCATTTACGCCTTCCTCCCTCTCCCTCTTCCTCCTTCTCCTCCTCTTCCTCCTCCTCCTCCTCCTCCTCTTCCTCATCATCATCATCATCATCATCATTGTCACCACCACCACCAATGTCACCACCACCACCACCACCACCACCATCATCATCATCATCATCATCATCATCATCATCACCACCACCACCATCACCAACACCACCACCACCACCACCACCACCATCATCATCACCACCACCACCACCACCACCACCACCACCATCATCATCATCACCACCACCACCACCACCACCATCATCACCATCACCACCACCACCACCACCACCACCATCATCATCATCACCACCACCACCACCACCACCATCACCATCACCACCACAGCCACCATCACCATCAACACCACAACCACCACCACCACCACCACCATCACCAACACCACCACCACCATCATCATCACCACCACCATCACCACCACCACCATCACCACCACCATCATCACCATCACCACCACCACCACCATCATCATCATCATCATCATCATCATCATTTTTCCCTTGTACAAAAATTAACATCATCTATTCTAAATTCATTCTTACATTCCTTTAAAATTTCCTTCCAATTTCCATTCTTAGAGGTTGTTGCCTCTCCCTATTTTCCTGTACGGCTGATGGCCAGAGGGTCCAGAGGGTGGGGGAGAGCCTTCTGCTGCGCTATCCTTGTCCTTAACCCTTTCCCTTGGAGATTTATTTTTTTCATTATCCTTCTCCTTAACCCCTTTCCCTTGGCGATTTATTTTTTTTATTATCCTTGTCCTTAACCCCTTTCCCTTCGTGATTTATTTTTTTTATTATCCTTGTCCTTAACCCCTTTCCTCCGGTGATTTTTTTTTTTGTTATCCTTGTCCTTAACCCCTTTCCCTTGGTGATTTATTTTTTTATTATCCTTGTCCTTAACCCCTTTCCTCCGATGATTTATTTTTTTTGTTATCCTTGTCCTTAACCCTTTTCCCCTGGCGATTTATTTTTTAATTATCCTTGTCCTTAACCCCTTTCCTCCGGTGATTTATTTTTCATTTTTCTGTCTCCTAGCGATTTTTTTTTTTTTTGCATGGGGAAGACCTTTTCGAAACGAGGGGGGGGGTAGATGTGTCCTTCATTAATCTATAGTATTTTTTTTGGATTTTTAAAAAGTCAGATAAAATCGACTAAAAAGAAACACGAATTAAAGAAAAGTGAGTTTTTTTGTTATTAGAGAGAGAGAGAGAGAGAGAGAGAGAGAGAGAGAGAGGTCCGTGTGGTCTGTTTATCTATGTAATTCCTCGTCTCTTTCCTCTGTTAATTGTTTGTTTATGTTCCTCCTTCGCAGCCTCCTTCTTCGTTTCTTCCTTCCTTCCTTCCATCTCTCTCTCTCTCTCTCTCTCTCTAACTCTGTCCTTCCCTCCCTCCCTCCCTCTCACCCTCCTCCTCCTCCTCTCTCTCTTTCCTTCCATCTCTTCCTTACCCTTTATTTTTACCTTCCCTTCCTCACTCACTTCCTCTTTCCTTCCTTCCCTCCTTCCCTCTTTGAGTTGTAAATATTTGGAACTAACTGCACTCCATTGTAACTATCTATCTATCTATCTATTGCCAAACGCCTTATCCCGTAAGAGGTGGCCACAACCAAATCACCTCCATGTCGCCCTGTCCCCCGCCATTTCATCGCCCTGCTCCCAGCTCACCCCCCCCTCTCTCATATACCTCTCCACTCTATCCCTCCATCTCATCCTTGGCCTCCCTCTCCCTCTCCCCTCCCCCTGCACCTCACTCACACACTCTCCTCGTCAGTCTCTCACTCTCCATCCTCTCCACATGGCCAAACCACCTCAGTGTGTTTCTCCTAACGCTTCCTATCACATCCACATCCACACCACAACGCTCCTTCACTTCCTCATTTGTCAGTCTGTCTCTCCACATAACTCCACATGCACCTCACTTATACACTCTCCTCGTCAGTCTCTCACTCTCCGTCTTCTCCACATGGCCAGACCACCTCAGTGTGTTTCTCCTAACGCTTCCTATCACATCCACATCCACACCACAACACTCCTTCACTCCCTCCATTGTAGTAAAGTGAAATGCAGTACTAACCTTTAAATATCACTTAAATACTTATCTCTCATCTAACCTGCTAAGTATGTTCACTCCTACGTAACACATTCCCGTAGTGTATTTAGCCGCAGAGTAACACTGATAAATTATGCTGACTTACTGTTGTTCACCCTTTATAATATATGGTATAGAATAAATTGTCCTTTCCCTCTTTCTTATACAATTTCCATGGCAGTTTTCCTATGCTGCATGCTGGTCCTTCTCACTATTTCCTGCCGGCTTCACCTGGAGGGTTTGGTGGGTGGGGGAGAGCCTTCCTGCTTCTCTATCCTTGTCTTTAACCCTTCCTTCCCCTTCCCTCCTTCCTTCCCCCTCCCTCACTCCTTCCTTCCCCCTCCCTCACTCCTTCCTTCCCCCTCCCTCACTCCTTCCTTCCCCCTCCCTCACTCCTTCCTTCCCCCTCCCTCACTCCTTCCTTCCCCCTCCCTCCCTCCCTCCTTCCTTCCCCCTCCCTCCCTCCTTCCTTCCCCCTCCCTCCCTCCTCCCTTCCCCCTCCCTCCCTCCTTCGTTCCCCCTCCCTCCCTCCTTCCTTCCTTCCCCCTCTCTTTTCCTTTC
>NC_137030.1:30743415-30778415 GCF_032717465.1 Coenobita brevimanus | reverse complement strand
CCTAACACCAGCTTTCCCATCCTTCTTGGGAGTACTGCCAAAAAACACCTGGGTCGAAACCTTGGAGTGTGACTTTAGGAATAAGGGACTGAACAGGGAGGCTGACAGTGATCGAACATCGCGGACAGCCGCCATTAGGTAACCAAGGCTGACGCATGCAGGCATGTTGGAGCGTTTGTAAAGGACACGACGAGATATATATATATATATATATATATATATATATATATATATATATATATATATATATATATATATATATATATATATATATATATATATATATATGTGTGTGTGTGTGTGTGTGTGTGTGTGTGTATACATATATAAAACGTGTGTGTGTGTGTGTAACGCGGCAAAAAAAAAAACGGTCCCCCCAAAGAGAACAACACCCCATTAAACCTGCTCCATAAACACTGAAATGCGTCGTACAGAAGAAAACACATATTGTTATAAGAACCTGCAAACACCCTACCTGTGCACCTGAGTAATTAGAACCCCAGGTGAGCACAGGTGAGTATAAATGCACGAGTATTATTCCTTACAGCCTAAACCCCTTCACCTCAACAACACACTCTTTATTTAATT
Organism: Coenobita brevimanus; assembly: GCF_032717465.1. Taxonomy (NCBI): domain Eukaryota; kingdom Metazoa; phylum Arthropoda; class Malacostraca; order Decapoda; family Coenobitidae; genus Coenobita; species Coenobita brevimanus. The sequence goes on along the minus strand of NC_137030.1, from coordinate 30,777,827 downwards.
AAGCATTCCCAGTAAGATAACGCATTTTTTTTTATTATTCTTTTTACCTTCTATTGATGTTACTGAGCTGGATTTGGAAAAGATCTTTATTAGTGAAATATTATTGAAGATTTTATTGAACTCCTGCCGTCTGGAAAATCTGCTTTACTTCAAATATAATCATCTGGGAGGGCAAGGAGAGATGATATAATAGGTCACTGGAGTCAAGGGCCTTATTTATCTATCTATTTATCTATCTACCTGCCTGTCTGTCTGTCTATCTATCTGTCTATCTATCTATCTCTAGCTTTCTATTTATCTGTCTATCTATCTATTTATCTATCTCTCTCTATCTACCTATATCAGTCTATCTATCTGTTTATTTATCCATTTATCTACCGTATCAGTTTATCTATCTATTCATCTCCCTATCTATCTATCTATCAGTCTATCTATTTATTGCCAAACACCCTAATCCTGTAAGGGGTTTTCATCTTAATTACAGGTAAAATTGCCATGTCTACCTTGAAGGCTGAGGTGTAACAACAGAATAACACCTGCCGCTAGTCACGAAGAAGTGCTACGGGGGGAATGAAGAGCCGTAGCATTATTCCTCCATTCAGTACCTTAAAAACACGCTGCAAGTGGACTACCTCTTTGCCAAGTTAGAGTGAATGTGGTATAGATTTTTAACAACACAGTATCAAGATCAACCCATTTAGAGAACAAGCATCGTAATTCGGTTCTTTGTACCTCCAGACGATTTTCTTGCGGTTAACGGGGCATGTCTTGCAAGGAGGAATTGACGCGGGCCCTATCCAACCCCTCTGATCCGGAAATCGTCCCTAATCTGAACAAAATCGTCCTAATCTGAACAAAAATCGTCCCTAATCTGAACAAAATCGTCCAAATCTGAACAAAATCGTCCCTAATCTGAGCAAAATCGTCCTAATCTGAACAAAATCGTCCTAATCTGAACAAAATCGTCCCTAATCTGAACAAAATCGTCCCTAATCTGAACAAAATCGTCCCTAATCTGAACAAAATCGTCCAAATCTGAACAAAATTGTCCTAATCTGAACAAAATCGTCCATAATCTGAACAAAATCGTCCTAATCTGAGCAAAATCGTCTTAATCTGAACAAAATCATTCTTAATCTGAACAAAATCGTCCTTAATCTGAACAAAATCGTCCTAATCTGAACAAAATCGTCCTTAATCTGAACAAAATCGTCCCTACTCTGAACAAAATCGCCCCTAATCAAACAAAATCGTCCCTAATCTGAACAAAATCGTCCCTAATCTGAACAAAATCGTCCCTAATCTGAACAAAATCGTCCCTAATCTGAACAAAATCATCCTAATCTGAACAAAATCGTCTCTAATCTGAACAAAATCGTCCCTAATCTGAGCATAGAGATTAGAGAGAGGTGTATTATAGATTAGAGAGAGGTATAGAGATTAGAGAGAGGTGTATTATAGAGATTAGAGAAAGGTGTATTAGAGATTAGAGTGAGAGGTGTATTAGAGATTAAAGAGAGGTGTATTAGAGATTAGAGAGTGTTATAGAGATTAGAGACAGGTATAGAGATTAGAGAGAGAGGTGTATTATAGAGATTAGAGAGAGGTGTGTTATAGAGATTAGAGAGAGAGATTTATTATAGAGATTAGAGAGAGAGGTGTATTAGAGATTAGAGACAGGTATATTATAGGGATTAGAGAGAGAGATTTATTATAGAGATTAGAGACAGAGGTGTATTATAGAGATTAGAGAGAGGTATAGAGATGAGAGAGAGAGGTGTATTATAGAGATTAGAGAGAGGTGTATTATAGAGATTAGAGAGAGGTGTATTATAGAGATTAGAGAGAGGTGTATTATAGAGATTAGAGAGAGGTGTATTAGAGATTAGAGAGAGGTGTATTAGAGATTAGAGAGAGGTGTATTATAGAGATTAGAGACAGGTAAATTATAGAGATTATTGATTACCTGTCCACCCACCCGTGATACCCTAATTAAGGAAGCTCATTTAAATTCCACACTAATTATAATTGAGACAGGTATCATTAACACCTTCATTACCTGGATGTATAATTAGAGTTAGTCTCTCTCTTTCTTTCTCTCTCTCTCTCTCTCTCTCCTTCCTTATTAACCACCCTCTTCTTATTTCCTTAACTATATTTCTTCCAGCGACAGAGAGAGAGAGAGAGAGAGAGAGAGAGAGAGAGAGAGAGAGAGAGAGAGATAATGAACTCCTTGGGGTTGCCATATTAGTCTGGAAAATAATACTTTGTCATTAAAAGTCAAGGTTGTGTGTGTGTGTGTGTGTGTGTGTGTGTGTGTGTGTGTGTGTGTGTGTGTGTGTGTGTGTGTGTGTGTGTGTGTGTGTGTGTGTGTGTGTGTGTGTGTGTGTGTGTGTGTGTGTGGAATAAAGGTACGTTGTGTTGGCAGTGCTTTTGTTGTGTTAGGGGAGTGACTGTGTGTGTTGGTAGACGGCTGCTGAGTTGGTAAGTGTTTGTGTGTATTGAGGTAACTTTGAAAGGCACACACACACACACACACACACACACACACACACACACACACACACACACATACACACACACACACACACACACAATGATGCAACAAAGGGGTGTCTCAGTTAGTTTCCTTGTAGGTGACCTTTCCACTACCCCACAACTCTCTCTCTCTCTCTCTCTCTCTCTCTCTCTCTCTCTCTCTCTCTCTCTCTAATTTCAAGAAGTGTTTAGTGTTGACTTATAATTACATCATATTTGACTGATATTGCTGAGGTGACAAGAAAAATAGGCTTTGTGTGTGTGTGTGTGTGTTTGTTTGTGGTTTAATTACTGAGGCTGGGTTACTACTACTACTACTACTACTACTACTACTAAGTTACTACAATTCTTAGGCACTTAATTTTTGTGGGTTGATATCGAGGATGGCTGATGTAAACGTCGGTTATTCTACAAGTTATCAGTACTTCTCAGCGGCTTTGTCCTTCCGGGTGTAGCAGCCATCCTGATAAATCGACTTTCCCTGCTCATTTCTACGTCAATAATCTCACATACGTTATAAATATTTTCTTCCGTCCATATTAAAGATAGAAACAGCATTGAGAGGAAGCCAACATGCCGAATACGTAAGAGAGAAAGAGATTTAAGGTGTCAGACGAATACGAACACTGGTGACGAATGTTTACGTCGGTTAGTTTCCATTTTCTGTTTTCTGCGTCGGTTACTTTCCAGGGGTCAGCCCTTATAGATTTAAGTCTCTCACTAAATTCTTCCTGCATCTGGTACATTTCTAACCCCAGGAGTATTAATTTTATGCTTATTCTATCGATTTTAAGACTATGTTAATACAAGGTGTCCCGTGAAACATGTGCCTCCAGGAAATTTTTGAACTATGTCTGTACTGTTTCGTATTAACCCGAGTCCATTGCTCAACCGCTGGAGCTACAGTTACTAATGACCTTCTGGGTGAAAAGAATCTCATAATTAAACAGAAGGTCATGAGAAGCTTTTTTCTTATTAATGGATGGTGACGATTCTTGCTGATATAGAATTGTGTAGCCAACTCAAAATTAGCCACAAATTTAACCTTTTGAAGTGTCACACATAATTTACAAAACACCCTGCATAATATACAAAACAATTAATGCGCCGTATGCAGGAAAAAAAAGGGAAAATAAAAATGTATATACGAGATAAGAAGCGTTTCATCCCAAAGAGAAGACAAGCCGTGAGATTAATGTTTACGTCGCTTAGATTCCAGTGTCCTCGGTCCGCACCTTGGCATACCAGCACGGGCGGGAGTGAACCAATTACTCTCCCAAGACCACACACTCCTATGCTTGATTGAATGAGGCTGTGTGGGGGTGAGTCAGGGGTTCTCTCTCTCCCTTTCTCTCTCTCTCTCTCTCTCAAACTACACCATGCCTTGATTTGGTCATGTCCCGAGAGTGTGTGTGGTTCTTAAAAGGGTGAATATCAGCTACCTGAGAGAGATAGAGATAGATAGATAGATAGATAGATAGATAGATAGAGAGAGAGAGAGAGAGAGAGAGATGCAGTCTGGGCTACGCATTCTGTTCAGTTAACCCCTCCCTCTCCCCCTCTCCCCTCCCCATCCTCTCCCCTCCCCCATTCCTTTCTTCTCCCTCCTTCTCTCCTCTCCTTCCTCCCTCTCTCTTCCTTCTTTATTCTTCTTTTCCCTCCCTTCCTCTTCTCCTTTCAACAGTATTTCCTCCCCTCCGTCTCCCCCTCCCTCACTTTCTTCCTCCCTCTCGCCCTTTCCTCCCTCCTCTCTTATTCTCTCTTTTCTTTCCTAGTTCTCTCCTCTCGTCTCTTCCTTCTTTCTTTCTTCCCCTCCTGTCTCTGTCTTTCCTTCCTCACTTGTCTCATCTCATCTCTCTCTCTCTCTCTCTCTCTCTCTCTCCACTACACATCCCATCTCCTTTCATCCCACCATTACCTTTCCCATCCCTACTACTTCTCCCCAGTCTCATAAAAAAGTTACCACAAGTTAAATCTTATCCATAAGAAGCTACAAAGGATTAATAGGTCTGCTGAGGCTTGTATTCCCTTTGTACTCCCTTTGTACTCCCTTTGTACTCCCCTCCCCCTTCCCCCTCCCCCTCCCATTACCTTGAGATGAGCCTGGAGCAACAACGACAACGACAACAACAACCACTCCTCCCCCCTCCTCCCCCACTCCTCCCCTCCCTCCCCACTCCTCCCTCCCCTACCACAGCTCCCACTACCACTCCCACCTACTTATATGGGAGTTAGAAGTAGAGGGGGGGTAGAAAAGATATCAGTAGTAGTAGTAGTAGTAGTAGCTTAGTAGTAGTGGTAGTTCCCCTTCCCCTCTCCCACCACCACACCAAACCCCCATCCCCCTACCCACCACCCTCCCCTCCCTACCCATCTCTTGCCTCCCTCTTCTACACCCTCTCCCTCCACAGCCTTCTCCCCAACCCTCCCCTCTCTCTCCCCAGCCCTCCCCTCCCTCTCTCTCCCTCCCTCCACATCTTTCTACCCTCCCACTCCCCCCAACTCTCCCCTCCCCTCCCCTCCCATCTCTCCCCAGCCCTCCCCTCCCTCTCTCCCCTCCTCCACCCCTCCCCGCCCCCCAGTCAGAGATCCGGGTTGCGTATCGTCGCGTGGATGATAATGTCGGATCGTATACCGGTTCTGAAGCCCGTAATACACACATCATGGGCTTAGAGCAAGAATATACACTGGCTTGTAATAGACTTGTAATTTATCTATCAGGCTGTTTTTCTATCTATCTGTCTACCTATCTATCTATCTGTCTGTCTGTCTGTCACTGATTATCTATGTTTATGCTGTTTATCTACCTATCTATCCTGTCTCTTCCTTTTCCTCCATATATAGATAGACAGACAGATAGATAGACAGATAGATAGACAGATAGATAGACTGACAGATAGGTGGATAGATGGGTTGACGGAAAGATAAACAGAATGAGATAGATAGATAGACAGATAGATCGACAGACAGATAGATAGGCAGGTAGATAGATGGATAGATAGCCTGACGCCGCATCGTGTGAGGGAGGTGGTCATAACAAACATAACCTCTGGGGATTTATACACACACACACACACACACACACACACACACACACACACACACACACACACATACACTTGCCTCATATATACACACTTTTTTTTTTTCTCTCTCTCTCTCTCTCTCTCTCACACACACACACACACACACACACACACACACACACACACACACACATACACTTGCCTCATATACACACACTTTCTCTCTCTCTCTCTCTCTCTCTCTCTCTCTCTCACACACACACACACACACACACACACACACACACACACAGAGCCATACCCGTCCTAGCATGCATTCCCTTTCTTTGTGCGTCCCCTCCTCCCTCCCTCTCACACCCTTTTCCCTGCCTCCCTTGCTCCTCCCTCCCTCCCTCCCCCCACATCACACCTCCCTCCTTCCTCCCTCTTCTTCCTCCATCCCTCTTCCTCCTCCTCTTCCTTCGCCATCTTTTCCTCCATCTGTATGCACCTTCTTCCCCTTCTCCCTTCCTTTAATATATTTTCCCTCTTCTTTTCCCCTACCCTTCTTCCCTACCTCCTCCCTCTCCTCTTCCCCCCTCCTCTTCTCCATTCTTCCTCCACCCTCCCCTCTCCCCCATTATCTCCTCTTTTTCCCCCTCCTCCATTCATCAGTCACTTCCCCATCACTTACCCCGTTCTCCCTCCTCCCCATCCTTTTTCCTCTCCATCCCTCCTCCTCTCTTCCTTTCTTCCTCCACCTCTCTTCCTCTCACCCTCCTCCAGTCCACTCTTCCCCTCCCCCTCCCTCCCCTTCTTCCTCTTTCCCTCACGTTCATACCCTCCACTTCACCCCTTCCTTCCCCCCCTCCTGTTCTCAACCCTCACGCCCTCCCCTCTCTCTCCCCCACCCTCTCTTCCTCCTCCTCCCGCCCTCACCTCTCTCTCTCTCTCCCCCTCCCACCCTCACCCCGACCTCCCTCCCCTCCTCTCTAATTCTCCCCTTCCTCTCTCTCCCCCTCCCTCCCTCCCCGGGGTGGTCACAAGGCTCAAGCGGCAAAAAAACAAAAAAAACAAAAAACAAAAACAGGAGACCACAATGCTGCAGTAACTAGTGATCTCTCTCTCTCTCTCTCTCTCTCTCTCTCTCTCTCTCTCTCTCTCTCTCTCAGGTCGGCATTTAGACTTCCTTTCACTGCTCAACCACTCTCGCTCTCACTATGCAACTCTACTCTCTCTCTCTCTCTTTCTCTCTCTCTCTCTCTCCTTTGTATTCTTTTGCACTTCTTCCTTCCCTCGTCTCTTCCTTTCCCTCCCTTCTTCCTTTCCTTTCCTTCCCTCTCTTCCCTCTTTTCCTTCCATCCACACTGTGCACTGTGCAATTTCCACACAGTGTCCGCAGACGCCCCGTCAACTCAACGTACCCGTACATAGCGACATGCATTAGTTATTTATTAATTCGATTATTCATTGTACTTTACTACTTTCTCTTTCAGGTTATTCATACTGGTAGCTTATAGATAATGAATTATAGAATGTAGCTTTCCTTTTCAGTCTTTCCTATGAAATCTCCATGTCAGTTTTTCCATGGTGGTTTTTCTCACTTTTTCCTGCCAGTTTTTCCTGGAGGGTTTGGAGGCGGGGGGGCGCCTTCTTGCTTTACTATCCTTATCCTTCAGCATGTAGAGTTAGATCTTGTAGTCATAGTCTACTCTGTACCTAACAGCCTCGAAAGGACCATAAGGTCTGTTGCTGTTTGCTTTCCTTTGTACTCCTTTGTACTCCCCTCCCCCCCTCCTTCCTTCCTTTCCTTCCTTCCCCCTTTTTCTTCCCCTCCCTCTCTTCTTCCTTTCCTTCCATTCATTGTTTCCCTCACCTCCCTCCCTCCCTCCCTCCCTCTCATCTGTCTCTTCTCTCTCCTTCTTTCTCCTTCAACTCCTCTTTCTCTCTCCCTCCACCCATCTTTCCTTCCTTCCTCCCTCCCTACCTCATTCCTTCCTCCCTCCTTATCTCCTTCCTCCCTCCCTCCCTACCTCTTTCCTTTCTCCCTCCCTACCTCCTTCCTTCCCCCCTCCCTATCTCCTTCCTCCCTCCGTCCCTACCTCTTTCCTTCCTCCCTCCTTACCTCCTTCCTTCCCCCCTCCTTACCTCCTTCCTTCCTCCCTCCCTACCTCCTTCCTTCCTCCCTCCCTACCTCCTTCCTTCCTCCCTCCTTACCTCCTTCCTTCCTCCCTCCCTACCTCCTTCCTTCCTCCCTCCCTATCTCCTTCCTCCCTCCCTCCCTACCCCTTTCCTTCCTCCCTCCCTGCCTCCTTCCTTCCTCCCTTCTTACCTCCTTCCTTCCTCCTTCCCTCCTTCCTTCCTCCCTCCCCATCTCCTTCTTTCCTCCCTCCCTACCTCCTTCCTTCCTTCCTTCCCTCCTTTCTTCCTTCATTCATTCCCTCCTTCCTTCTCTTTGACTATTTTCCATTTTCTTTACCATCAACATCCCTTTCCACTCACTCACCTTCCATAACTCACTCCCAGCTACACACAATCGCCTGAAGTTAGCTAGGATATAAAGCTAGAGTTGCCCACACCGTTAAAGAGTTAGCCCTACCTATAATCAACAGTGTGGCTCCTATAACCCACAGGTATATAAATTCTTCTTGCCTTAGTTGGTATATATATGAAAGAGTTGTTCCCAGCATGACAGGGCTTTAGATTATCGTATTTACAATGAGTTCTGTGATACTTGAAGTAGTAGTAGTAGTAGTAGTAGTAGTAGTAGTAGTAGTGGTGGTGGTGGTGGTGGTGGTGGTGGTGTTGGCGGAGGTGGTGATGTTGATGTAGGTGGTAGTAATGGTGGTGATGGTGAAGGTGGTGGTGAAGGTGGTGATGGTGAACGCGTTAGTAATGGTGGTGATGATGGTCGTGGTGAGCATGGTAGAGGTGATAGTGGTGGTGACAGTAGTAGTAATGATGGTGCCCTTGGTTATATATCATCACCAACATCATCAATCATCATCATCACCATCATCACCCACGACAAAAAAATCATCCCATTCTTTTCGTATTTCGACACTTCCTCTACGCACAGGAACCTCGGCTGACTAGACCGACCTTGGGAGCGAAAATAATGGGGTTTTTTCATTGATTTTCGTTCAGGTGAGGCGTCCACTACCAACTGTCCTAAGCTTTCACTGAGTATCGTCCCATTTCACGCTGGCTAACTTGTAGGATTCTCAGTTCCTTATTATTTCCCTTTTCCTTTCCTCAGTTTCCTAAGTTTTTTGCAATTCGCCACGCTCTGATAATTCTTCGTACGTGTTCCATTTCCTTCGGTCATTTAGGAGGGACGTTAATGACTCGTCTAACCTTGCCATTCAAAGGTTGACATTTATACTCATTTCTTTCGTTATTTTGAAAGTGGGAGACAAAGCGCATTTCCGTTCTGTGGAAACTCAACTTAGGGGAGGAGAAGAAGGGATGTCTATGCGCGGGTGGTTTAAAAATGGATAGATCGAGAGGGATTTTGAACGATACGGGTGGTTGCGCGGAAAAAATATTCCGAAAAAGGAGGCAGTGCAAGGAGATCCGTCTATGTGGTAAACTAAAAGACGGAAAATGGCTTATTACACGCCACAATTCCCGACAAGATAAAATTATGGCCAACACGAGAATGTGATAGGATTTTAAAAAGAATTTCGTGGTACTGGCAGAGTTGACGCCCCTCCCGGTATGACAAGCGCACGAGGACAAAACCAAAACAAAGCCGCTCCCAGCCCGCCTTTTTCTACCCGCATTCCCGTCATTTTTGTACATGATTGCGTGAGAGTGGTGACTGTGGGGCGCCGGGAGGTTGGAGAATGGAATGAGAGGAGTGTGAAAGCAAGGAATGATTGGGAAGGAAGAAGGGTGTGGTGGTGGAAGAAATGAAATAGGAAGGAGGGTGAGGAAGAAAGGGAAAAGGAAAGATGGAAGGAATGGCCTGGAGAAAGGGAAATTGATAAGTATGGCGTGAGAAAAGAGTGAGAAGGAGAGAAGGAGAAGACAAAGATAAAGAATAAAAAGGGTCGAATAAGGACCAGTGCAGAAAAAAAAGGAATGATGAAAAAAAAAAAGTAGAGGCATAGAAGATGGAAATAGGAAAGAGAGGGGGAGAAAGGAATGACAGGATAAGGATGAGAGAGAGAGAGAGAGAGAGAGAGAGAGAGAGAGAGAGAGAGAGAGAGAGAGAGAGAGAGAGAGAGAGAGAGAGAGAGAGAGAGAGAGAGAGGAAAATTAAGAAGTGAGACAGGGTGAAAGAAAATCGGATAGTGCAGAGAGAGGAGAGGAAATTGAGAGGGAAACAGAGAGAGAAAAAACGAGAAGAGACAGATGCACATGAACGAAGGAGGAGGAGAGAGGAGAGGAGTGAAGGAGGGAAGGAAAGAGGAAGGAGTGGAAGGAAGGAATGACTCAGCAGTGGCATGAAACTTAAAAGAATCGGGAAGTACGAGAAGAGAAGGTCGAGAAGAAGAAGACGATGAAAGAGGCAGAGAAACAGAATGAAAAGAAACAGTGAATTAATGTTACCAATGGAAGGATATTTGAAGATGAAATGAAACAGGAAAATAGGAATGAAATGGGGACTGATGATGGAGAGACGGAAGGAGAGGCAGATGAAGAAGGGAAGGAAAAGGAGAGGAAACCCGGAAGAAAAGGAGAATAAGGAAGTAAAGAGAGGAGGAAGGAATAATAATAATAATAATAATAATAATAATAATAGAGGGTATGAGACGGAGTAGACAACAGTAAAATGGGGTGACATTATGAAGAGTAAGATAGATAGATAGATAGATAAATAGATAGACAGATAGACAGAAATGTATTTATAGCAGAAATTATAGCAGTAATATTGAAAGATGTTAAGATGATAATATTAAGAGAAACTCCAATGACAAGGTAGGAAATGATCCAAGAGAGAGAGAGAGAGAGAGAGAGAGAGAGAGTAGAGAAAGCTGAGGATGGGAAGACGAAAACACACACAAAAAGGAAAGTGACCGGGGGAAATTAACGGAGGATTCTAACCCTTCAATGCCCGATACAACTCTAGTAATTAATCCCAGCTCACGCCAGACGATTTTATTCAGCTGAGAGTGGGTCATAGGAGCCAGTAAATAAATTTGAACTTAGTAAAGAATTCAGAAACATTTTTAATACATGAAATACTGTGGATAATATAGAAAAAAAAAGTAGGAAAAGGAATTACGATAAAGGAGCAATTTAAATCAGATAATAGATTCCACGACAGGATCGAACCTTCGTACTGCAGGGAGAGTGATGGCCAGAATTAACTCTTCCTCACGCTGGCCAAGTACGAAGCAAGAAGGGGTGTTTGTAGTGAGGGCAGTGTATGTGAGGAGTGTTGCAGTGTGTGTGTGTGTTTGTTTGTTTGTTTGTTTGTGTGTGTGTGTGTGTGTGTGTGTGTGTGTGTGTGTGTGAAATGTCTTTTTTTTTTTAAATATTTCAAAACCATAAATTCTTCCCTGCCCCACCCTGGACTCGATCTTGCACCCTTTCTGACAGAAGACGCGGTAATGAGGGAGTGACAGAGAGAGAGAGTGGGGGAAGATGGGAGGACAGAAAGAAAGGGAGGAGAGCCAAAGAGAGGGAGGCAGGATGAAGGAGAAAGAAGGATGAAAGGCAGAAGGGAAGGAAGGAAGGAAGGAGAGGAAGAGAGAGAGAAAATCAAGTGGCGTAGAGTTGAGTTGCAATGTGAATGGCCTTAAGAATTATATCAGGCCACGTCAGAGTACAATATTTGGATCTGTATTCCTTTTAAAACTGTCTTCATTTATTTTCCAAGAGACTCCCTAAAACCTAAACACTCGCTCCATTAACACCACCACCCCAGCCCTGAATGAGACAGCCCAAGCATGTTTTCAGTCTGGACGATGGGTATTGGTGCTGAAGGGGTGATATGAGAAGGTGTGTGGCAGGTGTGGAGTGCTGGACTAGAGAGAGAGAGAGAGAGAGAGAGAGAGTCCCTACAAAGAAAGAACTATAGTAGAGAAGGAGGTGCGGGTTGGCTAGGACAATGACAAAGAACTCCAACTGAAAGAAAACGGGTATTGAGGTCCACAAGAATGAGGGGGGACTATTATGTGTATCGAATTTCTAGGCGTATTGAGAAAGAATGAAGAATTGGTTGAGGGAATAATAGTGGAGGCTCTTGGATTTCATCGCTACTGCTACTACTACTACTACTACTACTACTATTGGAATAATAACAAATAATAAAAACATAGTAGTAGCAGTAGTAGTAGAAGTAGTAAACACAGTGCCTAAAGTAACTGCAAGATAAGCATAAGTACTGCAGACTTCCATAAACATAGAGGCAGGATTTGATTTTGGCTCAGAATAGGCCTATCTAGAAAGGTGTTGTAAGCATTAACAAGAAATAATCCCTGGCAATACATGCAACGTATGAGAACGCTATGTTGCAAAAGTTTACGTATTTCGTCAGGACTGAGAGTCACTGCATTACGCACCTGACCACGTAGGCGAAGAAGCCACGCCCCACTTGCAGCTGATTGGTTGACGTAATTGTGAAAATGGTAATGCCACAATTCCTCTTTCCTTTTTATATTACATGCATTACATTTATTGTTTTTTATACATTGGTGTGTCTACATCATCTAGAATATATCTCAAAACACATGGTACAAGAAAATCGAGTTACTGAATATACTGACACTGATAATAAGTTGAAATTTACGTGATATGAGCTCCTGACGTTGTGTTCCTCTCTAGATTTACCCAGTCATGTCTCAGCATTCACGTTGGGGGCTTTGTCTGGTTTAGCCAGGTTGGAATGCGTACACTATAGCCCGCCAGATATACTGATGAGGATATAGGCTAAGAGAAGACCTAGATTTCTACCTATCTACCATACGAGGGTCATGAATCCCTTCAGTCCTGTGATATATTTTTGTGTCTTATTATTAATGGTACTAGATTGTTTTTTTCTTTCTACTTCTTGTTTATTTTTGTTCTTTTTAAGACTAGATCAATCCCTTTGCAAACAAGAAATTATGAAGGCTATACTTAACCCTTCAGTTTTAAAAAGCCTACCATAAGCTGAATAAAATCGTCTGGGGAATGCAAGAAATAACACAAAACGCGGCATCGAAGTACAGGGACGAAGAGAGACTATTATTTATGCTAAGCCCTAACTATGCCCTAGAACACGAGCCGTATTAGTTGACATCAAGATCCCTAACTGCACAGGTGGGTGAATTGGGACAAGGGGGAAAAATATAAACCCCTGTGAGAGATAAAGGATGGGGTAAATAGTGAACTGAGGGAGTATATGTGTTTCGCCATAGTGTTAATGTGGGACGGAGGGGATGAGGGCACGAGAGGAGGGCGAGGTTAAGTAGGGTGAGATTAGCTGTTAAGAATAGGGATGATGGTGATGGGGATGGTGAAAGAAGGTGGTGTGATGATTGTGGTGGTGGTACTGGTGATGATAGTGGTGGTGATTGTGGCTGTGATGATTGTGGTGGTGGTGACGTGATTGTGGCTCTGATAATTGTGATGGTGAGGATTGTGGTGGTGGTGATGGTGATGATGACTGTGGTGGTAATGGTGAAGGTGGTGGTGGTGGCGTAGGTGGTGGTGACGGTGGTGATGATTGTAGTAGTATTGATGATGATAGTGGTAATGCTGATGGAAGTTATGTTGATGAGTGATGATTGTGGTGGTGGTAATGGTGATGATACTGATGTCTGTGTTGATGGTGAAAGTGATGATGGTAGTGGTGTAGGTGGTGATGATGATGGTGATGACTGATATTTGGTGATGATAGTGGTGATGTGTGATGATAGTGAGAGTCATGATGAAAGTCGTGGATGATGAAAGTGATAATGACAGTAGTGATGATGATGATGATGATGATGATGATGATGATGATGATGAGGAGGAGGAGGAGCATGAGAAGGAGAAAGAAATAATATAGAGAAATAGTGATGACGATGATGAGGGTAATAATAATGACAATCAGATTACACGATTTGAAAATGATGATGATGATGATGATGATGATGATGATGATAGAGATAATGAGTTCCAGTATCATTTAATTCTACTCTTACTGCCGATAGTGACGATGGAATATGAAGAAGGTGAATGATAGTGAATGATACGTTAAATTGAACACCTGAATTATAGTGTAAAATTGACGTTGATTATAGTGAGGTTGATTTTGTTTATTTGTTTATTTATTTGTTTATTGCTTGATTAGACACACACACGTGCACACATTCACAAACAAGCTCACTCATACATGTCCACACACGTACATACACGTTCACATTCACATACTGATAAGCGCACACACGCACACACACACACACACACACACACACACACACACACACACACATACATCCATACATACATCCATCCATACATACATACATACTGGTACATACATACATACACACGTTCACATACAAACACCACACAGACCTACTTTACGTACATAGTCACACACACACACACACACACACACACACACACACACACACACACACACAAAGCAGCCTTCATACCTAATAATGGATGTACACATGATTTACGTACACGACAGGATACCGACACAATATTCAGACAGGACGTGACGCACCGAGAGAGAATGCGTACATGACAGAATTTAATGCGCACAGCAAAACGCACACGAGAATTATTTGCATACATCGACGAAACGCACACGAATATTTGTGCACATGGTCAAAACGCACACGAAATTTGTACACATGGCCGAAACGCACACGAATATTTGTGCACATCGGCAAAACGTAATGAAGTCTACATGAAAATTAGATGTACACATGAAAGGTATACACGAGGACATGTACGTCAATAAAACGCACATAAAAATTATACGGTAACCACAAAAACGCACATGAGAAAGGCATACAGTGTACGGAAAATGTGTGCACAAAGATAAGTGTAGATTATGTGCACATCTCAAAGGCGTACATGAGGGAACTACATGCATACATCGAACAGACGTATTAAAAAATTTTATGTGCACACAACAAAACGTACATGAAAGAGTTATATGCACACACTGTCAAAGCATACATGATGAATTATACACACACATCGACGCAACCGTACATGACAAATTACGTGCACATGTGAAAGTCCCGAGACGGTCACAAGATGCACACATGACCGGTAATCCACACACTATGCATACAAAGATACGTACATGACCAAGACGCACATAACATACATAGTAGCTTCTGTGTACACTTGCTGTTAACTCCTCTATGTGTACACGGGTCACATGGCACAAATACGCACACGAGACAAAATACGTACACAGCTAAAAACGCACATATGGACAACAATAAGACCAAAAGGGCGACAATACGCACACACATGTCGATGCTAAAAACGCACACAAATAAACGTACAGTACCCACAATACACACACAGACGCTAAAAACGCACATAAATAACAAGAGTACACACAGAAACTAAAAACGCACACAAAAGTACACACACAGGACCCGTAATACGCACACAGAAGCTAAAAACGCACACAAATATCAATAGTACACACACATGACTCAAGATACGCACAGAAGCTAAAAACGCACACAAATAATAGTACACACACAGGACCCACACTACGCAAACAAGCTAAAAACGTACACAGGTAAAACATGCACAAGGGAACCAATACGCACACAAAAATCAAAACGTTCACAAAGAAAAATACGTACACAGCATCTACAATACGCACACAGGGGACACAATACACAAAGGAACCATAATACGCACATAATTACGTACAGACAAATATACGTACACAAAAACAATATACACAGGAGTCAATACGCACATAGATAATACGTACACAAACAATACAATACGCACATAGATACGGTCAATACGCACATAGATAATACGCACACAAGCAATACAATATACACAGGGGTCAATACGCACATAGATCATACGCACACAAAAAATACACACACGGGGAAAAAACGCACACACTTTCCACGATACGCACATAGGGACAATACGTACACAGGAAAAATAATTAATGCATAAAAAAGTATAACCTATTACGTACATGTAAGGCTAAATACGCACACAGCGTCCATAATACGTACACAGGAGATCCATGACGCACACAGGGGCGAGAATACGCACACGGGAGCCAGGAGACACAAACAGGAGCCAGAATACGCACACGGGAGCCAGGATACGCACACGGGAGTCAGGATACGCACACGGGAGCCAGGATACACACACAGGAGCCAGGATACATACACAGGAGCCAGATACACACACAGGAGCCAGGATACGCACACGGGAGGCACATACACACACAATGAGGAGAGATGGACAATAGTGAGAGCGGAAGGGCTGACCCTATTGATGTGTGTGTGTGTGTGTGTGTGTGTGTGTGTGTGTGTGTGTGTGTGTGTGTCCCTTACCCCCCCTCTGTCTCTTTCTCGTTTACATTCAAAACCTTTACAAACCCACACTCAAGGTACACACACACACACACACACACACACACACACACACACACAGAGTCGGCAATCAGGATACGGTACACAATCAGACTGGGCTGCGTAGTGTGTGTGTGTGTGTGTGTGTGTGTGTGTGTGTGTGTGTGTGTGTGTGTGTGTGTGTGTGTGAATCAAGGACAGACTGAGTTGCAAGGCAGTAATAGGGCTGGGTTAGATGGTGGTAGTTGTGGTAGTTGATGGTGGTAGTTGTGGTAGTTGTGGTAGCTGATGATGGTAGTTGTGGTAGCTGATGGTGGTGGTTGTAGTGGTTGATGGTGGTAGTTGTGGTAGTTGATGGTGGTAGTTGTGGTAGTTGATGGTGGTAGTTGTGGTAGTTGTGGTAGTTGATGGTGGTAGTTGTGGTAGCTGATGGTGGTGGTTGTGGTGGTTGATGGTGGTAGTTGTGGTAGCTGATGGTGGTAGTTGTGGTGGTTGATGGTGGTAGTTGTGGTAGTTGATGGTGGTAGTTTTGGTAGTTGATGGTGGTAGTTGTGGCAGCTGATGGTGGTAGTTGTGGCAGCTGATGGTGGTAGTTGTGGTAGCTGATGGTGGTAGTTGTGGTAGCTGATGGTGGTAGTTGTGGTAGCTGACGGTAGTAGTTGTGGTTAATGGTACAAATACTGCAACTGTACCTAGCATTAGTAAGACCACATTTAGACTACGCCGTGCAGTTTTGGTCTCCTTACTATAGAGTGGATATAAATTAGTTGGAAAATGTCTGTCTATCTATCTATTGCCAGACGCCTTATTCCCTTATACGGGTGGCCACAAACAAATCGCCTCCACGTTACCCTGTCCCCCGCCATTTCACTGTCCTGCTCCCAATTCACACCCCCCTCTCTCATCTATCTATCTATCTATATACCTAGGCTGCTTCCCCCAAGGAAAGGGAGGTAGCCGAGACAGGACGACTCACTCTCCATTTACTCATCCATTCAAACACATTTATTCGCATCTTAGCCCCAAAGGGGAGAACGGACAGATCCTCACTGCATCACAACGCACAAGGGTCAACTGCGCAATGCAATCAGTGACATCCACAGCAGGGCCCGACAGCAGAACTGGTTTACCCCTGCCACATCATAACAGACCCATCCCCTTACCCGCACCTGACCTGACTAGCTGATCAGACCAAAAGCGGGAGAATATCCCCTCAGGGCTGCGTCATCACTTATTCATTCACAATTTCTCTCCATTTATTTCTGTCACGCACAGCCACTCTTCCTTGCTCAACAGACATCCCTCTCGCATCCAGCGCTCTCTTCACACTGTCCATCCATCCTATTCGTGGTCTTCCTCTCAGTCTTACACCTCTCACATCAGATCTAGTTATCTTTTTCACCAATCGCTCATTATCCATTCTCTCCATATGCCCAAACCATTGCAACACCCTCTGCTCAACTCTACCAGCCATCTCCCGAACAACTCCAGTTCTCCTTCGCACTTCATCATTTCGCACTCGATCCATACGCGTCACTCCACACATACTCCTCAGACATCTCATCTCCATTACATTCAAACTTTTCCTCTCTGCTACACCCATATTCCATGTTTCAGCCCCATATAATGCAGTCGGTACCACAACACCCTCATACAGCCTTCTCTTTACATCCATTCTAAGCGAACGACATTTAAACACTTTTTCATTCCTCCCAGCACCTTTCCTACTTCATTTATTCTAAACTTCACTTCTGCATCTATTCTTCCATCCACAGCAACATGTGACCCTAGATATTTAAAACACTCTACCTCCTCAAGCAACTCACCATTCAAAACTATATTCATCCCCCTACCATCTATCAGCCTCGTACACTTCATCACTTTACTCTTATTCTCATTTACTTTCAATTTCCTCCTTTCACACACCCTTCCAAACTCCTCTACCAACTGTCTCAATCTCTCCTCTGAATCAGTCACCAGTGCAGTATCATCTGCAAACAGCAGCTGCTTCAGATTCCACTCTCCTCCATCAACATTTACCAGACTCAGACCACCTAAAACTCTTGCATTCACCTCCCTTACAACACCATCCATGTAAATATTAAACAACCAAGGCGACATCACACATCCCTGTCGCAGCCCCACTCTCACGGGAAACCAATCACTCACAGCATTTCCCACTCTTACACACGCTCTACTATTTACATAAAAACTTTTCACCCCTTTTAGTGACCTACCATCAAGTCCACACAATCTTAAAACAGTCCTCTCTCATGTACAGAGAAAAATAACAAAAATGAGATATAGTATTCGGAACCTGTCATATGAAGATAGACTATAAAAAAGATTAGATCTGAGCACACTAGAGAGGCGTAGAATAAGGGGAGACTTAACTGAGGTGTTTAAGTGGATGAAGGGTATAGATAAGGGAGATATTAGCAAGGTACTTAAAGTGAGCATACAGGATAGAACTAGAGGTAAAAGTTTCAAACTAAATTTCGTTTCAATAAGGAAATAGGTAGAAATTGGTTTGGTAATAGAGTAGTAGACGAATGGAATAAGCTACCTAGTAAAGTAGTTGCTGCCTCTTCCATTGAGAGTTTCAAGCATAGGCTAGATAAGCATATGACAAATAAGGGGTGGATATAGAATAAAGAAAATCTTATAACCAATACTAATTCATTCTTTTTCCTTCTCTGGTTACACTATGAAAGTCTATTCTCCTTTCACACTTTCCTGTAAAATGTCCACGCCAGTTTTTCTATACTGTGTGGTGTTCTTTCTGACTTTTTCCTACCGGCTTCGGCTGGAGGGTTTGGAGGGCGGGGGAGAGCCTTCATCTTTGCTATCCTTATCTCATTCTAGTAGTTCAGTTACCCTTCTAGGAGTGAAGTTATCCACTCTTATGTTCTTTTGTTTACGTTCTTATACCTCCCTCCTCTCTCTCTCTCTCTCTGTCTTTCTGTCTCTGTCTCACTCTGTCTGTCTGTCTGTCTGTCTGTCTGTCTCTCTCTCTCTGTCTTTCTGTCTCTGTCTCACTCTGTCTGTCTGTCAGTCTGTCTGTCTGTCTGTCTGTCTGTCTGTCTGTCTGTCTCTCTCTCGTGGCAGGGACAAACATCAAGGTCTGTATTCTCGTCGGTTAAGGAAGCTCCCTAACACCTCTTCCTTAGCGATTTATTTTTGGATATGGGTGGTTAATACCCTTTTTGTACTTAGCCTAACCGAAGAGAACAAGGTGTAATAGAGAAAATAAATCCCTAAGAAAAGGGTGTTAGGAAGCCTCCTTAAACCGGCGAGAATAAGAGTCAAATAGTACAAGCGTGAATGACAAGGATAACATTCGCCAGCACTAGGGCTCCCATTCTTGTCGGTTGCTCCCTAACACCTCTTCCTTACCGATTTATTTTGGGATACGAATGGCTAATATCGTTTTGTACATTATTTATTCAAAGTATGGTGACGTTAGAATGATTTAACACAGAAGAGGATGGCAAGGCGTAATAAACAAAATAAGTCGCATAGGAAGAGGTGTTAGGGAGCTTCCTTATATGACAAGAATACCTGCTTATAGGCCTATGCTCCCGTCGCTCTGTCTATCTATCTATCTATCTATCTATGTATCTCTCTATATCTACTCGTATCTATCTGCCTATATCCGCATCTATCAACCCGGTCGTGTAACTGACAAGGATAGCGCCAAAGAGCTGATAGAGATAGTGATTGTAAATGCACTGATGTGGTAGCGGTATTGGTAGTGATGGTTGTGGTGGTGGTAATGATGGTTGTGGTAGTGGTAGTGGTGATTGTGGTAGTAATGGCTGTGGTAGTGGTAGTGGTGATTGTGGTAGTGGTAATGGTAGTGATGGTTGTGGTAGTGGTAGTGGTGGTTGTGGTAGTGGTAGTAGTGGTTGTAGTAGCGGTGGTTGTAGTAGTGGTGGTTGTGGTAGTGGTGGTTGTGGTAGTGGTGGTTAGGGTAGTGGTGGTTGTGGTAGTGATGGTAGTGGTAGTGATGGTTGTAGTAGTGGTAGTTGTGTTGTAGTAGTAGTGGTAGTAATAATTCCAACCAAAACAACCATAGAATTAGTACTGGTAGCAGCGATAATTGTGGTAGTTGTGGTAGCCATGGGAAAGTATGGTATGGAAAGGCTCTCTCCCCACCCCCTACCACCACCGGAAACCATACAGGGCGGAAATGGTGGCAGCTGATGGTAATGGTGGTAGGAAGGGTGGTGGTAGTTGTGGCTGCCAGAGAGGTAGGTGATATCTGATTTTCCAGAGCTCTCTCTCTCTCTCTCTCCCTCTTTCTGGCAATGACTGTGGAGTGGTTGTCTATGTGTGGTAGTTGTGGTAGTTATGTGAGTAGATGAAGTAGTCGTAGGATAGTGGTAGTTGTGGTAAATATGTGGTAGGGTAGTAGTAGTTGTGGTAAATATGTGGTAGGGTAGTGGTAGTTGTGGTAAATATGTGATGGGATAGTGGTAGTTGTGGTAGATATGTGGTAGAATAGTGGTAGTTGTGGTAGATATTTGGTAGGGTAGTAGTAGTTGTGGTAAATATGTGGTAGGGTAATGGTAGTTTTTTTTTTTTTTTTTTTTTTTACGTGTCCGACTCTGGGCATAGGCTTCACAGCCTGCTCCCAAGGCCCAGTAGTCCTCCTACATACCATACACCTCTCTACATGTCACCACTTCGGCGCTAACACCCACCGTCCATATTGAATACATGCTAGGGCTGTCTCATACAGGACTGGTGTACTGGTATTAGCGGGGGTATTTTTATGACATGTCGGCGGGTTATCTGGTAGATCAGGAAAGTCTGCTTTTATGAAATTCAAATCCATAAACTGTTCCCTGCCCCAGCCGGGATTCGAACCTGGGTCCATCAGGACTGCAGTTGTGGTAAATATGTGGTAGGATAGTGGTAGTTGTGGTAGATATGTGGTAGGATAGTGGTAGTTGTGGTAGATATGTGGTAGGATAGTGGTAGTTGTGGTAGATATGTGGTAGGATAGTGGTAGTTGTGGTAGATGCATTTAGTGACCACAATTACATTAAGACACGCAATACGTAAAACACGAAAATAATTACATACATACATACATACCTTCATAACATACATACATACCTTCATAACATACATACGTACAGTACATACATACATACATACATAACATACATACCTACATATACATACATACATACGTACATACATAAATACATACATACACATACATAATATAGCCTCAGTACATACATACCTACATAACATAAATACATACATACATACATACATAACATACATACATAAACATACATACATACATACACATACATAATATAGCCTAAATACATACACCCCTACATAACAAATACATACATACATACCTACATAACATACATACCTACATACATACATACATACCTTCATAACATACATACATACATAACATAAATACATACATACATACATACATACATGACATACATACATACATACATACATACATACATAACATACATACATACATACATACATGCATAACATACATACATACATACATTTAGAGCCTACATACATACATACATAACAACATACATACATAACATGCATTCATACCTACATAACATGCATACATACATACATACATAACATACATACATACATACATAGCGCACATCAATCTTTCCAGTCGTATTCATTTCGTAGTAAAATTATTTCGTAAGTCCATTTATCACTAAGAAAATTATTTACACTTAGTTAAGAAAGATAATTACCATGCCTTCCCCCATTTTCTGTTTAATTACCCCTCTCATGGTGAGGGTAACTCATTTATTTCATTTATTCTTGTGAAACTAATGTCACAATTTTATTCAGCTGAGAGAGAGAGAGAGAGAGAGAGAGAGAGAGAGAGAGAGAGAGAGAGAGAGAGAGAGAGAGAGAGAGAGAAAGAGAGTATTCGGGCCCAGAGAGTGGGTCACCTTTCACTCTCTTATGGTAGGGGTAACTCTCCAAAATCGTCTGGTAGCGGTAGCAATAAGCCAAGAATGAGGTGCTCGGTCTGAAGGGGTGAGGGAAGAAGGGTGATGATGAGGGGTTGGCTTGGAGCTGTGGATCATTTTCTTCGTGGGCATTGAAGTTACTGTTTAATAATAATAATAATAATAATAATAATAATAATAATAATAATAATAATATAATAATAATAATAATAATAATAATAATAATAATAATATAATAATAATAATAATAATAATAATAATAATAATAATAATAATAATAATAATAATGATAATAATAATAATAATAATAATATACCATTTCTATTGTTGTTATTATTATTATTATTATTATTATTATTATTATTATTATTATTATTATTATTATTATTATTATTTTTATTATTATTATTATTATTATTATTATTATTGTTATTATGATTATTATTATTATTTTTATTAAAATAATAATAATAATAATAATTATTATTATTATTGTTATTATTATTATTATTATTATTATTATTATTATTGTTATTATTATTATTATTATTATTATTATTATGGTGAAGGGGTGAAGCTTTTATGAATGAATAGATGAGTGAGGAATGGCAAGGGCGTATCCAACTTACTTCTTGCCTTACCCCCCCTTTCCTCAATAGACAAATAATAATAATAATAATAATAATAATGATAATAATCTATCTATCTATCTATCTATTGCCAGACGCCATAATCCAGTAAGGGATGGCCATTTGACTAACTATCTATCTATCTATTGCCAGACGCCATAATCCAGTAAGGGGTGGCCATTTGACTATCTATCTATCTATCTATTGCCAGACGCCTCAATCCCGTTTGGGGTGGCCACAAACAAATAGCCTCCAAGTCGCCCTGTCCCCCGCCATCTCACTGCCCTGCTCCCAACTCACACCCCCTCTCTCATATACCTCTCCACCCCATCCCTCCATCTCATCCTCGGCCTCCCCCTCCCTCTTCCCCCCTCCACCTCACTCACATACACTCTCTTCGTCAGTCTTTCACTCTCCATCCTCTCCACATGGCCAAACCACCTCAGTGTGTTCCTCATAACGCTTCCTATCACATCCACATCCACACCACAACGCTCCTTTATATCCTCATTCGTCAGCCTGTCTCTCCATGTGACTCCACAGGCTCCTCTTAAAGAACTCATTTCAACTGCTCTCACTCTTGACTTGTGTCCTTCCAACAACGTCCAAGCTTCGCTTCCATACGTTAGAGTTGGTATCACAATACTGTCATGTAGTAACTTTTTCACTTCCATGCTCACTTCCCTGTTTCTTATCACTGCTTTCGAAGAACCAGCAACCTTTCTTCCCTGTTGTACCCTTTCAAGCACTTCACCCTCTGACTTAGAGTTAGTTGTTTTACAGGGAGGGGCACTAACCCTCCACCAACCCACTTGTTGACACGTAGGGAGCACGTATGGTTTGGTTATATGGTTACCACCCAGCGTTGTAAATGGTTTCTTGGCTTACAGGAAACCATTTGGCTTGTCACTGAATGTAAAGCCACCTGTAAAGGAAAGAAAAGCAATAAGAAGTGACAGGAAAGATGGGAGAAATAGGAAGAGAGGAGGGCAGGCACAGAAAAAGAATGATAAAAGCTAACGAAGAAGTAGGCAGCACTACATCAAGTGAGTGGATGATGGTCGCCACCACCTACCACAATAATACTAATACTAATAATTAATAATAATAATAATAATAAAAATAATATTAATAATCGTACTCAAACTTTCTTCTTGCCTTCCCATTCCCTTCCTCAAGAACATGATAATAATAATGATAATAATAATAGTAATAATAATAATAATAATAATAATAATGACAGCACTCCAGACTTTAAACCAAATCTCCGAGAAGACATAATATAATCTTGATGGCCTACTACTGATTCTCTCTTCTTTCCTCTTTCTCTTCTCTCTCCTTCCTCTCCTCTCAGTAGTCAAGAGGAGATGTTTGCGGCGGTGTGTGTGTGTGTGTGTGTGTGTGTGTGTGTGTGTGTGTGTGTGTGTGTGTGTGTGTGTATTAACCCTTCCAGTGCCAATCACAAAATCACACGTCTTAAATTCTTCACATCACCCACAATACTATACTCCTTTCACCTTACCCTGGCCCAGATTTTCGTCCTTTTGCAGCTTATTTCACGTAGCTGAGTGACAGAAAAAAAGTGCTATGGCTCTACGTCCTTCCCATAGCACTTCTTCGTGACTAGCATCATCATTAGTGCTAGTCTCTTGTTACAACCCTGCATTCGAGATGGAGAGATGGTAATTATAGGCCAAGTTAGTGTAAAAAGAGTATAGTGAGAGCTGATGATGATGATGATGATGATGATGATGAGGATGGTGATGATGATGACGGTGATGATATCAATGACGATGATGATGATTATGACGATGATGATGATTATGATGATGATGATAATGATGACGATAATGGTGATGACGATGATGAATATGATGATGATGATGATGATAATGATGACGATGATGATGATGACAGTGATGATGATGACGATGATGATGACAATGATGGTGATGATGATGATGATGATGACGACGATGATGACGATAACAATGATAATGACAATGAGAATGATGATGATGATGGTGATGAAGATGATGACGATGATGATGACGATAAGAATGATGATGATGATGATGATGATGATGGACTGAAAATTAATTGATATATTGAAACGCATCCTCGACTTACAGTGAACATAAAAAAAAAATATCGAGAAGTGCAATACTTTCCATACATGAGACAGTGTGGCGCAAAAATATGATTATTGTTTCACTGCGTCACACTCACGTCACGATAGAGAGAGAGAGAGAGAGAGAGAGAGAGAGAGAGAGAGAGAGAGAGAGAGAATAGGCCTATATATTTCCACCTCTCTAACTTGTCACTTTCCTCTGCTGGCTAAATATTCCTAAGCTGAGAGAGGCGTGACGCGGCTCTGGCCTCAGATGATTGGGTTTGTTACGTCAGGGAGGAAAGTGACGCTCGTGACGCCAATGTGACGTAGACGTTGCTGCATATGTACTGGTGTGAGGGAAACAGAACATACCGTGGTAGTGGTAGCTGTGGTTGTGGTGGTTGTGGTGGTGGTGGTGGTGGTGGTGGTCGTCTGATGCAGCTGAGAGTGATGAGCCTCTGCCGTCACTGGTGTGGTAGTCACTGCCGCCCCCCACCTCACCCTCACTACCCCCTTCACTGCCCCTCTCCCCCTCCCCCTCCCCCTCCCCGTCACTGCCCGCCCCCTGCCAATGGGTCCTGGGTGCGGGTGCGGGTGCGGGTGCGGGTGGTGGGGGCGGGGAGGGGTCCACTGAGCTCTCCTGCAGGCAGTCCAGCAGGTGTGGTGGGATGTCTGTGAAGCTCTTGATGTTAGCGGCGACCCCCCTGGGCGCGGCGCCCCCCACCACCATCGTATCGTCCCCCCGACACTGCCCCCCCCGCGCGGTGGCACTACACTGACACTCGGCGTGGCGGCAGCGACACTCAGGCTGCGGCGGCGGCGGTGTGCGTGGCGGTGCGTCACACACGGCGGCTGAGGCCTGACTGTCTGGCTCAGTCGCGGCCACACCACCCCCACCACGCCCCGCCCCCCCGCCCCCCACCACCCCCACCACCGTGCCGAAGCGCCGCCGCGTGACCACAGGCCGCACCCGCCGCACCTCCAGCGGCGTGATGGTGGTGGGCGGCGGCAGCAGGTTGCCGCTTTCGTCCAGGTGCGGCGACCACCACACCTCAGCGCCCCCACCACCCCCGCCTCCGCCCCCACCCTCGCCCCCTATACCCGCCTTGGGAGTCCAGCGGGGGAAGGTGCTGATGGTGTTGCGGTACTGCCGCAGGCGGGGCTGAGGGTCCTCGCGTCGCCGCAGCCGCACCGTGACCGCTGCGGCGTGCTCCACCTGCGGCTTGGGTGGTGGTGGGGGTGATGGCGGCGGAGGACCGGCCTCAAAAAATGCCCTGGCGCGGGACACCTGCCCTGACACCGTCTCCCGGGGCGGGGCGCGGGGCAGGTACTCCCCCACCACCACCCCAGCCCCGCCCTTCCCCGCCTGGGTGCGGGGGTGGTCCAGGGGCGGGGGCTGCGGCTGCGGCATGCTGGGTTCCGGCGTGCAGGGTGCGGGGCTGGGCGGTGAGGGTGAGGGTGATGGCGGTGGCGAGGGTGATAGGGGGCGGCGCACCCATGACTGCCGCAGCTGGGGGCGGCGCGGCACAGTGGCCACCACCTCAGCAGGCAGACCAGAGTAACCACGCACCATCCCCGCACCGGCTGTGGCAAACAAAACAAAGTAAAACAAGTCAGTATTACACCACACAAGGTTGTTGTCTAATGTGACCGTGAGGGAAGCAATGGCATCCCTTACCATATACTTTTTGGTCAATATCAATAACAGGTCAAGTAGTATAGCAGATCCAGCACTGTATTTCGGAAAAGCAGACAGATTATTAATAAGGAATATTCTCTAATGAAAGGGGCAGTAAGAAGACTTTTTTTTAATGTATATGTCCGCTAAAAAAAAAAAAAAAAAGCAGAAAAGACAGTAAATTTGGTGATCACAACATGCAGTGATGACAGGTATATGTAGTGATTACAGGTATATGTAGTGATTACAGGTATATGTAGTGATTACAGGTATATGTAGTGATTACAGGTATATGTAGTGATTACAGGTATATGTGTAGGCTGTGATTAAATGACGCAAACATTATAAAATGAATAAACAGCCATTACATAACCCAACAGTAAGTCAGTAAGCAAGAGTGATTAAACTAAAATATAAGAATAACACTATCGCACTGCATCACATGCGGGGAAGAGAAATCTGTTCATAATAAGATGGAAGAGTGAGCAGACCCGTTTACCTCAGGTAAGCAATTGCTTATGTGGGGCCGCCCTACAGGTACAGTAAAGAAGGTGTCCAGGCCTTGTCGGTGCAGGGCCAGGAAAGCAAAAATGGTCTGATTGTCGGACACAGCTCCAGACCTCCTCTCCCTCCTCTTCCTCCTTCTCCCTCCTCTTCCTCCTCTTCCTCCCTCCATCCCCAAGTACCACCACCTCCCTTGATGGACAGGTAGCTCACTCCTTTGCCTTTTTTCGAAGCAGCTCATGATGCTTAGGGCGCGTTGTACAGTCTATGTTACGTAAATGCATATGACGATATTCTGATTGCTGTCTCTCTGTGTATCTACCTAGAGCCCGGCGCCCTAATCTCGCAAAGCGTGGCCGCAGACAAAACGCCTCCAAGTCGCTCTGTCACCCACCATTTGATAGCCCTTCCCCCAACTCACTCCCCCCTCCCTCATATATCTCTCAACTTCATCCCTCCACCTCATCCTCGGTCTACCCCTCCCTCTCCCTCCCTCCACTTCACCTACGTACACCCTCTTAGTCAGTCTTTCATTCTCCATTCTCTCCACATGTCTAAACCACCTCAGTGTAATTCTCCTAATTATCTCAATCACATCCACATCCACCCAACAACGTTCCTTCACTTCTTCATTCGTCAACCTGTCCCTCCATGTCACTCCACATGCTTCTCTCAGGTAACTCATTTCCACTGCTCTCACACTTGACTTGTTCCCCTCTTGCAAGGTTCATGCCTCGCTTCCATACGTCAGGGTAGGGATCATAATACTATCATGCAGTGACTTCTTAACTTCCATACTCACCTCCCAATTTCTCATCACTGCTTTCAGTTAACCAACAACCTTCCTTCCCTGCTGTACCCTTTCATGCACTTCATCCCCCAAAGTTCCATCCTTACTCATCACACTACCCAAGTATTTGAATGCACTCACATTCTCCATATCCTCACCATCCAACCTCACTGTACACTCTGTGACTTCATTCCTCTCAAACACCATAACTTTACTCTTGTTTACATAACTTTCAGATTCCTCTTCCTACACACTGTCCCAAATTCATTCACCAAACCTTGCAACTCCCATTCATCTTCACTCAACAAAACTATCATCAGCAAACAGCAACTCCAGAATCTTCCACACCTCACCCTCATTCATTAGAGCCACCCCCACATCCACTGCCCTACCTTGCACCTCCTTTACAACCTCCTGACTGCACAGTAACATAAAGAACAAGATCCAAACAGAAATGAGCGTTATATTAGCTTCGAGTGTAAATTACTACTTTCCTTAACACTCAGTCTCGCTTGTGATTCTGTGTGGCAGAGAATGGCGGAGTGGGATACAGGTCATCTTCAGGGAGAGAGACAGGCAGGCGGAAAAACTGACGGCAAGGCAGGCGTACTTCATAGAGAGATTCATCAGTACTCTTATTTCATCCTTATTATCACCAGACACATCCAGTACGCCAGGGTGAATATAAACTATCCTCACAAAGAAAAGGAAACAGAGACAGCCACACCTTTTGAGATTCAGGACGGGATTTTACACTCGCTAAGGACAAACGATTACAGCATTCATGGGAAAGACACGCCTCCTACGTCACACAGACAGACAGACAGAAAGACTCCGGATTACTGATTCTATTTGTCTATTTATATGCAGACGCCATACTTCTATAGAGGATGGCCGTTTGACTTTGAGTTGGTTGTTTTTCTGGGAGGGGCACTAACTCTGCCAACCCATTTGTTGACACGCATACGGGAACACGTGTGGGTTGGTTATATGATTACCACCCAGCGTTGCAAATCGTTAGGTTTGTCACTCAATGTTAATCCACCCGTAGAGGAAAGAAAAATAATAACAAGTGACAGGAAGGATGGGAGAAATAGGAAGAGAGGAAGGCGGTCACAGAAAAGAATGATAAAGGTGAAGTAAGAAGCAGACATCACTACATCAAGTGAGTGGATGACGGTGGCCACCATTTGCCACCAGATGACTGCTCATATAAGGTGATAACAGAAACATGAAGGAAGACGTGGCAGGCACAAGGATAGACGGGCGGAAGGAAAGACAACTCAATAATTACCAGTTTACATTGATTGCTATTTCTCTCCTAAAGGCAGACGAGTTTATTCAGCTTAGTTGAAAATAAACTCCTTGAGTAGAGGAAGAGGTGAAAAACGGACAAGTAAAATAAAAATGATGGAAGTGAGGCAGTTTCCGATTAATCCTTTCGCATTAAGTGGAATTATTAAGTGAACTTTGAATTATCACTCCATTTAGCATCCCAGTTTATCCAGTTAGGAGATAAAAACTAAGAGGAAATTATTAAAAACTATCTCAGGCAATGTCAAGGGTGAGAACTTGGAGCGAAGCAAATTATTTCGTCAGTTTTAGAAGATTTTGTTTACCCTAGAGAAATGCACCCCAAAACAAAGGGTCAATGTTTTCTGCGACTTTTACGTTTTCTTTAATTGAATTTTACAGCGGATACTTTAGCATTTATGAAAGTGAAAGTTGAATGGCGAGATTTTCCATTTTTGATGCCTAAAAAAATGTAATGATAATAATCCTGACTTTCATTTTGACCGCAGGCTGAGCTTTTGACTTGACTGGCGGGAGATCAGCGCCAGAAATAGTGTTTTACTTTCATTCTCTCTCTCTCTCTCTCTCTCTCTCTCTCTCTCTCTCTCAAGCCTTAGTTATGAGGTAGAAATGAGTCTCAGTTACTACACCCTCTTCATTTTACCTTGGCCTAAAACTGTCATCTCTTCCTTGAATGCTGAGTTATAGCAATAGATTGGCGCTAGGAATAGGGTGCTAATCACGAAGAAGTGCTGCAGATGGGATGAAGAACAGCAGCATCGTCTTTTTCTGCCACTGAGCTACGTGATACAAGCCTCAAAAGGATGGACAATTGAGCCAAGTTAAAGTGAATGAAGTATAGACAAAATTAATCCCCTAATCTGACTACACCTGGCCATCAACCGAGCTGAAAGGGGTTGGGGATCTTTGTCAGGTTAGAGTTAGAAATAGAGATAGAGTTAGAGTTAGAGTTAGAGTTAGAATTAGAACTAGAGTTAGAGTTAGAGTTAGAGCTAGAAGTAGAGATAGATCTAGAGTTAGAGATAGAATCAGAGTTAGCTAGAGTTGGAATTAGAGTTAGATTTAGAGTTAGAGCTGGAATTAGGGTTAGAGCTAGAGTTAGAGTTAGAGTTAGACGCCCACGACACCAGTGCCTTGAAGATTGATGCAGGGAATTAGATGAGGAATTAACAGGGGTTCCAAAGGTGTGTGTGTGTGTGTGTGTGTGTGTGTGTGTGTGTGTGTGTGTGTGTGTTTACTACTTCCACATGATTACAGAGAGCTCGGGAAACATCTGTGTGTGTGTGTGTGTGTGTGTGTGTGTGTGTGTGTGTGTGTGTGTGTGTGTGTGTGTGTGTGTGAGAGAGAGAGAGAGAGAGAGAGAGAGAGAGAGAGATGATACTGATGATGACGACAACCACGACGACGATGATGATAATGATAATTATGATGATGATGATGATGATGATAATGATGATGATGATATTGATGATAATGATGATAAAGATGATGATAATGATAATGATGATAAAGATGATGATTATAATGATGATGATGATGATCATGATGATGATGATGGCGATAATGATGATGATGATGATGATGATGACGATGAATCCATATAGGCTAAACACAACTGTATATTCATTTCATTTATAACCAACCCTTTACATAAGATAAATTACCTTTGCCTAAGTCTATCAGTAATTACTAGTTCTTAATGATGGTTTATCCACAAATTCTATGTATCTATCTATTGCCAGACGCCTTAATCCCATAAGGGGTGGCCACAAACAAATCGCCTCCATGTCGCCCTGTCCCCCGCCATTTCGCATCCCTCCTCCCAGGTCACGCCCTCCTCTCTCACATACCTCTCCACTTCATCTCTCTGTCTCGTCCTCGGCCTCCCCCTCCCTCTCCCCCCCTCCACCTTACTCACATACACTCTCCTCGTTAGTCTGTCACTCAAACTGCCTTCATTAATAACTAAAATTACGTAAAACTACAATTAGCACTAAATAAATCGGTAAAAGTAAATTGATACGTGACTGGTAATATAAATGAGTCAAATGGATGGTTGAAAATAATACAGAGCCAAGGATCGAACGCCCGTCGTTTTGGACAGCAGGACACTTCTCTGTCTACTCCTCTCTCTCTCTCTCTCTCTCTCTCTCTCTCTCTCTCTCAAAAAAGAAAAAATGGGCGTTAACAGTTAGAAAATAAAAATATATATATATATATATATCTCTCTCTCTCTCTCTAACTCTCTCTCTCTCTCTGAACTTTGGACTGGATCTCCGCCAGGTAATAACAACACCTGTAGAGAGTGTATTGGAGGTAGTCAGGCAGGTGAAATTTGTGTTGACATTTTGTGCAAGGTCGATTTGTGTAATTGTGAAAGAGTAGCTGCCTGATCAGGCGTTTGAGGGTTAATTTAATATATGGGTTAATTAATATATAGGTTAATTAATATATAGGTTAATTAATGTATGGGTTAAGTAATATATGTATAGGTTAATTAATATATAGGTTAATTATTGGTTAATTAATATATATATAGGTTAATTGATATACAGTATAGGTTAATTAATATATGTTAATTAATATATGGGTTAATTACTATATAGGTTAATTACTATTTGTGGCAGGTGGTGGTGACCATCATCCACTCACTTGATGTAGTGCTGCCTACTTCCTTAGCTTTTATCATTCTTCTTCTGTGCCTGCCCTCCTCTCTTCCTATTTCTCCCATCTTTCCTGTCACTTCTTATTCCTTTCCTTTCCTTTACAGGTGGCTTTACATTGAGTGATAAGCCAAATGGTTTCCTGTAAGCCAAGAAACCATTTACAACGCTGGGTGGTAACCATATAACCAAACCATACGTGCTCCCTACGTGTCAACAGGTGGGTTGGTGGAGGGTTGGTGCCCCTCCCTGTAAAACAACTAACTCGGTGTCAAATGGCCACCCTTTACGGGATTATGGTGTCTGGCAATAGATAGGTAGATAGTTAATTACTATATAGGTGAATTACTATATAGGTGAATTAATATATAGGTTAATTACTATATAGGTTAATTGCTATATAGGTTAATTAATATATAGGTTAATTATTATAGAGGTTAATTAATATATGGGTTAATTACATAGGTTAATTAATATATAGGTTAATTCATATATAGGTTAATTAATGTATAGGTTAATTAATGTATAGGTTAATTAATATATAGGTTAATTAATATATAGGTTAATTAATACATGGGTTAATTACTATATAGGTTAATTATAGGTTAATTAATATATAGGTTAATTAATATATGGGTTAATTGCTATATAGGTTAATTAATATATGGGTTAATTGCTATATAGGTTAATTAGAATATGTTAATTAATATATAGGTAAATTAATATATAGGTTAATTACTAAATAGGTTAATTAATATATAGGTTAATTACTAAATAGGTAAATTAATATATTGGTTAATTAATATATGGGTTAATTAGTATATGGGTTAATTACTATATAGGTTAATTAATATATGGGTTAACTAATATATAGGTTAATTAGTATATAGGTTTTGGGGAGGGGGTGGCTGAATCGGTAGAGAGGCGGCTTGCAATCCTAATGGATCCAGGATCGAATCCCGGCTGGGGCAGGGAACAGTTTAAGGATTTGAATTTCCTAAAAAGCAGACTTTCCTGATCTACCAGATGACCCGCCTGATGTCGTAAAAGTACCCCCGCTAATACCAGTACACCAGTCCTGTATGAGACAGCCCTAGCATGTATTCAATATGGACGGTGGGTGTTAGCGCCGAAGTGGTGACATGTGGAGGTGTAGGTGGACTACTGGGCCTTGGGATAGGCCACTGCCCCCAAGAAATAGGCCCTGAGCCTTTGCCCAGAGTCGGACACGTAAAAAAAAAAAAAAAAAGGTTAATCATAGGTTAATTAATATATAGGTTAATTACTATGGAGATTAATTAATATAAAGGTGAATTACTGTATAGGTTAATTAATACATAGGTTAATTACTATACAGGTTAATCACTATATAGGTTAATTATATACATAGGTTAATTACTATATGGGTTAATTAATATATAGGTTAATTACTATACAGGTTAATTAATATATAGGTTAATTATTGTATAGGTTAATTAATATATAGGTTAAGTACTATATAGGTTAATTGATATATAGGTTAATTATAGGTTAATATATAGGTTAAGTACTATATAGGTTAATTGATATATAGGTTAATTACTATATAGGTTAATTACTATATTTGTTAATTAATATATAGGTTAATTACTGTATAGGTTAATTAATATATACGTTAAGTACTATATAGGTTAATTGATATACAGGTTAATTATAGGTTAATTAATATATAGGTTAATTAATATATAGGTTAATTAATTTATAGGTTAATTACTGTATATGTTAATTAATATATAGCTTAAGTACTATATAGGTTAATTGATAAATAGGTTAATTATATGTTAATTAATATATAGGTTAATTAATTTACAGGTCAATTAATATATAGGTTAATTAATTTATAGGTTAATTAATATATAGGTTATTTTAGGAACAAGGAAGAAGGAACCAAAGGCCAGCAGCCCTCAAATTGTTCCCTCCAAGAAAAAACAAAAACAACAGGAATTTGAGCTGCGAGGAGAGATGGACGACAGTTCTGGTTCATAATTTGTTGTGATAAGTACTCGGTTGATCTGTCTATCTATCTATAGCCAGACACTTTAATCCTGCAAGGGGTGACCGCAAACAAATCGCCTCCATGTTACCCTGTCCCCTCCCCCCGACTCCCCCTCTCTCAAATACCTCTCCACTCCATCCCTCAATTGAGCTTCATATATATTTTTAAACAGAAAAAAACTTTACTAGATCACAAGACAGTAATTATTTAAAATGTTGTTAATGGAAAGCCTTAATCCTGTCCTTCTTAGTCACGTTGAATGTCCTCTGGCGTTATAGAATCAATATTCAAATTCGCCGATAAACCTGACGCGGAAAATATTTGTAAACAAGATTCATCACTTACACACACACACACACCCACACACACACACACACACACACGCACACCTTTGGAACGTAGCAAAATCATAATTCTCACGATAAAAACACATCGCCGTTTCTAGACCCGCAAGACCGTCTGTTAAAGCTTCTCTCTCCGTCTTCCCTCGTTGTTAGGCAGCACGACACCCAAACACGTTTCTATACTCATTTTACTCGAACTTGGCGTAAAATTACCGCCTCCCCGTCTTGAACTCTGAGGTGTAACACTAGATCAGCGCTTAAGTATGATGCTAGTCACGGAGAAGTGCTACGGAAG
>NC_137030.1:30733415-30738415 GCF_032717465.1 Coenobita brevimanus | reverse complement strand
ACACTTGACATAAAACTGTGTATGCAGTGTTGCTCAGATTACATGCATAAAACAATAATATTCTTTTCGTTACATATCTTGCAATCACAACGACGTTAATTATACAAATGGAAGAAATATCTGTCTCTCTATCTATTGCCAGATGTCTCATTTCCAAAAGGGGTAGCGACAAACAAACCGCCTCCACGTCGCCCGGTCCAATGTCGCTTTACTGCCTTGTTCCCAGCTCACACGCCCCTCTCTCCAATACCCCTCCACTCCATCCCTCCATCTCATCCTCGGCCTCCCCCTTCCTCTCTTCCCCCTCCACCTCACTCGCACACACTCTCCTCGTTAATCTCTAGCTCTCCGTTCTCTCCACATGGCCAAACCACCTCAGTGTTTCTCCTAACGCTCTCTATCACATCCACATCCACACCACAGCTCTCCTTCACTTCCCCATTTGTCAGTCTGTCTCTCCATGTGACTCCACAGGCTCCTCTCAAATAACTCATTTCCACTGCTCTCACTCTTGACTTGTGTCCCTCCAACAACGTCCAAGCTTCACTTCCATACGTTAGAGTTGGTATCACAATACTGTCTTGCAGCAACCTTTTCACTTCCATGCTCACTTCCCTGCTTCTTGTCACTGCTTTCAAGGAACCAGCAACCTTTCTTCCCTGTTGTACCCTTTCAAGCACTTCATCCTCCAAACTTCCATCCTTACTCATCACAGTACCCAAGTACTTAAACGTACTCACATTTTCCATTTCCTCCTCATCCAACCTCGCTGTACATTCAATGACTTCATCTCTCTCAAAGACCTTCACTTTACTCTTCCCTACATTCACCTTTAGATTCCGTTTCTTACACACTCTCCCAAACTCATTCACCAAGCCTTGCAGCTCCCCTTCGTCTTTACTTAACAACACTTAAGAAATATACAGACATTTAAGTTGCAACAACAAAGAGTAGTAGTAGTAGTAGTAGTAGCTCCAGGTTCATCTGAAATGTGAACCCGATGGACTGCAGGCTGAAGTTGCTGTCATCCTGTAGTCCACCATCCTCCTTTTGGGGGATAGGAAGTAGCTGAAGAACTACTACTACTACTACTACTACTACTACTGGTGCTGCTGCTGCTGCTGCTACTACTACTACTACTACTATTGTCATTCTTAACTTCATTACCTAAAATCACCATTCGTTCGGTACAAGTTTTCTCTCTCTCTCTCTCTCTCTCTCTCTCTCTCTCTCTCTCTCTCTCTCTCTCTCGCTAGGAGGGATAAGAAAACGGGGCTGCAGGGTCATCCAAATCCCCCGTTAATCCTGCAAAT
The DNA here is from genome assembly GCF_032717465.1 of Coenobita brevimanus. Taxonomy (NCBI): domain Eukaryota; kingdom Metazoa; phylum Arthropoda; class Malacostraca; order Decapoda; family Coenobitidae; genus Coenobita; species Coenobita brevimanus. The sequence goes on along the minus strand of NC_137030.1, from coordinate 30,737,102 downwards.
AAAAACTCTCATAGTTACGAGTCAAAGTATCTTAGGTTATAACTTTTTTTTTTCTGGAGGATTGACAAGGAGAGGAGACGAGAATATTCCCCTGTGTTTCTGTTCGTCCTACGCAAAGAAATATGTTACGACAGGGAAGTTACGACAGGGAAGTTACGACGCGGAAGTTACGACACGGAAGTTACGACGCGGGAGTTACGACATGGAAGTTACGACATGGAAGTTACGACATGGAAGTTACGACACGGAAGCTACGGCACGGAAGTTACGACACGGAGGTTACGACGCGGAAGTTACGACACAGTGGTTACGACATGGAAGTTACGACAGGGAAGTTACGACACTGAAGTTACGACGCGGAAGTTACGACACGGAAGTTACGACGCGGAAGTTACGACGCGGAAGTTAGGACACGGAAGTAAGGACACGGAAGTTAGGACACGGAAGTTACGACAGGGAAGTTACGACAGGGAAGTTACGACGCGGAGGTTACAACAGGGATGCTACTTCACGGAAGTTACGACGGGGAAGTTACGACAAGGAAGTTACGACGCGGAAGTTACGACAGGGAAGTTACGACACGGGAGTTACGACACGGAAGCGATTGGGAATATAACTTGGAATGGGTTTTTACGTCGACCTGGCCCCCAGGTCAGTTCGTCCCTAATTTGATCCCTTCTAACCTAACCTAACTTAACCCAGCCTCGCCAAAACCTAACTAGAATTAACCTAACGTAATCTAACTGAATATACCCAAAACTAACCTAACCTAAATTAGTCTAACTTAACCTAATCTAACTTAACTCGAGCGACTTAAGCACGAGCAGGATTGGACAGACGAATCGACCTATTATCACTGATGGTGGAGAGGGACGCCTTCACATGGTGGCACTGATATAACTGGACGGTGGAGCTGCCTGGTTATACAGACGTCCCTCCATCCCCTCCCTATCCCCCAAAAGGAGGATGGTATAGTGAGGACGTGGGGTAACTTCAGCCTGCAGTCCACTGATTTCACGTTTAAGATGAACCTGGGGATACTACTACTCCTACTACGACTGTTCCTGCTACTACTGCTACTACTACTACTACTACAACTACTACAATTTGACACTCTCAGGTGTGTTCCTTGAGAATAATATCGATTTTTCTTTGCCTTATTCCTTTTCTATGGGCGATTTATTTTTTCAGGTATTTTTCTTATGTAAGCCTTTGTATAGCTCGTTTACCCTAACCTGACAAAGACCCCTAATCCCCTTTAGCTCAGGGATTACACAAGGGATTATGGCAGTGAATGGATTAGTCACAGAAAAGAATCATCATCATCATCATCATCATCACCATCATCATCACCATCATAATCATCATCATCATCGTCATCATCATCGTCATCATCATCATCACCATCATCATCATCATCATCATCATCACCATCATCATCATCATCATCATCATCACCATCATAATCATCATCATCATCGTCATCATCATCGACATCATCATCATCACCATCATCATCATCATCGTCATCATCATCACCATCATCATCATCATCATCACCAAGACTATTGCCACCATCTTCAGTTTTCTACTCCCTTCCTCATCCTTAGGTGTGAAAGAGAGTGATGATGATGATGACAGTGATGATGATGACAGTGATGATGATGACAGTGATGATGATGATGACAGTGATGATGATGATGATGATGATAGTGATGACAGTGATGATAATGATGATAATGGTGATGATGCAAGAATGCGTTAGGCTGAAGATGGTGGTGATAATGATGGTGTTGATGAAAGGTGGAGAGTTACGTAATTGACACTCTCCGGCTCCTGTGACCCACCTGAGTAGACTCGTACTGCCTTAGCTGGAATACGAGACTAGAGTTGTGCGGACCGTGGAGGGGTTAATGAAGGAATCTCGAGTGGGTGGAGGATGTGGTGTTGATCTAAATTATTCAGATGTTCTTAGACTGCTTTATTATTATTATTATTATTATTATTATTATTATTAATTATTATTATTATTATTATTATTATTATTACTGCAATTACTACTAATACCGCTTCTCCTTCTACTACTACTGCTACTACTACTACTACTATTACTACTGTTACTACTACCACTACTACAGCTACTATAATATTTTATTATTATCATTATTATTATTATTATTATTATTATTATTATTATTATTATTGTTGTTGTTGTCGTTGTTTTTGTTGTTGTTTCCATTGCTATCATTATCGTTATCATTATTCTCTCTCTCTCTCTCTCTCTCTCTCTCTCTCTCTCTCTCTCTCTCGTATTTGAGAATTTAATATACGCTAAGAACTTCGACGCCTGACATTTCACCCTCAAAACACCTCGTCACCTGTCCTAGTATTTCAAAATAACGTGAACACCGTGAGGTTATTTTACCTTGGCTCATCTCAAAGTAAAATTTAGTAACACCAAAACGGCCTAGAAGTGCCTAGATCATCTCAAGAACCTCATTTCTAAAGCAAGTGGCGAGTTGTTTATAAGGACGAAGTGGACGGCAAAAATGCCCACGAGTATTTGTTTACATTCTCGCTCAGCCCGTCACACCTGCTCTGTCTCACCTTGATTGGCGGGAATGAGAATGATTTTGGCTGCTTTTGAAAGGCGAAAGTGAAAACCTGAATAATATTAGGGTGATATTATGCACCCTAGAAATATTATAGGAGGTTACGAGTGCAATTACAAGCTTCTCTTTACCTTGGTGCTTGCAGAGAGAAGCGATAACCTAGACAGTATTATTATTTATTTATTTATTCATTATTTAAAACAATATAGTTCTTTTACCTTAACTTGGCCCAGATTTTCGTCGTTCTGCAGCTTGTTTCACGTACCTCAATGGCAAAAATACAGTTTCACGGCTCTACATCCTCTCTAGAGCTCTTCCTCGTGACTAGCATTATACTGTAGCCTTCCTCTATTGATACAGATCAGAAATGGAATGGAAGAGATGACAGTTTTCGCCTAAGTTAGATATTTCAAACTCCCACCTCAGTACAGCAATTTCCTTATATTGAAACCGCCAAGATCGGTGAATAACACTGTCTCATTTAGTCCTAGAAAAACAAAATATATCCGGTTTACTAATAGATAGATATTGCCAGATTGCTAAAGTACCCTCAGTGCAAACAACACATCTCTAAAAATATTGAAATTCTCGGTGTTTCACTTAACAATACCCTCAGTTAGACCTCTCCTGTTAGATCACGTACCTTAAAATACGCTGTCTTGAGTAATTGAGTTGGAATATTAGGCAAGGGTCACCTGTAAGAAATATCACCAATTTCTGGTTTAGTTTACTCAGTGTTCCATCGTAAATTCACTGTCTTGCTAAATTTAAAACGGACACTTATTTCTCTTCGTGTATAGGAGTTCACTTAAGGGCGGTTTTTCTAAGTAACTTTTAACTTATGTGTATGTCAGGACCACTTTATTTATCAGTCACACATTAACATTCAGAGTTACATAATATCGTTCACATGTTCGCGTAGTTTTTTTTTTTTTCGTATTTTTTCAATTATAATCACGGCGTAGTTGAACTTTTTTCCTCTCAGTTTTTTCACTTCATTTAGTTCTTTTTCATTTTTTTTCGATTTTTTTTTATTTTAAGGTCGCAGTGTCGAAAGTTAATTGATCTTGTGATT
>NC_137030.1:30693415-30728415 GCF_032717465.1 Coenobita brevimanus | reverse complement strand
AGCTGGTCAGTGTCAAGCCGAGATATCTGGTCACGGAACTTGACACCACCGAACCACAACACAACACCCGCCTCCCCCCAGCACGTCACACCTCACATCCTCCACTTTGTTTCTGTCTATCCTCTTTTATTCCAATTAGTTCCCATTTATCTGTGTACTCTTTATTTATTTATTAGTTCCTTTATTGACACCCACACTTCTTTACTTCTTATACTTTCTGTGTATTCGTCTGACACCAAATCGGAATACAACACCCACCTCCCTCCCATACGCTACACTTGACACCTTATGCACTGTTGACACTTATACTCATTTACTTCCAATATTTCCTAGCTTTCCACTACACTGCCACTTGCCTACACTTTATGCCATCTACTTTTCACATGTCCTCACTAATTTACTTATAATATTTTGTGTATATCCGCCTCTGCCTTCGCCTCCACAAACACCCTCCACCTACCTTGACTGAGTTACTCCTGTGGTTGTCTGTGCTCATTTACATTATATTACACACCCTCTAACTTACACCCTAACTCATTTATAGCTACTTTGTCTATATTTATGCTTGTACTCCTTCATAACTACACTTATATCTTCTAGTATTGGTCCTTCTACCCCCACTACACTTACTTTCACTACTCACTATTACTACACTTACACTCACTGCATTATTTGTTTCTCTACATTTACACACATTTTCTCGTACTTTGTATTCACCCTGCTCATTTACAACACTTACCAAAACACACTGTTACGGAACAGAGAAAGATAATGTACACTTTAAGTGAGAATACTAATAATCACTACTGTCCCGTAAAGTTCCAGGTTCAAAACAAAAGAGTTAGGTAAAATTACAAGTTAAGTTTAATGCTCAAACTAACAACAAAACATTCAGGACTCATAAGGATAATGTAATGGCAAAATCAAGTTGAATATATGGTTAACTGCAATAGCCTCTATTAACACGAAATTAGCAAGAGTAAATTTATCTAAGTCAGCCTTGATAAAATGAAAATACACCGGGTAATGCTCAGTTAATGCAAGATAAATTATTACAGATACAAACTATTATCAAAAATGACTGACATAAAACCCAACATTAATCAAAAAACCTCACTAGGCCTAAGAATTAACCTTATGCTACACAGTACAAGAAAAAATACAACAGTTATACTCAAATTACACACAGCTGCTAGATGTTTGGAGATTTCTTGAGCACTCACAATAATAATAACTGTACAGGGGGGACAGAGATGTGAACAAAATGAGGAGCAGATCTAAGTGGCAATGATGCAGAGACTGAGCTCATTATATAGGGGCCGGCAGAGCTTGATACAACTTGTAAGAAGGACGCGCAAATGAAGCCATGGGGACAAAGAGTTGACAATCCCGCACTGAATAACAGAAAGGACGACTTACTCTACTATAACGGTAGAAGGGGGGGACTGAGGCAGAACACGCTCGTGATCAAACCGGCAGCACACTGTACGTTTAAATTACACAAAGGATGATGAAATCATAGGCTATGTAACAATACTCATCACTACACCTCTTCCTTCATAGATCATCACTACACCTCTTCCTTCATAGATCATCACTACACCTCTTCCTTCATAGATCATCACTACACATCTTCCTTCATAGATCAACACTACACCTCTTCCTTCATAGCTCATCACTACACCTCTTCCTTCATAGCTCATCACTACCCCTCTTCCTTCACTGATCATCACTACACATCTTCCTTCACAGATCTTCACTACACCCCTTCCTTCATAGATCATCACTACACCTTTTCCTTCATAGATCATCACTACACCTCTTCCTTCATAGATCATCACTACACCTCTTCCTTCATAGATCATCACTACATCTCTTCCTTCATAGATCATCACTACACCTCTTCCTTACTCAGGGATGCAGTCCAGGACCTTGTTCTCGTTGGATAGTGAAGCTCTCTAACACCTCTTCCTCAGCGATTTATTATTGGCTACGAGTGATTAATATCCTTTTGTACTTTATCTACGCATAGTATGGCGATATAGGAGGGATTTATAAAACACACAATAGGACGATCATGTGTATTGAATACAATAAATCGCTTAGGAAAAGGTGTTAGGGAGCTTCCATCACTGACGAGAATACGAGCTCAACCAACCTTGCCACGATAGCGTAGGTCGCTTTCGCAAGGGTTGTTGTGTTGGTAGGCAAGGCGTGGGATGCAGGTGAGATGGTTGGTGTGGTAGGTTTGTGTGTGTGGTAATGTACAGACCAAGTTGGTGTGGTAGGTTTGTGTGTGTGGTAAATGCACAGGCCAAGTTGGTGTGATAGGTTTGTGTGTGTGGTAAATGCACAGACCAAGTTGGTGTGGTAGGTTTGTGTGTGTGGTAATGCACAGACCAAGTTGGTGTGTTAGGTTTGTGTGTGTGGTAAATGCACAGGCCAAGTTGGTGTGATAGGTTTGTGTGTGTGGTAAATGCACAGACCAAGTTGGTGTGGTAGGTTTGTGTGTGTGTGTGTGTGTGTGTGTGTGTGTGTGTGTGTGTGTGTGTGTGTGTGTGTGTGTGTGTGTGTGTGTGTGTGTGTGTGTGTGTGTGTGTGTGTGTGTGTGTGTGTGTGTGTGTGTGTGTGTGTGTGTGTGTGTGTGTGTGTGTGTGGTAAATGCACAGACCAACTTGGTGTTGTAGGTTTGTGTGTGTGTGGTAAATGTACAGACGAAGTTGGTGTGGTAGTGTTGTGTGTGTGTGGTAAATGTACAGACCAAGTTGGTGTTATGGGTTTGTTGTTGTTGTTGTTGTGTGTGTGTGTGTGTGTGTGTGTGTGTGTGTGTGTGTGTGTGTGTGTGTGTGTGTGTGTGTGTGTGTGTGTGTGTGTGGGTGTGAGTGTGTGTGTGTGTGTTAAATGTACAGACAAAGTTGGTCTGGTAGGTATGTGTGTATGTGGTAAATGTACAGACCAAATTGGTGTGGTAGGTTTGCGTGTGTGGTAAATGCACAGACCAATTTGGTGTGGTAGGTTTCTGTGTATGTGGTAAATGTACAGACCAAATTGGTGTGGTACTGGTAGGTTTGTGTGTGTGGTAAATGTACTGCCCAAGCTGGTGCTGTAGGTTTGTGTGTGTGGTAAATGCGCAGACCAAGTATAAGTGGTAAGTGCGCAAATTACCCTATGCGTGTGGCATGTTTGCCTATCTATCTATCTATTGCCAGACGCCTCAATCCCGTTTGGGGTGGCCACAAACAAATCGCCTCAAAGTCGCCATGTCCCCAGCCATTTCACTGCCCTGCTCCCAACTCACACCCCCCTCTCTCATATACCTCTCCACCCCATCCCTCCATCTCATCCTCGGCCTCCCCCTCCCTCTTCCCCCCTCCACCTCACTCACATACACTCTCTTCGTCAGTCTTTCACCCTCCATCCTCTCCACATGGCCAAACCAGGGTTAAGAGAGTAGTACTCTCCTAACCCTGGGCCAAACCACCTCAGTGTGTTCCTCAAAACGGTTCCTATCACATCCACATCAACACCACAACGCTCCTTCATATCCTCATTCGTCAGCCTGTCTCTCCATGTGACTCCACATGCTCCTATTAAAAAACTCATTTCCACTGCTCTCACTCTTGACTTGTGACCTACCAACAACGTCCAAGCTTCACTTCCGTACGTTAGAGTTGGTATCACAATACTGTCATGTAGTAACTTTTTCACTTCCATGCTCACTTCCCTGTTTCTTATCACTGCTTTCAAAGAACCAGCAACCTTTCTTCCCTGCTGTACCCTCTCAAGCACTTCATCCTCCAAACCTCCATCCTTACTTATCACACTACCCAAGTACTTAAACGTACTCACATTTTCATATTCCTCACCATACAACCTCCTTATACATTCACTGACTTCACCTCTCTCAAAGACCATCACTTTACTCTTCCCTACATTCACCTTTAGATTCCGTTTCTTACACACTCTCCCAAACTCATCCACCAAGCCTTGCAGCTCCCCTTCGCCTTCACTCAACAACACAGTATCATCTGCAAACAACAGTACAGGGAGTTTCCAAACACTATCCTCTCTCACCAGGGCCACTCCAACATCCACTACCCTACCTTGTACCTCTTTTATTACCCCATGTTTGTACATAGGGTAAATGCGCAGACTAGACAAACAGGGGACAAACGGGAAGGGAGAGACCAAACCAGTCTTCCTACATTATATAAATTGGACTGTGTTCAGTATTAAATTTGCAAAAAAATATAAAATCTCATTACTAGCACTATATTTCAGTAAAGGCACAACCAAGAAAAATCTGGCGCATCTCCTATACCACTGTCACTCTAACATGGCCTAAAATTGCCACCTCTCCATCTTGAACGCTGACTTGTAGCAAAAGATCAACACTACATTATGATACTAGTCACGAAGAAGAGCCAAATTCATGATGTAGAGCCGCAGCATTGTCTTTTTCTGGCACTGAGCTATGGGAAATAAGCTGCAAGAGGACGAAAATTTTGCCCTAATTAAAGTTAAACTAAAATAGAGAAAAATAACTGAACTGAGACTAGGCAGTCCTTCATAGATCATCACTACACCTCTTCCTTCATAGCTCATCACTACACCTCTTCCTTCATAGATCATCACTACACCTCTTCCTTCATAGATCATCACTACACCTCTTCCTTCATAGATCATCACTACACCTCTTCCTTCACAGATCATCACTACACCTCTTCCTTACTTAGGGATCCAGTCAAGGACCTTGTTCTCGTTGGGTAATGAAGCTCCCTAACACCTCTTCCTTAGCAATTTATTGTTGGCTACGAGTGATTAATATCCTTTTGTACTTTATCTACGCATAGTATGGCGATATAGGAGGGATTTCTAAAACACACAATAGGACGATCAAGTGTATTGAGCAAAATAAATCGCTAAGGAAAAGATGTTAGGGATCTTTCATCACTGACGAGAATACGAGCTCAGCCAAGCTTTCCACGATAGCGTAGGTCGCTTTGGGAAGGCTTGTTGTGTTGGTAGGCAAGAGGTGGGATGCAGTTGAGATGGTTGGTGTGGTAGGTTTGTGTGCGTGGTAAATGCACAGACCAAGTTGGTGTGGCAGGTTTGTGTGTGTGGTAAATGCACAGGCCAAGTTGGTGTGGTAGGTTTGTGTGTGTGGTTAACACGCAGACCAAGTACATGTGGTAAGTGCACAGATCTAATGCGTATGGCATATCTGTGCGTGTGGTTAATGCACAGACCAAGTATAAGTGGTAAGTGCGCCGATCATCCAATGCGTGTGGCACGTTTGTACATGGGGTAAATGCGCAGACTAGGCAAACAAGGGACAAACGGGACCGAGGGATCAAACCAGTCTTCCTGCACTGCATAAATTGGGCTATGTTCAGTATTAAATTTACAAAAATATATATCAACTCATAACAAGCACTGTATATCAGTAAAGATAAATGGAAATGAAAGGTACACATGTTTATAAATATTCCTGCACAATCACTTTGACTTCCATGATGTTATGCTAATACTTAGTTTTTTTAAAATTTATTCATAAAGTTTAAAAAAGTATGGTGGAGTAAAAAAATATATAAATTTCTGACAAAGAACTTTTATTTATTTACGTGAGAGAGAGAGAGAGAGAGAGAGAGAGAGAGAGAGAGAGAGAGAGAGAGAGAGAGAGAGAGAGAGAGAGAAGGCACAAAGAAAACGAAGTAGCAGGTCAAGGAGGAGGATCTAAACATATATATTTCTTTACACATCCCAAACTTGACCCAAAAACACAAGGCACAACCAAGAAAAATCTGGCGCATCTCCTATACCACTGTCACTCTAACTTGGCCTAAAATTGCCACCTCTCCACCTTGAACGCTGACTAGTAGCAAAAGATAAACACTAGATTATGATGCTAGTCACGAAGAAGAGCCAAATTCATGATGTAGAGCCGCAGCATTGTCTTTTTCTGCCACTGAGCTACGGGAAATAAGCTGCAAGAGGACGAAAATTTTGGCCTAATTAAAGTAAAAAAAAAAAAAAAGACAAAAATAACTGAATTGAGAGTATGCAGTCCTTCACTGATCGTCACTACACCTCTTCCTTCACAGATCATCACTACACCTCTTCCTTCATAGATCATCACTACACCTCTTCCTTCATAGATCATCACTACACCTCTTACTTCACAGATCATCACTACACCTCTTCCTTATTTAGGGATGCAGTCAAGGACCTTGTTCACGTTGGGTAATGAAGTTCCCTAACACCTCTTCCTTGGTGATTTATTTTTGGCTAAGAGTGATTAATATCATTTTGTACTTTATCTACGCATAGTATGGCGATATAGGAGGGATTTATAAAACAAAAGAAAAAACACAATAGTGGAGAAGGGAGAAAAAGTAAGCAGATGGAGAGAACACTTTAAGGAATTGTTGAAAATAGAGGATGGAAGGAATGCGAGTATAAGTGGTTGGGAGAAGGAAGGAGGTGAGAAGACAGGAAGAAATCAGTAGGATTGAAGTTCTGGAGGCAACGAAGAAAGTCAAATTGGGGAAAGCCCCAGGAATTGATGGAGTGTGTGGTGAAATGCTGAAGCTTGAGGGAGAGATAGTAGTAGAATGGATGTGGAAGATATGCAGATTGGCCTGGGAGGAAGGTACTGTCCCAGAGGATTGGAAGTCTGGTAAAATTATTCCCTTGTACAAAGGAGAAGGGGGAAAAGAAGTGTGTTGTAATCATAGGGGCATTTGTCTTCTTAGTGTAATAGGAATAGTGTAAGGTAGGATACTTATTGACAGAGTTAGGGAAAGAACAGAGGAATTAGTTGGAGAAGAACAGGGAGGCTTCAGGATGGGGAGATGTTGTGTAGATCAGATATTCATTCTTAGATCTTTAGTGGAAAAGTTTCTAGAGAAGGGAAAGAAGTTGTATGCGGCTTTCATGGATTTCGAGAAAGCATATGACAGGGTGGATAGACAAGGATTGTGGAAAGTATTAAGAATATATGGAGTAGATGGGAAGTTGTTGAATGCTGTGAAGAGTATGTATGATGGTGCTAAGGCTGCAGTGCGTGTGGATGGTGAACTGAGTGAATTTTTCTCTTTGAAGGTTGGGTTGAAACTGGGATGTGTCACGTTTCAATGGTTGTTCAATCTGTACATGGATGGGGTAATAAAAGAGGTACAAGGTAGGGCAGTGGATGTTGGAGTGGCCCTGGTGAGAGAGGGTAGTGTTTGGAAACTCCCTGTACTGCTGTTTGCAGATGATACTGTGTTGTTGAGTGAAGACGAAGGGGAGCTGCTAGGCTTGGTGGATGAGTTTGGGAGAGTGTGTAAGAAACGGAATCTAAAGGTGAATGCAGGGAAGAGTAAAGTGATGGTCTTTGAGACAGGTGAAGTCAGTGAATGTACAGTGAGGTTGGATGGTGAGGAAATGGAAATTGTGAGTACCTTTAAGTACTTGGGTAGTGTGATGAGTAAGGATGGAAGTTTAGAAAGTGAAGTGCTTGAAAGGGTACTGCAAGGAAGAAAGGTTGCTGGTTCCTGATAAGAAACAGGGAAGTGAGCATGGAAGTGAAAAAGTTACCACATAACAGTATTGTGATACCAACTCTAACGTATGGAAGTGAAGCTTGGACGTTGTTCGAAGGACACAAGTCAACAGTGACAGCAGTGGATATGAGTTAAGAGGAGCCTGTGGAGTCACATGGAGAGACAGGCTGACAAATGAGGATATAAAGGAGCATAGTGGTGTGGATGTGGATGTGATAGGAAGAATTAGGAGGAACACACTGATGTGGTTTGGCCATGTGGAGAGGATGGAGGGTGAGAGACCGACGAGGAGAGTGTATGTGAGTGAGGTGGAGGGGGGGAGAGGGAGAGGGAGGCCGAGGATGAGATGGAGGGAATGAGTGGAGAGGTATATGAGAGAGGGGTGTGTGAGTTGGGAGCAGGGCAGTGAAATGGCGTGGGAGAGGGTGACATGGAGGCGATTTGTTTGTGGCCACCCCGTACGAGATTGAGGCGTCTGGCAATAGATAGATTGATAGACAATAGGACGATCAGGTGTACTCAGCAAAATTAATCACTTAGGAAAAGGTGTCAGAGAGCTTCCATCACTGACGAGACTATAAGCTCAACCAACCTTGCCACGATAGCGTAGGTCGCTTTCGCAAGGGTTGTTGTGTTGGTAGGCAAGAGGTGGGATGCAGGTGAGATGGTTGGTGTGGTAGGTTTGTGTGTGGTAAATGCACAGACCAAGTTGGTGTGGTAGGTTTGTGTGTGTGGTAAATGCACAGACCAAGTTGGTGTGGTAGGTTTGTGTATGTGGTAAATGCACAGACCAAGTTGGTCTGGTAGTTTGTGTGTGTGGTAATTGTGGAAACCAGACAGCTGAGATGGGGGTGGGGTGGACAATCAAAACAAACCACCTCCACTACATAATTCAGACCATATTCTTTGAAATGCCCATCTCAGCGGGAAGCCCAGGGAGGAGTGTCAAAACACCCACCCCAGGAAGGCCCCATGGCCCCACACTGACCCCAGGAGGAGACCTCAGGGAGGTGCACAGGGAGAGTGCAAGCCCCAAGAGAGATGGGCCTAGGTTCACCATGATCCTGCGCCCCTCTTCCCCTCAACACGGCCACCAGCAGGAGTGCAGTCCCGGCAGACTACATCACAACCGGGCCAGCCCTCGTCACGATCAGGATGGGATTCAGCACAGTCCCAAGCAGCACCGCGGTGATGGCCACTGTACGCACTGTGGAAGGAACTGCCACTGTATGCCCTTCGTCTGCCACCTCCTTAGGGAGCAGCCCCGCGGTGATGGCCACTGTACGCACCAGGCAGGAAGTGATGGCCAGAGTATGCACTTTGGCTGTTGTCTTTAAAGCCCATGGACTCGCGGTGATAGCCACTGTACGCACAGGGCAGGAAGGGACAGCCACTGTACGCCCTTTGTCCACAGCCCTCGAGATTTCCCCTTTGGAGGAAGTCCCAGGCTCAGTCCACTACTCATCCAGGGGCCAAGTGGGATGCTTCTCTTTCACTCCTCACAGGTGTAGTCACCCAGAGGAGTTGCAGCTGGTGGAGTTGTGGCGAGGGCCCATTACAAGCCTGGGGATCCATGTCTTGCAGTCCGTCCCTGGATGACACCCCCTGTTGACGGACTCCATGAGGAAGGGACATTGCAGGCAGCTCCTGACAGCGGTCCGACCCTGCAGAGACCACAGCCCCCAGATACCCAGGGGCATCCCTAGGCTTTCGGAGTGTGACCTCCCTAGCCCCACCCACAGACAGCCATCCTCCTTGAGCAGGAGCAGGCAAGCATACCTGCTGGCTTTGTTCGGCCCCAGTCCAAAGGGCCACCCTCCTGGTCGTGGCCCCACCAGGAAAGGGCCTCCCTCTATGCTGACCAGTAGCCCCATCCCGACAACATCGCCCCTGGCAGTAGTGCCATGCTTCCTATGGGAAGGCACACCTAACGAGCTACCTACCACGCCTAGGCACCACCTGTAAGCAGCCCAGTTCCACAGCAGCCCGGGCCAAGTTCTATCAGTCTGACAGTGTCCCCCTTAACCTGTATATGTGTATCATTGTGTTGTGCTGTAAAGATTGTAGTTAAGGTGAAATACATACCTCCGCCGCTGCCGCACCGACCACCCAGACACCCCCCACCCTAAAACTGAGCCACCGCCTCACCACCACCCCAGGAAGACACCACGGTAGGCCAGGTCATTGGGAGACTGACCCGGAGCGAGAAGGGCACCGGGGCTACCGTGTCCTAAGTTCCTCTTCCACCCAACTGGTCTGACAGTGACCACGCAGGAGAAAGACACGACCCTGCAGGCAGAGCAGCCTTCACAAGGTTCGGGGTGGGACTGAGCCAGATTCAGTCCCAGACAACATCGCGGTAACGGCCACTGTACGTGCCGGGGAGGGAGCGGCCACTGTACACCCCTCAGTTGTTTCCCCCTGTAGCACCGCCACAACGGCCACTGTACATGTGGGGGAAGGAGCGGCCACTGTACCCCCTTCATCTGTGATTCCTTGGGTCCTCCCGGAGAAGGAGGTCCCTTGCGCGGCCAGCTTTCCACCTCTCGGCTGCGTCAGACGCCCTTTGCTTTCTTCCTCCAGGTGTGGTTCCCCAGAGGTACTGCTGGAGTGGTGACGTGATCCTGTCTCTGCCTTGCCACCTACCGCTGGACGGTCCCAGCCCCTGACGGATGCCCGACGGAAAAGGTGTCGTAGTCTGCCCCTGACGGCACCCCACCCTACAGGCAGCCACAGTATCCAGGCCCCCAGGCCCGACCAGCAGGTTCCAGAGCAGGGTCTCTTGGGCTTCACTCCCCCTCGGCCCTCCGCCCGGAGTAAGAGGCGACAGGCCTGCCTCTTGCAGCTGTTCGGCCCTAGCCCCGAGGGCCGCCCTTCTGGTCAAGGCCCCCAGACAGGAGGGCCTCCCTGCACCCCACCGACGAGGCTCCAGCACGAGGGCCTCCTACCAGGTTGAGGCCCCCAGATGGGAGAGCCTCCCTGCACCCTCCTGACAAAGAAGGCCAGGGCAGTGACGCCCCTTTGGGCGGTGTACTGCCTCCTGCAGGAGGGCTCCCCAGTAGAGCCCCCTCCCACTCCCTGGCGCCTCCTCTGTTAAGCCCAGGAAACAAGGGCGAGTAGTGCTTTCAACGCATCTCTTGTGTCTTAAACTGCAGAGACGGGAGTGAACAGTGACAGTGAAAAAGTGTGGCCAGAACAATATAAGTAACACACAGTGAAACGAATATCCAGGCAGAACGGAAAAGACTAGTAAACACGGGCCCAGAGACATACAGAAACAGTGGGTCACAACTAGCGGTGCGTCAAGGAAAATCAAATACCTGTAAACCGTGTCCCCGCGACTAAGTGACTATCCTGAGTGTCGCGACTCACCCCCTGACAAGTTATAGTAATATTCACTCTCTCGACCCCTGGCCCTTTTTACTCCTTGTGCATCTGGTTCAGATTATTAATTGTCAGTTCTGCCTATATCCATAATACGGGTACTGTGTATTTATAACTCACCATCTGTGTAAAACTGAAAAGCCCCGCGTTCTCCCCTTGATGTATGTGTGTACATTGTATTGGGAAGTTTCCTCTGTAAACCTTTCTAAATCATATCCTGTATCTCTTTGTTTCTATATTGTAACGGTGTATTGAACTAAGACAATAGATGTGTTAAGCTGTACTGCCTAGTTTTTATGCCCTGTTCGTTGTTCTTGCTGAAATATTTCCTGCACCTATAGTGCAAGTCGGGCCATACATTAGCCCGGTCAGTGGTGTATGGGTTGATTAAAAAACAGTAAGGCCGGACGACAGGACCTGGGGATTGCCCAGCACACACGTCCTGTCTCCTGACTGGCTTTGTGGTGTGTGACGTGCCCTGTTCCATTGTGGGTGCTTTCTTTCATGTCCGGAAAGAGGACCCCGCTCAGTCGGGGGCGTTTTTAGGACGAGGAGTCAGACTAAAAACACCCCGCATACCATAAGGCAATACACGTGTACGGTTGGTCAGCGAGGTTTTATGCCCTGTTCCTCTTGTTGTGAATTCTAGTTCCAGTCTCGAAAGAGCTCATTCAGTAATTAATATTATAAGGACGAGAAGTCGCCCTAGGAACACCTAGTATAACATTTATTTTTTGTATTATACATCAAAAATAGTAAATATTCCAACAAAGTTACAAGAATTTTCAAGATATGTGTCAGAAATGAAGTACCGAGCAGTATCCTCTGAAACACTACACACTTGCGTCGAGTTCCATAGTATTATGCTAATATCTTCATTCTTCCGATAATTTATGACGTTTCCAAACATTCCTTAAAAAAAAATAATATTATAAAACTTTCATCCATTTCTCAGAGAAAGAGAGAGAGAGAGAGGGGGGGGGAGTACAAAGAAAACGAAGTAGATCAAGGAGGATCATCTGAACAAAATTTACTCCTTTGCCATTATGTCTTTCTTCATTATTGTGCTTGTAATGATAATTACTTCTATACCATCTATGCCCTAAGATACCGATTTCCCCCCCTCCCCCTGCTCTCATGCACCCGCCCCTGCTTGGCCTTCAGGGACAGTGATCCCCAGAGCGTTGGGGTTTGTACTGAATGGTAAATAAAAAACCTAAAAAAAAAAAAATAAATTAAAACATACAAAAGTTGACCTAAAACACAAGGCACAACCATGAGGAATCTGGATCATCTCCTATACCATTGTCACTCTAACTTGGCCTAAAATTGCCACCACTCCATCTTGAACGCTGACTTGTAGCAAAAGATAAACACTACTTTATGATGCTAATCACGAAGAAGAGCCAAATTCATGATGCAGAGCCGCAGCATTGGCTTTCTCAGGCACTAAGCTATGGGAAATAAGCTGCAAGAGGACGAAAATATTGGACTAATTAAAGTTAAACAAAAACAGACAAAAATAACTGAACTGAGACTATGCAGTCCTTCATATATCATCACTACACCTCTTCCTTCATAGATCGTCAGTTCACCTCTTCCTTCATAGATCATCACTACACCTCTTCCTACACTTATCATCACTACACCTCTTACTTCCTAGATCATCACTACATCTCTTCCTTCACTGATCATCACTACACCACTTCCTTCATAGATCATCAGTTCACCTCTTCCTTCATAGCTCATCACTGCACCTGTTTCTTCATAGATCATCACTACACATCTTCCTTCACTGGTCATCACTACACATCTTCCTTCATAGATCACCACTACACCTCTTCCTTCATACATCATCACTACATATCTTCTTTCATAGCTCATCACTACACCTCTTCCTTCATAGATGATCACTACACCTCTTCATTCACAGATCATCACTACACCTCTTCCTTCATAGATCATCACTACACCTCTTCCTTCATAGATCATCACTACACCTCTTCCTTCATAGATCATCACTACACCTCTTTCTTACTTAGGGATGCAGTCAAGGACCTTCTTCTCGTTGGGTAGTGAAGCTCCCTAACACCTCTTCCTTAGCGATTTATTGTTGGCTACGGGTGATTCATATCCTTTTGTACTTTATCTACGCATAGTATGGCGATATAGGAGGAATTTATAAAACACACAATAGGACGATCATATGTATTGAGCAAAATAAATCGCTAAGGTAAAAGTTGTTAGGGAACTTCCATCACTAACGAGATGCAGCTAATGTTCTAAGGACGAGAAGTCGGCCTAAGAACACCTATCATAAAATCATTTTTGTATTAAACATCAAAAAATAGTAATTATTGCAACTACAAGAAACTACTAATAAAATAACAAGGTACCGAACAGTATGCTAAAAAACACTACACACTTGCGTCGAGTTCCATAATATTATGCTAATATTTTCATTCTTCCCATAAATAATGAAGTTTCTCAACATTCCTTTAAAAAAAAATAATAATATAAAACTATCCTCCATTTCTGAGAGAGAGAGAGAGAGAGACAGCGACAGACAGACAGAAAGACAGATAGACAGACAGACAGAAAGAGAGACGGGAGTACAAAGAAAACGAAGTAGATCAAGGAGGATCATCTGAACGAAATATACTCCTTTGCCATTATATGTCTTTTTTCATTATTGTGCTTGTAATGATAATTACTTCTACACTTTCTATGCCCTAAGATACCGATTTTTCCCCCCCCCCTGTTCTCATGCACCCTCCCCTGCTTGGCCTTCAGGGACAGTGATCTACAGAGTATTGGGGTTTGTACTGAATGGTAAAGAACCTAAAAAAAAAAAAAAAAAAAAATTACAACATACAAAAGTAGACCCAAAAACACAAGGCACAACCATGAAGAATCTGACGCATCTCCTATACCATTGTCACTCTAACTTGGCCTAAAATTGCCGCCTCTCCATCTTGAACGCTGACTTGTAGCAAGAGATAAACACTACTTTATGATGCTAGTCACGAAGAAGAGCCAAATTCATGATGTAGAGCCGCAGCATTGTCTTTTTCTGCCACTGAGCTACGGGAAATAAGCTGCAAGAGAACGAAAATTTTGGCCTAATTAAAGTTAAACAAAAATAGAAAAAAAAAACTGAACTGAGACTATGCAGTCCTTCATAGATCATCACTACACCTCTTCCTTCATAGATCATCAATACACCTCTTCCTTCACAGATCATCACTACACCTCTTCCTTCATATATCATCACTACACCTCTTCCTTCATAGATCATCACTACACCTCTTCCTTCATAGATCATCACTACACCTCTTCCTTCATAGATCATCACTACACCTCTTCCTTCACTGATAATCACTACACCTCTTCCTTCATACCTCATCACTACACCACTTCCTTCATAACTCATCACTACAGCTATTCCTTCACAGATCATCACTACACCTCTTCCTTTATAGATCATCACTACACCTCTTCCTTCATAGATCATCACTACACCTCTTCCTTACTTAGGGATGCAGTCAAGGACCTTGTTCTCGTTGGGTAATGAAGCTCCCTAACATCTCTTCCTTGGCGATTTATTGTTGGCTACGAGTGATTAATACCCTTTTGTACTTTATCTACGTACAGTATGGCGATATAGGAGGGATTGATAAAGCACACAATACGACCATCAGGTGTACTGAGCAAATAAATCGCTTAGGAAAAGGTGTTAGAGAGCTTCCATCACTGACGAGAATACGAGCTCAACCAACATTGCCACGATAGCGTAGGTCGCTTTGGGAAGGGTTGTTGTGTTGGCAGGCAAGAGGTGGGACGCAGGTGAGATGGTTGGTGTGGTAGGTTTGTGTGTGTGGTAAATGCGGCAGACCAAGCACATGTGGCAAGTGCGCCGATCATTCAATGCGTGTGGCATGTTTGTACATGGGATAAATGCGCAGACTAGGCAAACATGGGACAAACGGGAAGGGAGGGATCAAACCAGTCTTCCTACATTCCATAAATCGGACTATGTTAAGTTCTGTACTAAATTTACCAAAAATATATACATATACTGGTTGTATGCTTGTTAAATAACAAAGGGAAATGAAAAGTACACATGTTTATAAATATTCCTACACAGTCACTTCGACTTCCATGATGTTATGCTTAGTTATTTAAAATTTATTCATAAACTTTAAAAGTGTATGCTGGAGTAGAAAATATATAAATTTCTGACAAAGAACATTTATTTATTCATGTGTGTGTGTGTGTGTGTGAGAGAGAGAGAGAGAGAGAGAGAGAGAGAGAGAGAGAGAGAGAGAGAGAGAGAGAGAGAGAGGAGTACATAGAAAACGAAGTAGATCAAGGAGGATGATCTGAACAAAATATATTCCTTTCCCATTATATGTCTTTTTTCATTATTGTGCTTGTAATGATAATTACTTCTACACTTTCTATGCCCTAAGATACCTATTTTTTTCCCCCCTGTTCTCATGCACCCTCCCCTGCTTGGCCTTCAGGAACAGTGATCCCCAGAGTATTGGGGTTTGTACTGAATGGTAAATAAAGAACCTAAATTAAAAAAAAAATTACAACATACAAAAGTAGACCCAAAAACACAAGGCACAACCATGAAGAATCTGCTCATCTCCCATACCATTTTCACTCTAACTTGGCCTAAAATTGCCACCACTCCATCTTGAACGCTGACTTGTAGCAAAAGATAAACACTACATTATGATGCTAATCACGAAGAAGAGCCAAATTCATGATGCAGAGCCGCAGCATTGTCATTCTCTGGCACTAAGCTACGGGAAATAAGGTGCAAGAGGACGAAAATATTGGACTAATTAAAGTTAAACAAAAACAGACAAAAATAACTGAACTGAGACTATGCAGTCCTTCATATATCATCACTACACCTCTTCCTTCATAGATCGTCAGTTCACCTCTTCCTTCATAGATCATCACTACACCTCTTCCTACACTTATCATCACTACACCTCTTACTTCCTAGATCATCACTACATCTCTTCCTTCACTGATCATCACTACACCACTTCCTTCATAGATCATCAGTTCACCTCTTCCTTCATAGCTCATCACTGCACCTGTTTCTTCATATATCATCACTACACATCTTCCTTCACTGGTCATCACTACACATCTTCCTTCATAGATCACCACTACACCTCTTCCTTCATACATCATCACTACATATCTTCTTTCATAGCTCATCACTACACCTCTTCCTTCATAGATGATCACTACACCTCTTCATTCACAGATCATCACTACACCTCTTCCTTCATAGATCATCACTACACCTCTTCCTTCATAGATCATCACTACACCTCTTCCTTCATAGATCATCACTACACCTCTTCCTTCATAGATCATCACTACACCTCTTTCTTACTTAGGGATGCAGTCAAGGACCTCCTTCTCGTTAGGTAGTGAAGCTCCCTAACACCTCTTCCTTAGCGATTTATTGTTGGCTACGAGTGATTAATATCTTTTTGTATTTTTATCTACGTATAGTATAGCGATATAGGAGGAATTTATAAAACACACAATAGGATGATCATGTGTATTGAGCAAAATAATTCGCTAAGGTAAAAGTTGTTAGGAAAATTCTATCACTAACGAGACGTAGCTAATGTTCTAAGGACGAGAAGTCGCCCTAAGAACACCTAGCAAAACATTATTTTTGTATTATACATCAAAAAATTGTGATTAGTTTTACTATCAAAGTACTAGTAAAATAACAACGTACCGTACAGTATGCTAAAAAACACTACATACTTGCGTCGAGTTCCATAATATTATGCTAATATTTTAATTCTTCCCATAAATTTTGAAGTTAATAAACATTCCTTAAAAAAAAATAATAATAATAATATAATACTATCCTCCATTTCTGAGAGAGAGAGAGAGAGAGAGAGAGAGAGAGAGAGAGAGAGAGAGAGAGAGAGAGAGAGGAGTACAAAGAAAACGAAGTAGATCAAGGAGGATGATCTGAACAAAATATATTTCTTTGCCATTGTGTGTCTTTGTTCATTATTGTGCTTGTAATGATAATTACTTCTATATCATCTATGCCCTAAGAAACCGATTTTTTTTTTTTTCCCCCCTGTTCTCATGCACCCTTCCCTCCTTGGCCTTCAGGGACAGTGATCCGCAGAGTATTGGGGTTTGTACCACTGAATAGTAAATAAAGAACCTACATAAAAATAAATAAATAAATAAATAAATAAAACTACAACATAAAAAAGTTGACCCAAAACACAAGGCACAGCCATGAAGAATCTGGCGCATCTCCTACAGTATACCATTTTCACTATAACTTGGCCTAAAATTGACACCTCTCCATCTTGAACGCTGACTTTTTGTAAAAGATAAACACTACATTATGATGCTAGTCACGAAGAAGAGCCAAATTCATGATGTAGAGCTGCAGCAGTGTATTAATGCGAGAAATAAAGCAAATAGGGTCCTAGGATTTATTTCGAGAAGCGTGAGCAATAGATCATCTAAAGTAATACTGAAACTTTATCTAGCATTAGTAAGGCCACATTTAGACTACGCAGTACAATTTTGGTGTCCTTACTATAGAATGGATATTAATTCGTTAGAAAATGTACAGAGAAGAATGACAAAAATGATACATGACGTCCGGAACCTGTCATATGAAGACAGACTGAAAAGACTAAGTCTGCATTCGCTAGAGAGGCGTAGAGTAAGGGGAGACTTAATTGAGGTGTTTAAGTGGATGAATGGTATAAATAAGGGAGATATTAGCAAGGTACTTAGAGTGAGCATACAGGATAGAACTAGAAATAATGGTTTCAAACTAGAAAAATTCCGTTTCAGTAAGGAAATCGGTAGAAATTGGTTTGGTAATAGAGTAGTAGACGAATGGAATAAGCTACCTAGTAAAGTAGTTGCTGCATCTTCCATTGAGAGTTTCAAGCATAGGCTAGACAAGCATATGACATATAAGGGGTGGATATAGAATAAAGAAAATCTTATAACCAATACTAATTCATTATTTTTTTCTTTTCAGGTAACACTATGAAAGTCTCTATTCTCCTTTCACACTTTCCTGTAAAATGCCCACGCCAGTTTTTCTATACGGCGTGGTGTTCTTTCTCACTTTTTCCTGCCGGCTTCGGCTGGAGGGTTTGGAGGGCGGAGGAGAGCCTTCTTCTTTGCTATCATTATCTCATTCTAGTAGTTCCGTTACTCTTCTAAGAGCCTACTGCAGTTATCCTCTCTTCTTATGTTCTTTTTCTGCCACTAAGCTACGGGTAATAAGCTGCAAGAGGACGAAAATTTTGGCCTAATTAAAGTTACACAAAAAGAGACAAAAATAACTGAACTGAGACTATGCAGTCCTTCATAGATCATCACTACACCTCTTCCTTCATAGCTCATCACTTCACCTCTTCCTTCATAGATCATCATTACACCTCTTCCTTCATAGATCATCACTACACCTCTTTCTTCATAGATCATCACTACACCTCTTCCTTCACAGATCATCACGTCTCTTCCTTCATAACTCATCACTACAGCTATTCCTTCACAGATCATCACTACACCTCTTTCTTCACAGATCATCACTACACCTCTTCCTTCGCAAACAAGGGACAAACGGGACCGAGGGATCAAACCAGTCTTCCTGCACTCCATAAATTGGGCTATGTTCAGCATTAAATCTACAAAAAATATATCAACTCATTACTAGCACTATATTTCAGTAAAGTTAAAGTGAAATGAAAGGTACACACGTTTATAAATATTCCTGCACAGTCACTTTGACTTCCATGATGTTATGCTAATATTTAGTTTTTTAAATTTATTCATAAACTTTAAAAGTGTATACTGGAGTAAAAAATATATAAATTTCTGACAAAGAACTTGTATTTATTCAAGTGAGAGAGGGGGAGAGAGAGAGAGAGAGAGAGAGAGAGAGAGAGAGAGAGAGGAGAAGGACGAAGAAGAAGAAGAAGCAGGTCAAGAAGGGTGATCTGAACAAACATATTTTTTTACACACCACAAAACGTGACCCCCAAAACACAAGGCACAACCATGAAGAATCTGGTGCATCTCCTATACCACTGTCAGTCTAACTTGGCCTAAAATTGCCACCACTCCACCTTGAACGCTGACTTGTAGCAAAAGATAAACACTAGATTATGATGCTAGTCACGAAGAAGAGCCAAACTCATGATGTAGAACCGCAGCATTGTCTTTTTCTGCCACTGAGCTACGGGAAAAAAGCTACAAGAGGAAGAAAATTTTGGCCTAATTAAAGTTAAACAAAACTAGACAAAAATAACTGAACTGAGACAATGCAGTCCTTCATAGATCATCACTACACCTCTTCCTTCATAGATCATCACTACACCTCTTCATTTATAGCTCATCACTACACCTCTTCCTTCATAGATCATCACTACACCTCTTCCTTCATAGCTCATCACTACACCTCTTCCTTCATAGATCATCACTACACCTCTTCTTTCATAGATCATCACTACACCTCTTCCTTCATAGATCATCACTACACCTCTTCCTTCATAGATCATCACTACACCTCTTCCTTCATAGATCATCACTACACCTCTTCCTTCATAGATCATCACTACACCTCTTCCTTCATAGATCATCACTACATCTCTTCCTTCATAGATCATCCCTACACCACTTCCTTCATAGATCATCACTACACCTCTTCCTTCATAGATCATCACTACACCTCTTCCTTCAGAGCTCATCACTACACCTCTTCCTTCATAGATCATCATTACACCTCTTCCTTCATAGATCATCACTACACCTCTTTCTTCACAGCTCATCACTACACCTCTTCCTTAATATATCATCACTACACCTCTTTCTTCATAGCTCATCACTACACCTCTTCTTTCATAGATCATCACGACACCTCTTCCTTCATGGCTCATCATTACACTTCCTCCTTCCCCGATCATCACTACACCTCTTCCTTCACACTTCATCACTACACCTTTTCCTTCATAGATCATCACTACAACTCTTCCTTCACTGATAATCACTACACCTCTTCCTTCATACATCATTACTACACCACTTCCTTCATAACTCATCACCACAGCTATTTCTTCACAGATCATCACTACACCTCTTCCTTCATAGATCATCACTACACCTCTTCCTTCATAGATCATCACTACACCTCTTCCTTCATAGATCATCACTACACCTCTTCCTTCATAGATCATCACTACACCTCTTCCTTCACAGATCATCACTACACCTCTTCCTTACTTAGGGATGCAGTCAAGGACCTTGTTCTCGTTGTGTAATGAAGCTCCCCAACACCTCTTCCTTGGCGATTTGTTGTTGGCTACGAGTGATTAATATCCTTTTGTACTTTATCTACGCATAGTATGGCGATATAGGAGGGATTTATAAAACACACAGTAGGAAACAGGTATACAGAGCAAAGTAAATCGCTTAGGAAAAGGTGTTAGGGATCTTCCATCACTGACGAGAATACGAGCTCAACCAACCTTGCCACGATAGCGTAGGTCGCTTTGGGAAGGGTTGTTGTGTTGGTAGGCAAGAGGTGGTATGCTGGTGAGATGGTTGGTGTGGTAGGTTTGTGTGTGTGGTAAATGTACGGACCAAGTTGGTGTGGTAGGTTTGTGTGTGTGTCGTAAATGTACAGACCAAGTTGGTGTGGTAGGTTTGTGTGTGTGGTAAATGCACAGACCAAGTTGGTGTGGTAGGTTTGTGTGTGTGGTAAATTCACAGATCAAGTTTGTGTGGTAGGTTTGTATGTGTGGTAACTGGAAACCAAGCAAAGTTGAGATGGGGGGGGGGCGACAATCAAAAGAAATCACCTTCACTACATAATTCAAACTATGTTCGTTTGTGTCTTGTTCGTCAAAGATTGTAAACTGTTTAGCAAAATTTTCACATACCAGATATAAATAACAAGGTATAGTTCAGTATATGCTCAAAAAAACACTACACACTCTCGTCCAGTTCCATAATACTATCCTAATATATTCATTCTTCCCATAATTAATGAAGTTTCCAAACAATACTTCAAAACAATAAAAAATAAAACTTTCAACCATTTCTGAGAGTGAGAGAGAGAGAGAGAGAGAGAGAGAGAGAGAGAGAGAGAGAGAGAGAGAGAGAGAGAGAGAGAGAGAGAGAGAGAGAGAATTTTGGCCATGGACGATGATCTGAACAAATATATTGCTTTATTTTTCACTCTCATCTTAAATGCCAGGACCAACTTGCCTAGCCCCGGGCTCTTACGCTCCTCAATGGGCAACACAGGATTGGATGATGGATGGATGGAGACACATCACGAAAGTTAACCCCCCCAGAACGCAAGGCACAACCATGACAAATCTGGCGCTTCCCCTATACGATTCTTACTCCAACTTGGCCTAAAACTGACACCTCTCTATCTTGACGAGGGATATATAAACAGATAAACAGGCATAGATTTGTAAACCCATTTTTCTTTACATAATTTTTGAGTCGAGAAAAGTTACATAAACAAAATGTACTATGTATGTGCCATGTTTTGTTCGTCCCATTCTTCTCATATTACGTTTACTTTCCACACTTGATTCACTTCTGTTTCATCCCCAGCAATATCCTTCCCAGACTCTTGGTTGAAGAGTGTGATGAGGTTTGTGTTCGGTGATTTGCTACCTTCTCGGCCCGTTGACCATCTTTCTATCTATTTGCAGTTGTAGTAGTAGTAGTAGTAGTAATGTAGTAGCAGTAGTAGTAGCTGCATCCTCAGGCTCAATTTTAAGTGACCCGGTAGACTGCGAGATAAAGCTAATTCTCCTGCAGTCCACCATCTTTATTTCGGGGGACAGGAAATAACCGAGGACATTTGTATAAACAGGTAGCTGATCCCCCTGCCTCAATCAGTGTCACCACATGAAGGCGTCCCACTCCAATACCTTTAATCGTAGTGCAGCTGACTATGTTTATGGGAGTGCAATACAGAAAATGGGCAAGTGTATCTACAACAGAAAATGTGAGGTCGTTCTTAAAGGCAAACCATTATATTCAGTCGTGAGTTTATCAGATAGTCCTTCAAAGATTTTTCGTGGGAAAAGTGTTTACAGAAGCGAAAGATGTTGTATGCTGTCTTCATGAATCTGGAGAAGGTATATGAAAGAGTAGAAAGACAAGAAGTGTGGAAAGTGCTGAATTATATGCAGAAGGGACATTGCTGAATGCCGCCAAGAGTAGACATGTATGACAGATCAAGGGCGCCGTGCGTGTGGAAAGTGAACTAATTTTGATTTGAACGCTGGACTGAAACAGAGATGTCTCATGTCCCCTTGGTCGTTCAAAATATAAATGGCTAGTGTCATAAAAGAAGTACAAGGTAAAGGAGTGGATGCTGAAGAGTGTCCTTGGTGCGAGAGGGTAAGGTTTGGGGAACTGTTTATACTGTTGCTTCCTGTTGATATTGCATTGTTAAATGAATGTGTGTGGGAGTTGCAAGGCTTGGTGAATGAATCTCCGAGGGTGTGTATAAAAAAGAAATCTAAAGGTGAACGTAACAAAGAATGAACCGTTTTTGAGAGGAAATAAACAATGGAGTGTACAGTTAGTCTGGATGACGAGGAAATGGCGAATGTGAGTGCCTTCAGTTATTTAGATAGTGTGATGTGCAAGGCGATGGTTTAGAGGATGAAGTTCATGAAAGGGTACTGCAGGGAAGAAAAATGCTGGTTCACTGAGAGTTCTGATAAGGATTAGGGACGCGAACATGGAAGAAAATAAAAAATCACTGCATGACTTAAAATCTCTAACGTATGGAAGTGGAGCTTGGACCCTGATGGAAGGACACAAGAGAGAAAGCAGTGGAAATGAGTTATCTGAGAGGGGCATGTGAATTTACGTGGAAACAGGCGAATCAGGAAGAGAAGAGCGATGTGGTGTTGATGTGAATGTGACTGAAAGTGTTAAGAGAGAAAAATACTCAGAGATGATTTGGCCATGTGGAGAGGATGGAGAGTGATTGACTGTCTGTGAGAGTATATGGGAGTGAGTTGAAGGAGGAAAGGGCAGGGAGAGATCAAGGACGAGAGAAAGATGGAACAGAAAGATACAGGTATATGAGAGAGGGAGATGAACTGGAGAAAGGGCAGCTTGATGACGGGATTAAGGCCTGTCGCGACAGATAGATAGATAGACAGACAGATCTTTTCCTTTCATACATGATCGAAGTGAAGTGGCTGAAAGTCACGATCGGAGAGAGAAAAACCATCCTCTCACTCGATGTACTGTAACCTTCATATGACCCTGAGCTGCAAGCCAAATGGTTTTCTACAGACCAGGAAACTATTTACTACGCTGGGTGGTAACCATGTACCCAAACAGGCACCTGGTGGTCTAGTGGGTTTAGGCGCTGCAAGTGGATGATAACCATAAAGTTTTAATCTGAGGGAAGGTTGGAGATTTGGCACCCTTGCCTGAAATGTCGGATGAGACAAAAAAAACGGAAAAAGGAAAAAGGGCTGGATAACAAATGACAGACGTACTAAAATTAGCCTGCATCCCACATCACAGTGCTGTCAGTAACGTTGCAGGGAAGCCACACACGTTCTACCTTCACGTGCTTCAGAAAATATCGTAAAATAATTAGTACATACATAAATAAACAAATAGTCTTCCATGTCGATATTTAAGATTTGTTTCCTCCGCTACGGCCTTCACGTGGTGGCACAGGTGTAACTGATCGGATCCACTGCCTGGCTATACACAAGTCCCTCAACTCCCTCCCTATCCCCCGAAAGAGGATGGTGGACTGTACTGTGGTGATTTGAGCCTGCAGTCCACTGGGTTCACGTTTCAGATGAGCCTGAGGTTACTACTACTACTACTACAACTGCTACTAGTACTACAACTACAACAACAACTACTACTACTACTACCATCACTACCACTACTATTACTACAACTACTACTACTACTACCACTACTACTACTACTACTACTACTACTGCTACTACTACAACTACAACAACAACAACTACTACTACTACCACCACCACCACTACTACTACTGCTTCTATTACTACTACTATTACTACAATAACAACAACTACTACTACTACCACCACCACTACTACTACTACTACTACTGCTGCTGCTACTGCAACTACAACAACAACAACTACTACCACCACCACCACCACCGCTACTACTACTACTACTACTACAACTAGACGATTTCGAAGCTAAAATCGTCTGAGGGCAGCACCATAAGTAACTAAACAAACACACACACCACACAGTACTGAAGACATAAGTAAACTTAGTCCTACCACACTTTACTTATTATATTGTTGTTATTTATTCTACTGACCTAACCAAGACGATTTTATTTAACCTAGAAATTAGCCTCTCGTAGTGAAGGGGTGAAGGAAGGCTGTGTCTAACCCCTGTCTATCCACCTATCTATTGTCAGACGCCTTAATCCCGTATGGGGTGGCCACAAACAAATCGCCTCCATGTCGCCCTGTCCCCCCGCCATTTCAGCAAAAAAATAAATAAATAATAAAATGAAAATAAAAATAATTCTTTGAGAGCAGCATGAATGGAGGAAATCAGGGATCGAAAATCTATGTGGTAATATCCCTAACACCTCTTCCTTAGCGATTTATTTTGCGCATTGCACCTCAGCATCCTGTTCTACTTTACTGATGCAAACTAGGTCGATTTTACAAATGCGATATGGGAGAGTGCTAAGGTGGGTACTATGCAAACTAAATCGCCAAGGAAGATATGCTAGGGTGCGTCTGACGAATTCGTTTGTGCGAATATTTCTGGCGCTGTCATGTATATATAGACCTGTGACGGTGTTCTCTCTCTCTCTCTCTCTCTCTCTCTCTGCAGCAACAAAATTGTGTGTGTGTGTGTGTGTGTGTGTGTGTGTGTGTGTGTGTGTGTGTGTGTGTGTGTGTGTGTGTGTGTGTGTGTGATACCCCTTCAGCCCGAGGACGCCTCTTACACACACGCTGGTCCCTGAATAGCGCTGCCCCAGAAACTCACTCTTACGTGCTCTGTCTGCTGGTGTGGGCGTGGGAGTGGCAGTGGGTGTGATAAATGGATAGTGAGGCAGAATTGATATTTATGACGTTGACCGAGCCGTCTATCTGTCTATCTATCCAACCATCCATCTATCCGCCTATCTATCTATCTATTTGTCTATGCCTCTATCTATCTATCTATTTGTCTGTCTGTCTGTCTGTCTTTCTGTCTGTTTGTCTTTAGGTCTGTCTGTCTTTCTGTCTATCCATCTATCTATCTATCAATATCTACCCATCCATCCATCTACGTGTCCGTTTTCTGTCTGATGTCTGGCCATCTATCTATCTATTTGTTTGTCTATCTACCTATCTATCTATCCATCTATCTATCTATTTACCTGAAGATAGACTTTTCACAACGGGGTGGGGTAAGGCACAACCCTCAGTTAATTCCCTTATTTCCTACACTCCTTTCACATTAACTTGGCCCAGATTCTCGCCAATTTTGCAGCTCACTTCACGTAGATCAGGAACGAAAAAAGGCAGTGTTTCGCCTGTGCATTAACTCTCACGGCACTTCTTCGTGACTAGCACCAAATACTGAACTTCGTCTTCAAGATGGAGAGGTGTGGCAAATTTAGACAAACTAAGAATAGGATTTACGATACTAATCCTGCCTACCTGCTAATCCTTTCTCTACCTTGGCCTAAAATCGCCATCTCTCCATCTTGAATGCTGAGCTGTGACAGGGGATTACCGCAGGATTATGGTACTAGTCACGAAGAAGTGCTACGGAAAGGATACAGAGCCGCAGTACCGGCTTATCCTGTCGAGTTTAAATGAAAGGACTATGGAGATATTTGTTAGAGAGAGAGAGAGAGAGAGAGAGAGAGAGAGAGAGAGAGAGAGAGAGAGAGAGAGAGAGAGAGATGTGAGGGCTAGTCTACTTCTTAAATATTAATGTACAGTATTGATGGACTTCCCAGTATTCTCTCTCTCTCTCTCTCTCTCTCTCTCTCTCTGCATACCTATTTCCACCTCTCTCTCTCTTCCTTTCTCTCTCTACCTCTCTCCCTCCTTCCCTTCCTCCCTTGCTATCTTCTTTCCTCCCTCCTTCCTTCCCTCCCTCCCTTACTTTCGCCTCTACTCCCTCCCTTCCTCCATCCTTCTCTCCCTACCTCATTCACTCTCCCTCCCTCCCTCCTTCCTCTCTCTCTCTCTCTCTCTCTCTCTCTCTACTCCAACATTCATATATTTTAGGCTAAAAATGAAAGACATAAAGACGAAAGAAAATGGGAAAGAGAGAGAGAGAGAGAGAGTGTGTGGAAGAGGGAATTAAGGAACAGATAGATAGATAGATAGATAGACAGACAGATAGATGGATGGGTAGATAGATATAGGTAGATGGACAGGTGGTGGACATGATATACATGAAAATATAGATGGTCAGATAGACAGATAGATACTGTAGATAGATAGATAAACAGATAGATAGACAGATATATGGATGGGTAGATAGATATAGGAAAATGGATAGGTGGTGGACATGATATGCATGAAAATATAGATGGTCAGATAGATAGACAGACAGAGAGACAGATAGATAGATAGAGAGATAGATAGATAGAGGTGGACAGAACAAACAAAACAGATAGTTGGATAGACAGACAGGTAAATAGATAGATAGAGAGATAGATGGATAGGCAGACAGATAGATAGACAGATAGATGGACAGACAGATGGATAGATAGATAAATAGACAGACAGACAGATAGATAGACAGATAGTCAGAGAGGTGGACAGAAGATATACAGGTAAGGAGGCAGATAGGTAGATAGACAGGCAGACAGGCAAACATTAGTAGTGAGAGAGAGAGAGAGAGAGAGAGAGAGAGAGAGAGAGAGAGAGAGAGAGAGAGAGAGAGAGAGTTGGCTAAGGTAGTGTACTATTTTAAGGGGGGGGGGTGCACCTGACAGCAACCCTCCCTCCCCCCACTGTCACCTGTTTCAGTCCACCTTTACAATACATTAATTCTGACACATTCCTCAGTATTTCTCCTCTCTCTTTTTCTCTCTTTTTTTTTTTTCATTCTGATGGATTTTTAAAATTTGTGTTGCATCATTTTTTTTCTCTCACGTCATTGCTGTTCATTACCTATTGCAATTATTCACATAAACATTCTTTTTTCAACACTGTCCTCTTCGTATTTTGATTCTTTTTCTTATTTATGTCATCAAATTATGGTCCTGCTTCAGTTATTTAATTTATAGAGGCAGTTTACCATCATTTATTTCATTATCTAATATACATAACTTATATATTTTATCCATATATTGCTAGGCATCTAAATCCAGTTATCAGGCTGCCTTTTCTCCATCTCATACTAACCTTACTCATATACCTCTCCATCCTATCCCTCCATCTCATCCTCGGTCTCCCCCTTCCCATTCCCTTCCTCTCCCTCCATCTCACTCACATACCCCCCCCCCAAGTCAATCTCTCACTCTCTTCTTACTTCATTTAATTTCGTTATTAATGTACAGTTCCGGACACTATTCTCGACACACTTCCAAGCGATAAATAACAAGACAGTGAACGATGATTTCCGAAGCTCCATGAAGCAATATTCGAACCCCAGCTTATTTTGTCACAATATTATGCAGGAGTTTCATATTTCTTGAGCCAGAAGGTGGAGCGGTAATTTTGTCCGCCAGTGCCGTGCTATTTTAAGTGACACCTGAGGCCAGCCGCTGCCCATTCCTCCACTGTCACTCATTTTAGCTCATTCTCACGTCACTCTTATTTCAACACCCTTTTAAATCTTGTAATCCCGAGTATTTTTCATGTTGTATTGCATTATAATTCATCAAAGTTGTTGTTTTATATCTTTTCATATCTCAGTGATAGGTTGGGCCGTCCACCATCCACTCGCTCGATGTAGTGCAACCTTCAGATCCCCCTATACTGACTGACACGCTGGGTGGTAATCATATAAGTAAATGACGCCTGGTGGCCTAGTGGGTCCCGGCGCTCCTAGATGGGATCGGAAAGAGCTTACTGTAAAACCGAAGGGTGGTCGGAGATTACTGATCAAGAAAAGTAACTCAGGGAAGAGTGAGGCTGGACAGTCTATCCCTGGACCCCTACGCTCCTAATGGCGTTGAAAAGGCTTGGATAAAAGAGATTGATTTTTTTTTTCTTTCAGTGCCATTCTAACCAAATTTTCCAAACAACACATACATTATTAACTCCATTTTTGTTTTTCCTTTTCAGTTCGTTTTTTTTTTAAAGCAGGGAAAAAGGAACCAAAGGCCAGAAACCCGCAAGATTATTCCCTCCAAGAAAATAAATAAAATCAAGATAACGCAGAGCCAATTTCAAGTTAAATTCATTCAAGTTGTTAGTACCAGGCGATTGCATTAACAGTACCAGGGGTTTGTACAGGGGAAGGGGTTAATTACAGCCTTCACGGGGTTAATTGTAGCCTTTAAGGGGTTAATTACAGCCTTCACGGGGTTAATTATAGCCTTTAAGGGGTTAATTATAGCCTTTAAGGGGTTAATTATAGCCTTTAAGGGGTTAATTATAGCCTTTAAGGGGTTAATTATAGCCTTTAAGGGGTTAATTATAGCATTTAAGCGGTTAATTAGAGCTTTTACGGGTCTCTGCGGCGACAGAGAGGGATGCCTTCTCGTGGTGACATTGATGTATCCGGACAGAGGGCCTGCCTGGATCCACAAACGTCCCTCACCTCCTACCCCAACTCCTAAAAGGGGGATGGAGGGGCGCAACATTAGAGTCCTGCAGTTGACTAGGAGCCTGGGGTTGCAACTACTACTACTACTACTACTACTACTACGTTACTACTTCCACCTTCACTCATAAAGGGACATACATAATTGAATAAAAATCGTCTAATTTGACTTAAAATTGGCATCTCTCCATCTTGAATCCCGGATGGCAACAACAGATTAGAACCACAACACGATGCTAGTCAAGAGGAAGTGCTGTGGCAAGGAGGTAGAGCACGGTGCTAGTCAAGAGGAAGTGCTATGGCAGGGAGGTAGAGCACGGTGCTAGTCAAGAGGAAGTGCTATGGCAGGGAGGTAGAGCATGATGCTAGTCAGGAAGAAGTGCTATGGCAAGGAGGTAGAGCACAATGCTAGTCAAGAGGAAGTGCTATGGCAAGGAGGTAGAGCCATAGCATTATTTTTTGTGTGACTCTGAGCTACGTGAAATAAGCTGCAAAAGATCGATAATTTTGGTCTAGCTTAATACAAGAAAACCATAGAAAAAAAAATCAATTACTAAAAAGTCTAATTAGATTCTATGGGTTAAATTTTTGAGTTTTTTTTTAAATCATACTATTAAAATTATCTTCCTTTATTGTAAATTATAAATACGAGTCACAGAGGGATTTAAATTAGTGTAAATCATAAATACGAGTCAGGGGATTTACAATACGTTATCGTAAACCATAAATACGATTCAGGGGATTTACAATACGTTATCGTAAATCATAAATACGATTCAGGGATTTACAATACTTTATCGTAAACCATAAATACGATTCAGGGGATTTACAATACGTTATTGTAAATCATAAATACGATTCAGGGGATTTACAATATCTTAAACTATAAATACGAGTCACAGAAGGATTTACAATACTCTATCATAAACCATAAATACGATTCAGGGGATTTACAATATCTTAAACTATAAATACGAGTCACAGAGGGATTTACAATACTCTATCGTAAACCATAAATACGATTCAGGGGATTTACAATATCTTAAACTATAAATACGAGTCAGAGGGATTTACAATACTTTATCGTAAATCATAAATACGAGTTGCAGAAGGATTTACAATACAGCTTCCTTAATATTTCAACATTCTTAACGCAACTTCTTTTAATTTCCTTGGTAATATTTTAGAGAGAGGGAGAGAGAGAGAGAGAGAGAGTGATTAAAACAGAAAATAAAAAGACTATGTGTGTGTTAGATATCAATTTGTATGTGTGTTTAGTAGGCTCTCTCTCTCTCTCTCTCTCTCTCTCTCATTATCGGCGTCCCTCTCCTCCCTGCTACCGCTATCACCATGCGTCAGGTTGAAGTGCGTCACTGCGTCACACCTTGCGTCACTAGGTCGTGTTCTGGGTGGCAATGGACGCTCCTTGGCACCTGCTACTAAGCGATTTATTCTGCTTATTACACCTTTATTATTATTATTATTATTATTATTATTATTATTATTATTATTTTCATTATTATTATTATTATTATTATTATT
Source organism: Coenobita brevimanus (assembly GCF_032717465.1). NCBI lineage: Eukaryota > Metazoa > Arthropoda > Malacostraca > Decapoda > Coenobitidae > Coenobita > Coenobita brevimanus. The sequence continues at coordinate 30,698,110 of NC_137030.1, read as the reverse complement.
ATTATTACTACTACTACTGCTGCTGCTACCACTGCTACTACTAATAATAATATTTTCTTTACTTTTCTCACTATTACTATTATCATTATTATTATTATTGTTATTATTATTATTATTATTATTATTATTATTATTATTATTATTAGAGATGGAGAGAGGGGAGGAGGAAAAGGGCAAGATGAAATGATGACACTGCAATTTGTTAGGATTACACAGAACAGGCTCTGTCTGTCTGTCTGTCTGTCTGTCTGTCTGTCTGTCTGTCTCTCTCTCTTCACACACACACACGCACACACACACACGCATGCATACATAAGTACATACATACATACTTACACTGGTCTATAACCACAAGTATGTAATGTAACTCCTCAAAATGCGCACGCACACACACACACACACACACACACACACACACACACACACACACACACACACACACACACACACACACACACACACACACACACACACCGTACCCCTAGGTCTATAATGGTATACAGTAAACCACCGTAGACTCATGGAGGCTTGCTATTGGCTGGGTGTTGCTGACGTCACTGCCTGGGTATGTGGGTCAGTGAGAGGGCTGAGTTATGGCCAGATAGCGAGAGAGAGAGAGAGAGAGAGAGAGAGAGAGAGAGAGAGAGAGAGAGAGAGATAATATAATCAAGAGACCATGATTCTCTACCGATTTTATATATATATATATATATATATATATATATATATATATATATATATATATATATATATATATATATATATATACACACACACACACACACATTTACATAGGGTGACTAAACTGATTGACAAGCCAAATGGTTTCCTGGTAACCGGGAAGTCATTTATTACGGTACATGGTAACTTAACTCTGTCTCTTCGTCGCACAATTGGATCTTTATCTCTTTTCTATCGCTACTTCAATGGTCACTGCTCCTCTGAACTGTCTGCATGCATCCCTCCACCTCTACGACGGGCGCGTAACACCCGTGTAGCAACAAAATCTCATCCCTTTTCTGTCCAACTCTCTATTGCAAGAGTTAACCGTTACTCCCAGTCTTCATTTATGCAACAGGTCAACTTTGGAACTGTCTCCCTCTGTCTGTATTTCCTATGATCTCCAGTCTTTCAAACCCAGTGTGTCCAGGCATCTCGAAATGAATGGATCTTGAATTTGTCTCTCTTTTGCATTTTTTTTTTCTTGGAAGGTACAGTTTGCGGTCTCCTGGCCTTTGGTTCCTTCTTCCTTGCAAAAAAAAAAAAATCCCTCGAGTAGGAGAGAAGGCACAGTACACAGCCACTGTAATCCTGCCTGATTAACGGGTGATGTGGGATGGGGTGGATGAGATTTGATCCCTCAACCTCTGATTTACCCAGGAACAAAATCTAGAAAGTCTTGGTTCCTGGTCCTGTCTGCCCACTGTTCAGGGACAAATAGACTGATTCGTAGGAGTGTGTGGAGTGTGAGGGGCGTGACTGATGAGTGTGTGAGAGAGTGAAGCAGTGAATGTGATCAGGAATGTGAGATATGACGTGATGGCGTTGTGTGATAAGGAGATGAAAGGGAGTGAGGCGAATGAGTAGAGGGGTGTCAGGTGTGTCAGGCCAGGTATGTGTTCACGTGGATGCAGTCAAGAGGGAGTTACTGTTATACTCTTTTCACCTTAACCTGGCCTAAATTATCTTCCTTTTCTAACTTATTTCATGTGTCTCAGTGGCAGAAATAGGCAATACCATGGCTCTTAATTCTTTCCATATCAATTTTTAAAGACTAGTATGATTTTCTGGTGTTTACCGACTGCCAACCCTGAGCAGTTAAGATGAAGAGACTGCAGTTTTTGGCCAAGTTGGAGTAAAACGAGTATAGTGACAATGGCAGAAAGGAATGAAAGAGAAACGGAAGAGGAATGGAATAGGAATGGCAGAGGAAATTAAGAGAATTGAAAGAGGAATGGCAGAGAAATGGAAGAGGAATGGCAGAGGAATTTAAGAGAAATGAAAGAGGAATGGCAGACGAATGTAAGACGAATGGAAGAAGAATTTAAGAGGGATGTGAGTGCAAAAAATATCATAATGTAAGTCTGCTGAAGCTGTACGAAGAGTGTAAGGAAGAAAAATTGAAAAACTAGAAAATATATGAGAATGTCTGGTGATAGATGAAGAGGGTGGTTTTAGGAGTGGTAGAGGCTGTGTGGAAATCAGATATTTATTGCAAGAGTGATTGTGAGGAAAGAATGTATGAAGGAGTGTTGTGTGAAGGAGTGCTGTGTGAAGGAGTGTCATGTAACGCTATTTTGTGTGCAGGAGTGCTGTGTGACGGAGTGCTGTGTAGAGAGTATGCGTGAATGATGTTAAGAGTGTTTCTGAGGGGGAATGAAAGTAGGTGAATATCTTGGTTAATATTTTGGTGTGTGTGTGTGTGTATGTGTGTGTGTGTGTGTGTGTGTGTGTGTGTGTGTGTGTGTGTGTGTGTGTGTGTGTGTGTGTGTGAGAGAGAGAGAGAGAGAGAGAGAGAGAGAGAGAGAGAGAGAGAGAGAGAGAGAGAGAGATAAAACGAGGAGCAATGGAATGCAATCTGGTGAGTTTAAGAGCGGGAGAGGCAAGTAAAAGGTGACAAGCGCGGAGTCCACGCAGGTAATGAGGTGCTACGGAAGCTTCTAATTCAGTCTACCTTTTGCCACTAGACTACAGTGTGGGCAAAAGTTATCCCCTGTGGTATGGTGACGTCTTGTGTTCTCCATTATTAATTCTGGCAGACCTAGGAGGCAATTTTACCTAGGAGACAATATTACCTAGGAGACAATATTACCTAGGAGACAATTTTACCTAGGAGACAATATTACCTAGGAGACAATTTTACCTGATCTAGGAGATAATTTTTTTAACTAGAAGAGTTAGATGGAGCCTTTGTTAACCCCTTCAGTACGAGGCCTGTCTTAAAATTAACAAAATCAATATAATCGCTTGGGAGTCGAAGGAATAAAAAAAATTGGTGTAACAGGCTCAAAGGGTTAAGGTTAAATGTGACCTGCGCTTCTGAGTCATCATTTTGACACCCGAGCGCACTGGAGGCACGTGTGTGTGTGTGTGTGTGTGTGTGTGTGTGTGTGTGTGTGTTAGGTATCAGTTTGTATGTGTGTGCTAGGTACTCTGTGTGTGTGTGTGTGTGTGTGTGTGTGTGTGTGTGTGTGTGTGTGTGTGTGTGTGTGTGTGTGTGTGTGTGTGTGTGCTTTATACAGCCAATATGTTAGTGTGTGAGCAAAAAAAATAACTTTTAATCTAAGTTACACCAACCTTACGAGTGTTAATCCGATTCGTGCCAAACCTGGTGAAATGGCTGAGGACAAGGCAAGGATGAACTGAATCGAATGTCAAAATAAGTGTTCAAAAGACAAGCTCACAAGGCAAAGGCAAGTGTTCAGTCCTTTGGCATACGCGTTGATCTGTCTTCGTGATCCTGACACTTCTGTTCTTCATCCTTTCTCTACGACACATCTCCTTTTGAACAACAAACACTGCCGATGCGATAAATGAAAGACGTAATCATTCACTGGCCATTCATCTCTCGTAGGCTTTATAACTGTAGAAAGAGCATTGTTACCCCTTCTAAGTTTACATATTAGTAATCTCGGCCCTTCAGTTACCTCCAATCACCACCAACGTCACCAAATAACCTCTTTTAAGCTGAACTGCCGACGTTAGCAAGAAAACAGTAGGTCTTTGAGGCTGGTACCGTTATTTTGATTTATACTCGTTACTGCTATGGGATTTTGTTCAGGAATAAGTCGGATATAGATGTGTTAAGGGTGAAGCTGAAGGTATGTTAATTTTTACCTATCCAAACCCAGTCGCCTGAATAACTGGAATTTTATCTGATTTGCCGAAACTGAATTGGATGGAAAGATGAAATACTTGGAATCCGTCGTATTGTAACTATGTCTATCTATATGAGAGAGAGAGAGAGAGAGAGAGAGAGAGAGAGAGAGAGAGAGAGAGAGAGAGAGAGAGAGGCGGCTGGAGTCTATCATTTAACGCTTTGCATCTTCCTGCTCACCGTCTCTCTCATTACCCGATCAACACAACATATCCAGCCTAATGTAAGTACCTGATGCCGTTCTGCTTGTTAATAATGAATGGGTCTCTGCACACCTGTTGGCTGTTTTGTGAATACCTGTGAGCAGCGTGACCCGGAAGTGAGTATACGAGGCCTGTTCAGAAAGCATCAGATCTTTATTTTTTTATATATATATATTTTTTTAAGAGCCTAAGGTCGAATATTTTCTGTACAAACCTCTGTCTGCTTACATCCCTCCACCTCAACGATGGGCGCGTAACACCCGTCTAGCAACAAACTCTCATCCCTTTTCTGTCCAGCTCTCTAATTTAAGAGTTAACCGTTACTCCCAGTCCTTCATTTATGCAACAGGTCAGCTCTGGAACCGTCTCCCTCTGTCAGTATTTCCTACTTCCTATGATCGCCAGTCTTTGAAAAGCAGTGTGTCCCGGCATCTCGAAATGAACGGATCTTGAATTTGGCTCTCTTCTGTATTGTTTTTGTTTTTTCTTGGAAGGAACGGTTTGCGGGCTCCGGCCTTTGGTTCCTTCTTCCTTGCACAAAAAAACAGAATAAGAGTAAAAAAGTGACTCTCTCTGAAATGCACTGGTGAGAGAAGATACAAATGAGTGATTGAA
>NC_137030.1:30683415-30688415 GCF_032717465.1 Coenobita brevimanus | reverse complement strand
GAAAGGACGATGGTGGACTGCAGGAGGAGGGTAACTTCAGCCTGCAGTCCACTGGGTTCATGTTGAGATGAGCCCGAGGTTGCAATTACTACTACTACTACTACTACTACAACTACTACTACTACTACTACTACACTGTCGATTTCCCTCTGTTTTGGTCAATATTCAATACTCTTATTAATTCTCTCTCATCCGATCTAAAGTATTTAACATTAACAATTATAAAGCGAAATTTGTTATTAGGTGTGTTTAAGCAGTGGTGTAATTGTACCTCATTATCTTACTGAGAGAGAGAGAGAGAGAGAGAGAGCTGGCAGCCACACTTTATCCGCCTATTTTGGTCTCTGCATTTGTCTCTTCTTGAAAGAGAGAGAGAGAGAGAGAGAGAGAGAGAGAGAGAGAGAGAGAGAGAGAGAGAGAGAGAGAGAGAGAGAGAGAGAGAGAATGGGGGAAAAAGAATAGATAGAAAATTATATAACTAAGGTAAAGAAAGAAGGCTAAAGTGAGAGAGAAAGAAAAGAGGGGAGTAAAATAATCAGTAAAGGAGAGAGAGAGAGAGAGAGAGAGAGAAGGAGAAACACAACAGAGCATAAGAAAAAAATATGACAGAAAAAAAACAGAAAGAAGTAATGAAATGGTTAACTAAAGAAAATAATAGGAAAGGGAAAGAGAAAATGAAAAAATATGAAAGGGGGGACTAGCCAAAAAAATACATAGGAAAAGACAAAAAAAGATAATAAAATGAGTGATAAGATAAAGAGGAAATTAAAGGAATGGAGGAAAAGGAAGAGAATTTGAAAGAACACTAATTTAGGAAAGAGAGAGGAAAGTGAAAAGGATAGACAGGAAAATAATAATAATGCAACAAAAATAATTATGGAAAAGGAAGAGGAAAGAGAGGGGAATAAAATAATGGAAGGGAAAATAAGGCGGGAAAAGAGGCAGGCAGGGAAGGATTAGAATAATGGTGGAATGTTTACTTTGGGAGTCACGTGATATGTGACGTCATCGCCCAGCTGGCCAGTGTTTATCTTCATCAGCTGATCCGTGACGCTACACCCGAGATTGAGGACCCGGCACGCTAGGCCCAATTTATTATTATTATTATTATTATTATTATTATTATTATTACTACATCTACTAATACTACTGCTGCTACTACTTATGTGGTAAATATTGGTATGAGTGGTGGTAGTGTTTTAAAAGGAAGTGATGGGGAGTGTCAGGCGAGTGGGAGAGTGACAGATGTGGAGAGGACAGTGACAAGGGTAGGGGATGTGAGAATGGAAGTGCACATGCTTAAATCATTGTATATTTCCCCTGTAAGGTAGATGACTTTATTATCATTATTATTATTATTATTATTATTATTATCAGTCCTGTGAGGCATAGTGGAATAATTTTAGGCACCTCGCCCGTGTGTGTGTGTGTGTGTGTGTGTCCTGTAACTCTCAGGCTATTTGACAGATCTGAATGAAGCCTCGCAGGTGAGTTCGTCTGAGTACCCCAAAGGTCTTCTGCCATATACAATTTCCAACCATGAATTTTAGGGGGGAACAAGCCCCTCAACAAATGAAAAATTCCCAGATACAGTGCAAGGAGGACAGATGTGGCTTTGATGTCTTAGTATAGGGTGCACAATGGCCTCTCATCCGTAATGCGATATTTGGGAAGCGTCACCCTCCCCCCGAAAGATGCTTAGAGTCACCCCCCCAAAAAAAAAAAAAATGATCGGAAATAGGGGAAAGCAAGCCCATGGATGTCAACGAAATCGGCAAACATCTAGAAAAATTGTGTATTCTATCTTCCTATTTTCACTGAATGCAAGGGGAGAAACTGTACATCTAATTTATTATTATTATTATTATTATTAGCAGTAGTAGTAGTAGTAGTAGCAGCAGCAGCAGTAGTAGTAGTAGTAGCAGCAGCAGCAGTAGTAGTAGTAGTAGTAGCAGTAGTAATAATAATAATAATAATAATAATAATAATAATAATAATAATAACAGTAGTAGTAGTAGTAGTAGTTCAACTCTTTACTCCTATGATTTTAGCGGTAATGTGGTTATTCCGGTAAAAATCCTTTCAAACATAATTTCTATTCTATTATCATCACTTCCCACAAATTAAATATTCACTTTTGCCCTCGAATATTTGACGCTTCCCTTCCTCTTGTGTTAATGAGAGAGAGAGAGAGAGAGAGAGAGAGAGAGAGAGAGAGAGAGAGAGAGAGAGAGAGAGAGAGAGAGAGAGAGAGAGATTTAATAATACGTCTCGTTCTACGTAATGTTGTAAATTAAAACATCTGAATGTAATCAGAATTATATATATCTCATGGCTTCCTATTATTACGGATTTTTCATCATTCTCTCTCTCTCTCTCTCTCTCTCTCTCTCTCTCTCTCTCTCTCTCTCTCTCTCTCTCTCAATACTTTCTCTTCCTCTCCCCATGTCACTCCTCACTTCCATCCCTCCATCCCTGTCCCCTCCTCCCTTCCACCTCTACCCCCTCCTGTCATCCCTCCCCTCCTCCCCTCCCCCCATATTTGTGAGAGTGCCACAAGGTCATTCCATATTTAACTGGGCCACTCTCCCCCCATTTACTCCACCCCAACCCACACCCCACTCCACACTCATACCCCACCCCCCTCCCTTTACCTTAACCTACCCCACCCCATCCCATACCCCACTGCACTCTCCCTCCACCCTACCCCATCTCACACTCTCCCCCTATCACCCCATCCCACCCCACCTTCCACTCCCTCACTCCCACTCTCACTTCATCTCATTCGTCCAACACCACCCTACCCACCCACTCCACTCTCTCTGCCCACCCCACCCCACCCCACACTACCCTGGCAATACCCCCACTCCACCCCATCACACCATAACCCCCCCACCCCACCACACCCCACCAATACCCCACTCCACCCCATCACACCAAACCCCCCCACCCCACCAATACCCCACTCCACCCCATCACACCAAACCCCCCCCACCCCACACCACCAATACCGCACTCCACCCCATCACACCAAACTCCCAACACCACACCGCCAAACCCCCACTCCACCCCATCACACCACAACCCCCACCCCAACCCACCCCTCCCCACCCAACACTCCACCCCATCTCGCTGACACAACACTATAAGAAATAAACACGCATTATCTTGGCCACTTCGCCTCAAGGACGTTGTTTGTAGTCGAAGTCTGTTTTTTCTTGGTTATTAAATTCAACTTTGGAGTCACCCCTATTATTGATGGTGGTATTGAAGGCTTCATCTAACCCCATTCGATACGAAAAGTCTCTACGAAGCTGAATATGTGTGGAGATCGTAACAGTGAGATTAAAACACACACACACACACACACACACACACACACACACACACACACACCTCTAACTCTCGAAGACGTAAGTGAGTATCCCCCTCCCCTCCTCGCAAAAGGGGATATACTCTACGGACTCGTCTTGCCCCATTTCACTATATACAGTATGGGTTTGTGAGTAATGACCCTTGACCCCAAAATACCCGTTAAAAGACCTAAATCCAAAAATTAAAAAAGAGAATCGAGGAGTATTTGCCCAAGGAAGAGATGTACGAATTTGATATGACTTGGTGAAGAGATGAACGAATAGCTCCAAGTTTTAAAGGGTTCGGAAGAATGGAAGAAGACAGAGACTGAGGTAATGCAGTATGGTCTCCACTCTGTGCATAAATAGAGGCAGGGAAGGACGGGGGGAAAGATTAAATGGGGGGAAAAGTGGAGAGATGGAAGGAAAAGTGGAGAGATGGAGGGAAGAGGAAAGGGAAGAGAAGAGAAGGAAAGAGGGAAGAGAAAATGTGTGTGTGTGTGTGTGTGTGTGTGTGTGTGTGTGTGTGTGTGTGTGTGTGAGAGAGAGAGAGAGAGAGAGAGAGAGAGAGAGAGAGAGAGAGAGAGAGAGAGAGAGAGAGAGAGAGAGAGAGAGAGAGTTAACTAAGAAGAAAATTAGGGTAAAAAATTAGGTTACCTGTGTGTGTGTGTATATTTGCCTATGAATGTTTACCAATGTGTATGTACGCCAAACGACAGGAAAAAATGGACATCAATATACACACTGAAGAACCTGCACACACACACACACACACACACACACACACACACACACACACACACACACACACACACACACACACACACACACACACACACCTTAAGGAATTAGGTAATGTTCAGTGTCTTATCAACAATTGCAATAAAATAATTGTGATAATTTTAATGCAATATTTCGACAAACACGTGAAGTGCGGCAATAAAAATCCGTAGAGTTTACCAACTTTTGCAATGAGGTCTTGGAATATATGTGTGTGTGTGTGTGTGTGTGTGTGTGTGTGTGTGTGTGTGTGTGTGTGTAGTCTTTATATATCCTACAATTAGCCTGTTAATTGTCCTCTTCCTAATTACCTCTGATATCCCAGCTAATCACCTGAACACTACATGATCTCATTTCATTTTCTCAGTCCATCATTTCTTCTAATCCGCCTCACCTTCACTGTCTCACTGATTGATTTGTTTACCTGTTGAGCTATGATTGGATCCCCCCCATGCCATGCCACACACTACCATCCTGCCATAGCATCAGGTCATTCAAAAACCACCTTGCTTTCTACCGCAGCTATTCTACCATTCTACCATAGTGCCATTCTGAAATACCCTTGTTTTCTACTACTACTACTATTACTAAACATTCACTACCATTTTCCTTGCTGTCGTTGTACCATATCCATTCTACCATGATTCTGTCGCTGTCAAACTACCATAATTCTAGCACTACCATACTCCTTGCATCCACTGTGTCTTTTTCTCTTGATCTGTCTTGGAAATATTGCATTATGTTACACTGCAAAAATAGTAGTCGCAGATATTAGGTGTGCTGACCCGACCTCGTCTTCTCTTTAATCTCACTCCATTGCTGACTTCGCGTACTGTCTTATTCGCCCTTATGTGGGGTACAGATCTC
>NC_137030.1:30663415-30678415 GCF_032717465.1 Coenobita brevimanus | reverse complement strand
TAGGTCCGAAAAGATTCGTAAGTAGGTCCTAAAAAAAGATTCGTAAGTAGGTCCTAAAAAGATTCGTAAGTAGGTCCGAAAAGATTCGTAAGTAGGTCCTAAAAAAGATTCGTAAGTAGGTCCTAAAAAAGATTCGTAAGTAGATCCTAAAAAGATTCGTAAGTAGGTCCTAAAAAAAGATTCGTAAGTAGGTCCTAAAAGATTCGTAAGTAGGTCCTAAAAAAGATTCGTAAGTAGGTCCTAAAAGATTCGTAAGTAGGTCCTAAAAAAAGATTCGTAAGTAGGTCCTAAAAAAGATTCGTAAGTAGGTCCTAAAAAAAGATTCGTAAGTAGGTCCTAAAAAATTTGTAAGTAGGTCCTAAAAAAGATTCGTAAGTAGGTCCTAAAAAAGATTCGTAAGTAGGTCCTAAAAGATTCGTAAGTAGGTCCTAAAAGATTCGTAAGTAGGTCCTAAAAAAGACTCGTAAGTAGGTCCGAAAAGATTCGTAAGTAGGTCCTAAAAAAAGATTCGTAAGTAGGTCCGAAAAGACTCGTAAGTAGGTCCTAAAAAAGACTCGTAAGTAGGTCCTAAAAAAGACTCGTAAGTAGGCCCCCCCAAAAGATATGTGTAGATGGTTAAAGGCAGGATTCCGGTGGCTTGGATGATGAGGGAAGGAGTGACGGTGGGGAGGGTGTCTGCTGCTCCAGGGGACGCGGGTTCGATTCCCGGCTGGGGCAGGGAACAGTGTAAGAGATAAATAAAACTGGAGGGATATATGAGGAGGGGTGAGCTGGAGGGGGGATAGCTAAATGGTAGTGGACAGGGAGACGTGGAGGTGATTTGTTTGTGGCCACCCCTTACGGGAATACGGCGTCACGGCATTAGACAAGTTATAGAGAGATAGATAGAAAGACAGACAGATAGATAGATAGACAGACAGATAGACAAACATTACAAAAGAGTGTACAAAACAGTAGCAAGTGTAGGAATGTTACAAAGGTGACAAGAGGATGTACTTGTGTAATTCCGGACCGAGTACAGGTGGTGTGTTGCTGGGGAGAGTGGTGGTGTGGTGGTGTGGTGTGCCAGCTGTGGTGGAATTTCAGCTATATTGTTCACGGAGACTGAGCCAGGTCTCTCTCTCTCTCTCCTCTTCTTCCTCTTCTCTTTACTTCCTCCTCCTCCTCCTCCTCCTCCTCCTCTCTCTCTCTCTCCTCCTCCTCCTCTTCCTCATTTCTTCACTTCCTCCTCCACTCTTCTTCCTTTTCACCTCTTTCTGTCTCCTCTTCCCCATTTCCTTTACTTCCCCCTTTACTCTTCTTCCTCTTCTCTCTCCTCTCCTCCTCTCTACCTTCTCCTCCCCTCTTTTTTTGCCACCCCCCCTCTTTTTCTCTCCTCATTCCCCCTCTCTCTTCCTTCCTTTTCCCCCCCCTTTCCTTTCTCCCCTTTCCCTCCCTTCACCCCGCTCACCCCTCCCTCCTTCTTTTCCTTCATCGCTTTCCCTTTCCCTCCCCTCTCCCTTTCCTCCCTCTTCTCCCTTCCCCTTCCCTCCCCTCCTCCTCCCCTCCCTCTTCCCCCTTCACCATCTGTTTTAAATCCTTTGTCTTCCTCTCCTCTCATCTTCATCTCCTCCCCTTCATTTCACCTTCCCCCTCCCCCTCATTTTCCCTCCCTCCCTCCCTCCCTCCCTCCCTCTCTCTCTATTCACCACTCCCTGCTTCTCATCTCACCCCCCTCCTCCCTCCCCCTCCCCTTCTCCTCCTCAGAATTCCAGCTCATCCTCCATTCTTCTCTCTCTCTCTCCCCCTTCCCTCTTTTCTCCGTACCCCTCCCCCCTCACTCCCCTCTCCCCCTCCCTCGTTCTCCCTCCCCCTTCACCATATGGTTAAATTCCTTCCCTTCCCCCTCCCCCTTCCCCTCCCCTCTCCCTCGGCCTCCCCTCCTCCTCCCTCTCTCCCCCTCCCTCTCTCTTTCTCATCTTTCTTATCACTTAGAATATAATCTATAATTCCAGACCCCCCCCACCAATATCCTCTCACTCCCCCCTCCCCCTACATCCCCCTCCCCCTGTATCATCCCCCTCCCCTCCCCTCCCTTTATTTCCTCATCTCTCCCTCCACCGCACCCCTCTCCTGGCGCCCCCCACCTCCCTCCCCCCCTCCATCCCTCCCCTCTTCATCCAAAACCTTCCTTATTTCCTTCCTTATTTGATCTCTCTCTCTCTCTCTCTCTCTCTCTCTCTCTCTCTCTTACAGTGTCCTTCTACCCTTCTATTCCCTCCTCTCTCCCCCTCCTTTCCCCTCCCTCCTTCTTCCCCTCTCCTTCCCTCTCCCCTCCCCTCCCTGCCCCTCCATTTCTACCCAATCACCTGGGAAAAGTACATCCCCTTTCCTCCCCTCTCCCCTCCCCTCCCCTCTCCCACCCCCTCTCAACCTCTCATCTCGTCTCTCACTCCTCCTTCCTTCCTTCCTTCCTTCCTTCCTCCCTCTTTCTCCCTCTCTCCTCTCTTCTCCCTCCCTCTTCCTTCATCACACCTTCCCTCCCTCCCTCACCTCCTTCCTCTCCCCCCAACTCACTCTTTCCTCCCTCCATCTCCCCATCCTTCCTTCTCTGTGTCTCCCTCTTCCTCCCTCTCTCCTCAACTCCCTCCCCCTTCCCTCTCCCTCTCTCCTTCCCCCTCCCCCTCCTTCCGCCCTGCTCACTCCCCCTATCCCCCAGTTAATTCACCCTGTCTCTCTCCCTCCTCATTACTTCCTCATTCTCTCCTCCCTTCTCTATATTTATTCTCTCCCTCTCCCTCTCTCTCTCTCTCTCTCTCTCCCCTCTTTGCTTCCTCATCTTCTCCCTTCTCTAGATTTATCTCTCTCTCTCTCTCTCTCTCTCTCTCTCTCTCTCTCTCTCACCACCACCACACAAACCACACACTAAGCACATATTTACCCTACAATCGCGTAACAACAAAAGTCAGTTTACAAGCGCTATCTGGCTGTCCAATCTCCATCCACCTTGAACTGAATTACACTGATGGGTGGCAGACAGAAGGAAAGAATTAATTATTATTATTATTATTAATATTATTATTATTATTATTATTATTATTATTATTATCATCATCATCATCATTATTATTATTATTATTATTATTATTATTATTGTTGTTGTTTTTATTATTATTATTATTATTATTATATTTATTTATTTATTTTTTTTTTTGCTCTTCCTCGGTGTCAATTATAGTAACTATTTGAACGTAATTAATTCACTACTTGTCTTTTTATCTATCTATCTATCTATCTATCTATCCATCCATCCATCTATCCATCCATCTATCTATCCATCTATCTATCTATCTATCCATTTATCTATCCATCTACTACTACTACATCATATCCCAATTAAACTAAATCAATTCTGGGATGGCAACACGTCAACAATAAATCACATGCCATCGTCGTGGAAGGGTTAACGCCACCACCAACCTCTTCCACCACAAGCCAAGCCTCCCATGTAGTCTAGTGGCTTGGGTACATGGCTTTCACCTAGAGGACCCGGGTTCGATCCCAGCATAGGAAGTAATTTTATCGCAAAGGTCAAAGATCCCGCAAAGATAGCCAGATCGACAATTCGGATATTTGGAGTGACTGAGACGCCGATAGAGGTAATTGCGTCACTAAAAGCAAGGTATATGAGAGTGATTCGTGGTTATGCTTCATTATTATTATTATTAATATTATTATTATTATAATTATTATTGTTATTATTATCAATATAATAATTATTATTATTATTATTATTTTTATCATTATTATTATTATTATTATTATTTTTATCATTATTATTATTATTATTATTATTATTATTATTATTATTATTACCACTATTACATGACAGCGATTCGTGATTATTCTTTATTATTATTATCATTATTATTATTATTATTATTATTATTATTATGAGAATGTGGCTCGTACAGCTGGAGAAACTTAGGTTAATGCTATATTTATTTTCCTGTCCCTCTAGACCATTTACTTCACCTTACCTGGGATGGGAAATGATGATGATGATGATGATGATGATGATGATGATGATGATGATGATGATGATGATGATGATGATGATGAGAGACAGAGAGAGGGGGGGGAGTTGTTAGGACGGTAGGAGCAGGTAGGAGGGGAGGGAGGGGAAGGAGGGAGAGGGATGGAGAAGGGCAAGGTGGAATTTATGCAAGTGTTGAGGTGGAAGAGAGAGAAAGATTTTATTCAGCAAGATAATATTGACGTTAAAATGAGATGCGATTATCAGTCAGTTTGATGAGAGTGTATGTGAGTGAGGTGGAGTGGGCGGGAGGGAGGGGAAGGCCAAGGATGAGATGGAGGGATGGAGTGGAGAGGTATATGAGAGAGAGGGGTGTGAACTGGGAGCAGGGCATGATATGGCGGGGGGACAGGGTGACGTGGAGACGATTTGTTTGTGGCCACCCCGTATAAGGGATTAAGGCGTCTGGCAATAGATAGATAGATTGATAATACGGATCGAAAGAATATAGTTATAACAGAAATGAAGACAATTTTGTAGCTCAGTTAATGACATAAGGAAATAATTAACACGAATACCCTGTTGATTACTCGATATGTTACCAGGTTACTTTAAGCCGGGTAACTATACTGGGGTAACTTTTTCAGGAGCCAGTAATACAGCACCGATCTTCACAGGGTGTACTGTCACTCACTCTGCCCCACCTCTCATCACACGTCACCCTTTTCTAACCCTCACCTATCAAGTGTGTGTGTGTGTGTGTGTGTGTGTGTGTGTGTGTGTGTGTGTGTGTGTGTGTGTGTGTGTGTGTGTGTGTGTGTGTGTCGGTTCAGAAGACAGCTGAGTTTTTTTGGACATGCTTAACTGGCTTATTTTTTAATTTTTTTATTTATATATTTTCTGACCGACCTGAGTAAACATGATAAATCTGAAATGAATTAAAAGACAGGTTGATATGATTCGACTCTCTCTCTCTCTCTCTCTCTCTCTCTCTCTCTCTCTCTCTCGCTGGCTGAAGAAAGAATTAAAGGCTAAGGCGTTATCATAGTAAAGAGGGAAAAACAGAAGGGATGATTTGCCTTCACTGATAAGAAATTAATATCTGGCTGTGACCTGACCTCATTTATTTCCCTAATGATGCTGAACTGACCTTAATGAGCCAAAATTGACCTAACTGGACCACTAATGACCAAGTGACCAGAGCTTCCCCCTACTGGTCTGGATCACAGCAGCTGAAATGACCAAGGAATTGACCTAAAGTGACCTGGAAGAACCTGATCTGACCTATCTAGACCTGGATTCCCATAGTAGTAGTAGTAGTAGTAGTAGTAGTAGTAGTAGTAGCAGCCCCTGGTTTATCTGATAGGGAGGGAACTGAGGGAGGTTTGTATACCTGGGCAGTGAAGCCACCCAGGTATATCAGTGCCACCACGTGAAGGCGGCCCTCTCAAGCACCTGAAGCCTCCTGAATGGCGTCAACAAACCCAAAGGATCAAGGTGGATGTGATTAGACGAAGGTGAATCTAGAGTTACCTGGTCTCAGTGTACGTTAATGAGCTTGAATATACCTGGCCGTCCCGACTGTACCCCTTCCACATTTCTTTCCCACTCATTGGCTCCTGCTCCCTCTCAATCTCTACCTCTCCCTCTCCCTGTCAGTCTCTCCCTTCAATCTCCTTATCACTCTCCCCCTCTCAGTATCTCCCCTCCCTCTTCACCTCATTCTCTCCTCTTCCCTCTCCTTCTCATTCTCTCCCCTTCCCTCTCTCTCTCATTGCCTCCCGTCCCTCTTTCTCTCATTCATCCCTCCCCTCTCCTCTGTGTCTCTCACCTTCCCTCTCCCTCTCTCTCTCTCTCCTCATCACTCTCTCCCTCTCATCACCTCACCACCATCCACCGCCTCATACGCCTCGGAAGAAAACATTAACAGGAACAAGAATCGCCTTTGACATACCCAGATAATGAAAAATAAGAGGAATAATTAACTTCGTTTCACTATAACAGATTATCCTTAGTTAGGGAAGAACGTCTACTGCTAATAAAAATAAATGTCATGGTACTGAAGGGGTTAACTCTCTCTCCCGTGCACCTCCCATGTGGTCTAGTGGCTAGGATACCTGGCTTTCACCCAGGAGGCCCGGGTTCGATTCCCGGCATGGGAAGTCATTTTAATGCAGGTGTCATTATCCTCTTTAACTCATCAGCCCCACGACGTCTCTCTCTCTCTCTCTCTACCTCTCTCTCTCTCTCTCTCTGTCACTCATTCTCTCTTTCTCCCCCTCTCACACACACTCATCTTTCTCTCTCTCTCTCTCTCTCTCTCTCTCTTTATCCCCCTCTCTCACACATTCATCCACGCCCTCTCTCTTTCTCCCTCTCTCATTAACATTCTCTCTCTCTCTCTCTCTCTCTCTCTCTCTCTTGATGCTTCCAGACAGGTATGCTATAATCTGGGCCCGTATTCTGTCGGCTTATGAGGCTCCTAGCACCTCTTCCTTAGCGATTTATTTTCCAAACTACCCATTAACATCCTCATTACTCTATCTATCTATTTGTCTACCTATTTATTGCCAGACGCCCCAATCCCATAAGGGGTGGCCACAAGGAAATCGCCTCCACGTCGCCCTGTTCCCCGGCATTTCCCTGCCCTGCTCCTAGCTCACACCCCCCTCCCTCATATAGCTCTCCACTCCCTTCCTTCCTCACTCATATTGCTTCATATATATCATTAGTATCGACATAGACTGCATGAATAACAGAGGAATATAGTAAAGGAGCAGAATCAGAATAAATCGGTAAGGAAAAGGTGTTAGTAAGCTCCCTAACCACAGGAGAATAGCACCCCTGGAGAGGACTGAAGGATCGATCTATTAAACATCTATTCCTGAGGTGAAAGAAGACTAGCCACACATCCACCCACACACCCGGTCCACCCACCCACCCATCCATATCACCCACCTCACCCATCCCGCCCACCCCGCCCACCCATCCACCCGTTCAGCTCACCCTATCCACCTTCCCCGTTCACTCATCCACTTATCCACCATACCCACTCACCCACCCCACCCCACCTATCCACCCACCCACACACCTACTAATCAACCCCACCCACCTGCATATCAACCTAACTAACTCCACCCAGTTTGAACCACCAGCAGGATGACTCGCAAGTTTACACCCTCCCCCCGAAAAGGAGAGAGAGAGAGAGAGAGAGAGAGAGAGAGAGAGAGAGAGAGAGAGAGAGAGAGAGAAGGGAATGTGTCGCAGAATACATTTATTGAAAGGTTATGAATGACCAATACTTCCCATTATGTCAAATTCTACCACTCCAAAATCTAATTCGGTGAGACGATGAAGCACATACAATTTTCATCCATTTTTAAGACTCCAAGCATAAACGAAGGAATGAAACCCTAACTTCAGAATTCCATGTTTGTTTATCCTCAAAGACGTCGTGTCAATTTCGTCTGTGTTGGTCGGACCTTGAGGGTGTGTTGAATATGCTACATGCCGCACGGTCCAACGCCCCCATACCCACCTCCTCCGCCTCCTGCATCTACTGAGTCAAGGTGGGTGTTGATGAGGAAGTGATGCACACACACACACACACACACACACACACACACACACACACACACACACACACACACACACACACACACACACACACACATACCGGTACATACATATATACAGTACATGCATGCTTACATACATACGTGCACACACACACACACACACACACACACATACACACACACACACCTATTCACACACACACACACACACACACACACACACACACACACACACACACACACACACACACACACACACACACACACACAGCAGCGGTCACTGGCATCAGGGCTATACGGTATGGCTCTCCCCAGACTGGATGAAAGGCAATTGTAAATCAGTGTGCCGGGAAGGGAGCTGCACGATTATATCAAGACAGCACAGGGCAGAGTCGCTCCTGAAATTATTGGACTTAGGAGGAATTGCTCGCCATCAGGTCGTTAACACCATTTGATTTTGTACCTGCGGCGCAAGGAGCAAGGTATATGGAAGCGATGTGTATTGGCTTTTGTGGTACTACTGATCTTGTTCTTCTTCCTTCAGTCTTTTATTTCACTGACTTCGTTTTTTTTTTCCACTATATTCTGTCCATCTGTCGAGTTTATTAAATTTATGATACATTTTTCAAGCTTAGGGGGGTGGTTAGAAATGGCCTTCACAATAAATAATAAAAAAATAAATGTACGAGGCCTTTCCGAAATTGAATATAATCGTCTGGTAGCGTATAAATGAATAAATAAAGCAGGAAAGGCGGAAATAAGGTCACGCGGCTGCAAGGTTATCTTCAAGCCCATATCGTCTAACCTATACCATAATATAAATCTTCTATAACTACTAACCCAGTCCACAATACTATCCATACTATCATCCGGGCCCGTCCTATCCTCTCTGCCTATTCCTCTCTCTCTCTCTCTCTCTCTCTCTCTCTCTCTCTCTCCATACACTTTCTAAACACAGCTACGTCCACATCAAAAGTCATACCTCACACATCTTTTTTCCCCCAGGCTGTAAAGACATATTAAATTCTCCTCGTCTCTCCTCGCTCTCCCTCTCAGTGTTGGATTCATGGATGCTTAAAACACACACACACACACACACACACACACACACACACACACACACACACACACACTTATTACCCACAAATGTATGAGAAGATGCACCTCAGTTCACTACGTCATATTCAATTGTTTTTTAATACAACAGTGGAAGACAGGCAAAGAGGCGAAAGGAATTTTGTATCTGTAGTTCTCTCTCTCTCTCTCTCTCTCTCTCCCACCACTCTCTCCTATCCTCATCCGTTCCACAAACCTTGATCAACCTCCCTCTCTCAGTTTCCAGAAGCCTTTGAAACCTTACTGGCCGAAACGTTCATCTTCACAGGGTATGCGCCCCCCATCATGCCCCACCACCCGACGCCATCCCAGTCCAACCCACCCACTCCTCTCTGGCCCGTCCCTGCAAAACCTAAAAATCTTTCGCAACAGAGGAAAGATAATAAAAAAAAAAATGAATGTATTATGAGAACCAGGACATTTACCACATTATTTTTAGGGAGGGGGGAGGGGGAGAGAGTGAATGAGAAAAGTTGTATTGATGTTTGAAATAGACTGTGTTCCTGACAGCCTTGGACAAAATAGCAATAAAATAATGATAAAATAATAGTTTAAAAATTATATACTTTGATAGCGAGCCTGCACTCTTAAATCCACCCCATTTCCCAAACACCAGGCGGCGTTTGTCTATTTTTTTTATGCGAGGAAGAAGGAACCAAAGGCTGAGCCCGCAACAGTTCCCCCCCCAAAAAAAAAAAATACAAAAGAGAGCCAAATTCAAGATCTACATTTTTCTCGAGAGGTGTCTGTCTATCTATAGCCAGACGCCTCATTCCGGTAAAGAGTGGCCACAGACAAATCGCCTCCATGTCGCCCTGTTCCCTGCCATTTCGCTGCCTTCCCCCCAAGCTCACACCTCCCTTTCTCATATACCTCTCCACTTCACACCTCCACCTCATCGTCGGTCTGCCCCCTTTCTCCTCCCTCACATTCACTCTCCTCGTTAGTCTCTTGCCCTCCATCCTCACCACGTGGCCATTTAATATCTTGAAAGCACTGCATCGCTCGGCCTTCACAGACATGACCTGGAGTGACCTGGGTTGACGTGACGCGATCTTACGCCTGAAGGAAAATGAAAAAATTGAAACATTATAAAATACACGTGTTATATATATGTTTAGAGTTAGTGTCTTCACAAAGAATCCACAAGTTCCTCTTCTTCAGTGGTTTATTTCTCCACAAGCTCCTCTTCTTCAGTGGTTTATTTCTCCACAGGCTCCTCTTTAGTGGTTTATTTCTCAAACTCCTCTTCTTCAGTGGTTTATTTCTCCACAAGCTCCTCTTCTTCAGTGGTTTATTTCTCCACAGGCTCCTCTCCTTCAGTGGTTTATTTCTCCACAGGCTCCTCTTCTTCAGTGGTTTATTTCTCCACAAGCACCTCTTCTTCAGTGGTTTATTTCTCCACAAGCTCCTCTTCTTCAGCGGTTTATTTCTCCACAGGCTCCTTTTCTTCTGTGGTTTATTTCTCCACAAGCTCCTCTTCTTCAGTGGTTTATTTCTCCACAAGCTCCTCTTCTTCAGTGGTTTATTTCTCCACAAACTCCTCTTCTTCAGTGGTTTATTTCTCCTCAAGCTCCTCTTCTTCAGCGGTTTATTTCTCCACAAGCTCCTCTTCTTCAGTGGTTTATTTCTCCACAAACTCCTCTTCTTCAGTGGTTTATTTCTCCTCAAGCTCCTCTTCTTCAGCGGTTTATTTCTCCACAGGCTCCTTTTCTTCTGTGGTTTATTTCTCCACAAGCTCCTCTTCTTCAGTGGTTTATTTCTCCACAAGCTCCTCTTCTGCAGTGGTTTATTTCTTCGTCATAAACTCTTCTCCAGTGTGGTGCGACTGGTATTCCCGGCGGTCGGAAGCGTGTGTTTAGGAATTCAACCAGACCCACCCATCCCCGCCTGTTATTGCGCGAGACGAAGTAGTGCGCTCTGTGTATATTCCAGTCTCTTTAGGACACGCTATATAAGGTTAATTTAATATCTAAAAACACATTTCCGATGACATTCAGTATCAAATCAAATCACACAGGAGGAGAAAAAAAAAAAAACACGATTGAAAGAGAAAAAAATTGCCGGAGAGCAGCTCGTGGGTATTTTACGCATGCGCGAACTCGGTGCATCACGAAATGAACGGATCTCGAATTTGGCTCCCCCTTATCTTGTCTTTTTTTTTTTTTTTTTTTTTTTTTTGAAGGAACAATCCTGCGGGCTCCTGGCCTTTAGTTCCCCCTTCCTTGCATAAAAAGGGAAATGTGATAATTTTACCTTGAAAACTGTTACGGTGATAAAGGCTTGGCTGGTTTCACGCACACAGACAAGACCGAAATCTATGTTGATCCAAAATGATGTGACGGACCTGCAATGATCAAAAAGGACCTGAAATAGCTTAAACAGACCTGGACTGACCTACTTTGCTGTGATGTGGGTGAACTAAACTCAAATGACTATAAAAGACCTAATTTGAATGAATGTTAACGAGGCCTGAAGCTGCCTGACTGAACCCAACTGAACCTAACTGCATCCATACTTACGTGAATGAAGCTGATTGACTGAATAACTTGAACTGATCTGACTGAACCTCACTGGGTATAAGAGTCCTGTATGGACGAAATAGACATAGGTGGGTCTGAACGTTTATACCTGGATGGGCTGGAATGAACGTGGTGGTCCTGAGAGGCGTGGAAAGAACCTGATCACTTTTTTTTTACGTGTATAACCTCGGACACACTCTTAACAACCCGTCTCCTAAGGTCCTGCTGTCTTCCAAAGTGTCGCTGACCCTCGCATGTCACCATTTTGGCCCTAATACCCACCGTACTGAATACATACTAGGGCTGCCTTACATAGGACAGGTGTGATGTCTTGTGAAACTGGGTAAGGTCTGTTTAGCGAAACTGAAATGATGTGGTTGTTAAAGTCGCTGCATGGCAGTATTGCGATCCCTGCTCTAACGTACGGAAGTGAAGCTTGGACCCTGCTGGAAGGACACACATCAAGAGTGAGGGCAGTGGAAATGAGCTGAGAGGGGCATGTGGATTTATGTGGGGTGACAGACAGACAAATGAGGAATTAAGGAACGTTGTGGTACTGATGTGACTGAAAGTGTTAAGAGAAATGCTATGAGATGATTTAGCTGTGTGGGGAGGATGGAAAATGAGAGAGAGACCAGATGAGTGTATGTGAGAGAGGTGAAGGAGGAGACCAATGATGAGATGGCGTCATGGAGTGGAGAGGTGGGAGGGATGAACTGGAGGGAGATAAGCCAAACAGACGAGGACAGAGCGACGTGGAGGAGATTTGTCTGTGGCCTCCCCTTACTGGATTAGGCGTCTGGCAACTGATAAGATAAATAGCTTAATGCCCCAACTTCGGATCGAACTCGCGTGCAATGACACCAACCACCTGGCCAATACCTTCCCCTAAATTAACCTGAACTGGCCTGAACTAATCCCAAATTACCTCTTCACCCTAATGACGTGGTGCTGGAGATGGCGCCTTCACGTGGTGGCACTGATACAACCGGGCGGCTCAACTCCCTGGATATACAAGTGTCACTAAACTACTTCCCCATCCCCCGAAAAGCGGATGGTGGACTGCAGGGTAAGGGATAGTTGAGCCTGCAGTCCACTGGGTTCACCTTTCCAATTAACCTGGAGCCAGATTAACAGCACCAACTCTAATGACGTATTTTTTCACGTCACTCCTGCTGCTGCCGATGGGGTCATTTGCCGATTGAGACACAGGTCAAACAGGTCAAACAGGGATGATTACCTACATTCCTTATTTACCCGATCATTACAGTACTGTCTTGGTGGTAGGTGGTGGCGACCATCATCCACCCAGCTGGTGTAGCGCTGCCTATTTATTCCTTTCCCTTTCTCATTCTGTCTCTGTGTCTGACTTCCTCTCCTCCTCCTTCTCCCTTCCGTCCTGCCACTTTTTATTATCCTTCTTTCCACTTCAGGTGGTTCTACACTGAGTGATAAGCCAAATGGCTTCCTGTATCCCGGGAAACCACTTATATCACTGGGTGGTAACCATATAAACAAAATACGGGGAGAAGTGGTGCCAGCCATGATCCCCAGGTTAACTAGGTGGAAAGACGCATATGCGGCTTCCATCCGGGAACCAAACCTCCCCACTCTTTCTCGCGTCTCAAGGAACATCGGTTCACTGCGTGGGACGGCCCTGCAGGGGTGATTGCTTGCCTGCGGTTGATAGATCTGCTCGGCCAAACAGACAGGTCGAACAACAGCAACAACAACAACGTACCTTCCAAAGTTGCGTAATCTACAGCAAGTCTTATCTCACTGGCAAAGGGCGCCAACCTCCTCAGTGTAGGTGACAGCCAAGTTTAGTCACTGTCGAGGCCAAATTGATCTACTAACCAAGGAGATTTATTCCCATCTAGCAACTACACTTCATCAACTTCCACCCAACCGTGACTTAGTATACGGGTGGTTGAGATAGACAGGAAAAGAGTGTGTAGCCTAACTGTTGTGAAGATAGACCTGTAATATACGTCATTGCTCTGAAGAGGTTGATACCCATACACTTTAGCCTTCTCAACTATGATACTGTCCTGAGAGAGAGAGAGAGAGAGAGAGGGGGGGGGGTTACCTATTAATTTCTACCTGGCAACAATTCAAATCACCTGTTAGCGACGGGTGTCACAATATCTCGTCCTGGGAGCATAATTATAAACACTCCTAGGCTACGGTTCTGCTCAAGTCTGTTCGTAAATACGACTGTGTTCACCCCCACGCTATAACAAACAACACAACGACAAAGAACATATGTAATTGTCTCTATATGTTCGTTTGCATGTATATACTTGCGAAAAATTTACACTAACCCCTCAGAGCATATAAGATAGTTTGCATACACTCTCCCTTCACTCATATGAAACAGGTCAACTCTGGAACTGTCACCCTCTGTCTGTGTGTCCTACAGCCTATGATCTCCAGTCTTTCAAACGCAGTGTGTCCAGGCATCTCGAAATGAACGGATCTTGAATTTGGCTCTCTGTTATCTTGCTTTTGTTTTTTCTTGGAGGGAACAATTTACGAACTCCTGGCCTTTGGTTCCTTTTCCTTGCATCAAAAAAAATCACAATCAAAATAGAAAATATATAGATGCTTATTCAGGCTAACTTTCACTCCTATAGCTATACCAAACGCTTCATGGCCGCGTTGTAATGTATATGTGTTTGTATATATAGATTCCTTTACTAATATGGCTGCCAAATATTTCTATCTATCTATCTATTGCCAGACGCCTCAATCCCGTTCGGGGTGGCCACAAACACATCGCCTCCACGTCGTCGCCCTGTCCCCTGCCATTTCACTGCCCCGCTCCCAACTCACACCCCCCTCTCTCATATACCTCTCCACCCCATCCCTCCAGCTCATCCTCGGCCACAGTTATATAAAGAGTGAAATTTCAAGAGAGAAAGGAAGTAAAACAAAGCAAGCTGGGATGAGATTAATTTTGGGGGCAATTTTGGCCAGTAAAGTTTTTGGGCAATTCAGAGAGTTTACCAAATTATTTCCCCCTCAAATTTCAATCAATCAGCGGCTGTGGCGTGGATGTGGATGTGACAGAGTTAGGAGAAAATTAATACACTGAGGTGGTTTGGCCAAGTGGAGAGGATGGAGAGCGAGAGACTGACGAGGAGAGTGTATGTGAGTGAGATGGAGTGGGGGAGAGGGTGGGGGAGGCCTAAGATGAGATGGAGGGATGGAGTGGTGAGGTATATGAGTGGGGTGTGAGCTGGGGGTGTGTGAGCTGGCGGGGGACAGGGCGACATGGAGGCGATTTGTCTGTGGTCACCCCTTATGGGATTAAGGAGTCTAGCAATAGATAGATAGAGAGACACAGACGGACAGAAGTTCAAGTCCAAATGTTACGAAATTTTGAATGGAGGACACCTGTAATTTATTTTTGATGGAGGGCACCTGTAATTTATTTTTGATGGAGGACACCTGTA
Organism: Coenobita brevimanus; assembly: GCF_032717465.1. Lineage (NCBI taxonomy): Eukaryota > Metazoa > Arthropoda > Malacostraca > Decapoda > Coenobitidae > Coenobita > Coenobita brevimanus. The sequence continues at coordinate 30,663,726 of NC_137030.1, read as the reverse complement.
ATTTATTCTTTTTTATGAAAGTAAGACACCTGGAATTTGGTATGGATTTTTTTTTACATATTTTTCTTTCCACCCTTCATCTTGTGTATATATATATATATAAAAAAAAAAAACGAAGGCCCTGTTTTCTTGTCGATCTCGGAGGCTTTGTATTTTCCTTCATGATTTATTTTGCATATTATACCTTATGACACTACTTGCTTTTTTTATGCAAGGAAGAAGGAACCAAAGGCCAGGAGCCTGAAAATTACTCCCTCAAAAATGAATAAATAAATAAATACATTAAAAAATAACAGACAGTCAAATTCAAG
>NC_137030.1:30620915-30658415 GCF_032717465.1 Coenobita brevimanus | reverse complement strand
TCAGTGCCCTGGCTGGCAAGATTAGAAGAAAGAAAGAGAGAAAGGAGGAAAGAAAGAAAGAAAGGATGGAAAGAGGAAAGAACGAAGGAAAGAAAGTTAAACCACAAACAATCAGGGAAATAATCAGAAGAATAAGTCACATAATCTCACACATACTATCCAACTCCTCAAAATCTTGGCTCCACCTCACAAGCAGACACCAGCCAAATATTTGTTTTTTTCTCTCCAGATGCTGACAAACACAACATGCATAAATTAAAGCAACGCAACAACATACTTTTACTGATTTATTCCTTCTACTACCCCCAGTTTCTTTCATCTTACGAGGGAAACTCATACTGAAGGACTTGTGAATATCTTTTAAATCGCACATTTTTCCTCACTCGTGTCTGCTTTGAAATTGTTGTCCTCAGTCTGTCCTCCTGTCCCTATTGTCTTCAGTCTTCTTAACGCATTATAGTCGGTTGCGGAAGCTCCCTAACACTTTCTCCCTAGCGATTTATTTTTGGATATGGTTGGATAACATCGTCTTGTACGTTATTTGTGCAGAGTAACGCGATAGTGGAAGGATTTATATAACACACAGTGGTAGTAAGGTGTAATAAGCAAAATAAATGGCTTAAGAAAGGGTGTTGAGAAACTTCCTTAACCGAAAATAATGAGACCAACCTTCAGTCTTTAACGTATTTTCCTCGATTAAGAAAGCTCCCTAGCACCATTTCCTTGGCGATTTATTTTTGGATATAGCTGGGTAACACCGTCTTGTACGTTATATATGCAGGGTAACGCGATGGTGGAAGCAACACCAAACAGAGCAGAGAGGTGTAAATACCAGAATAAATCGCCTAGAAAAAAGATGTTTGGAGCTTCCTTAATTGATGAGCGTAAAAGATCAGGTGTCTCGTAAGGAAGGGATCGTGATTTTGAGTTTGATCTGATTAAGCATCCTTGAAAAAATTAAAAATAAATAAATAAATAAACTATGCTATCCCAGTCACTACTTATTATTCTGGTTAAGCGTCCCCCAAATTCCCCTATACAAAATCACTTAATCATGGCAGTCGTTTCAGAGAGCCTAGGAGGGCCCAATACCTGCACAGGGCCCCAACCAAATGGGCAGACTCGCGTGGCCATGTGCAATGTGAGAGGTGTGAATGAGGAGAGCAAGAGGGTGGAAGCGGCGAATGTGTTCAAGAGTGTGAGATATGTCGTGATGGCATTGTGTGAAACGAAGATGAAAGGGTGCGAAGTGGGGGAGTGGGAGGGTGTGAAATGTGTAAGATCGGGAATGAATGGGCGAGGAGGATGTAAGGAAGGAGTTGCTTTGTTGATGAATGAGGTGTGGCAGAGTGGAATGAGAGACTACAAATGTGTTAGCTCGAGGTGTATGCATGTCAAGTTCAAGTTTGAGAAGGTGAAAGTGGCTGTGATTGTAGCGTATGCACCGTGTGAGGACAGGAGTGAGAGAGAGAAAGACAGGTTTTGGGATGAGCTGGGTGAAGTAGTGGGAGAAATGCCCAGGAGCTATAAAGTGATGGTGATGGGGGATATGAACCGAAGAGTAGGCACTGGTCCTGAGGATGACATAATGGGTTGTTATGGAGTACCAGGAGAAAATGATAATGGGAAAAGACTAAAGGATATGTGTCAGGAGAGGAGGTTGTTCATTTGTAATTCGTATTTCAAACACAAAGATGCACATAAATATACATGGTATAGAGGAAACGGGGATCGTGTTGAAAGAAGCCTGATTGATTGCGTGCTCGTTGAGAGGTCGATGATGGGAATGGTTGCTGATACGAGGGCTGTAAGAGGACGATGTGGAGGTCTGTCAGATCATTTGATTGTGGTATGCAAGATCAAGCTGAGAGGAGTGAGGTGGATCGAGAGAGGAGCAGTCAGGGAGAAAGACTGAAAGTTGAGAAGCTGAGGATCAAAGAAGTGGCAGATGATTACAGGACCAAAGTAGCGGACGAGTTAGAATCAGTGAAATGGAGTGAATTGGATCTGGACAGCCTGTGGAATGCATATAGGGATTGCTTAGTTAGGAATGCTAAAGAGGTGTGTGTGGCAAGAGTATCAACAAAAAAGAAGGGTACGGCATGGTGGGATGAGGAGGTTAAGAGAGCGGTGGAGGAAAAGAGGAAGAAGTGGCTAAAGTGGTTACAGGATAGGGGTTCAGTTGAAATAAGAACTGAGTATATCGATAGCAAGAAGCACGTAAAGAGACTAGTGAAGAGGAAAAAGAAGGAGGTAAATGATGATCTGGGAAAAAAATGAATGCGAACTACTCTGGAAATAGGAAGTTATTCTGGAAAGAGGTGCGGAAATGTAGAAGTGAAAGAGGAAAGAAATGTGATAGTGTGAAGGTTGCAGGTGGTAGGTTACTAACCCATGGAGATGAAGTAAGGACCAAATGGATAGAATAGTTTGAAAGCCTGATGAATGGGAATAGAGAAAGCAGAGCGGCTGTAAACATGATTGGTTTTGGGGGTGTGCAGAGTAGGAATGCAGTGCCAGGAGACGTGACACTCGCACAGGTGCAGAGCGCTGTGAAACGGCTGAGAATTGGGCAACCAGCAGTGGTTGATGAAGTGTATGCAGCGATGCTTAAGTGTAGTGAAGAGAGTGGAATGAAGTGCTTGTTGGAGATTTGTAAGAAGGCATGGATGAGTGAAACTGTGCCTGCAGAGTGGAAAAAGGCTGTGATTGTACCCCTGTACAAAAATAAAGGTGAGCGAAGTGAGTGCAAGAATTATCGTGGGATAAGTTTACTGAATGTGGTAGGGAAGGTATATGGAAGAATTATTATAGAGAAAGTAAGAGAGATATCAGAAGTCCTAGTGAGTGATGAACAGGGTGGCTTTAGGAGTGGCAGAGGATGTGTGGATCAAGTATTTGCAGTGAGACAGATAGCAGAAAAGGCTTGTGAGAAGGACCATAAGGTGTTTATGGCATTCATGGATCTGGAAAAAGCATACGACAAAGTAGACAGAAAGGGATTGTGGAAAGTTTTGCGCATGTATGGTATAGATGGTAAGCTGCTAGGTGCTGTCAAGAGTTTTTATGATGCATGTGTAAGGGTTAATGGGCATCTAAGTGAATGGTTCACGATCGGTGTGGGCGTGCAACAAGGTTGTGTGATGTCCCCATGGTTGTTCAATATATAATATGGATGGTGTGATGAGAGAAGTGGAAGCACGATTAATGGAGAGAGGGATGGCGTTGGTAATGAATGGTGATGGATGGAATATCTCAGATTTGTTGTATGCTGATGATGCAGTACTGCATGCATGTACCGGGTAGTGCAGAGTTTTGCTGATGTCTGTGAGAGTCGTGCCTTGAGATTAAATGTACAGAAGAGTAAAGTGATGGTTACTGAGAGAGAAGGTGACTCCCAGTGTAATGTCACAGTGAATGGAGAGAGACTGGAATTGGTGAGAGAGTTCAAATACTTGGGTACAGTGATAGAAAAGTGAGCAAAATTTCAAAAGAAATTGAAAGCAGAGTGACACAAGGAAGAAAAGTAGCTGATGCTATGAAGGCCTTGATAAGACACAGAAGCTTGAGTGTTGCAGCTGCACGAGGCCTACATGAGGGAGTGTTAGTGCCAACTCTAACATATGGGTGTGAGACAATGGTGTGGCATGAAAATGAAAAGTCAAGAGTAAGAGCAGCGGAGATGGGACTGTTGAGGAATGTATGTGGAGTACAGAGGGTGGATAGGATGCGAAATAGTGTGATTTGTGAAAGGTGTGGAGTGAGGAAGTCGGTGGACACCAGAATCGAAGAGAGTGTCCTGAGAGAGTATGGTCTTGTGGAAAGAATGGATAACAATAGAGTGGTGAAAAAGGTATACCTGAGCGAATTTGAAGGAGGAAGGAGGCGAGGTAGGCCAAGGAGAAGGTGGAGAGATATGATGGATGAGTGCTTGAGGAAGAGAGGTTTGGAAGTCGGTGAGGCTAGGGAACTGACAAGAGATCGAGCTGGCTGGATGAATGTTGTGAGGAGAAATGCATGATCAGGGATTTTGGCACCCCTTGTGAACATGGCAGAGTCCGGAATGACTCAACCGGATACGTTTGTGTGAAGCTGCAGAATGTGGTGAATGTTTTTTGGCGTATCCGGTAGAGCCAGGAGTCCGGGGGCTTGAATGATGAGTGAATGGAAGTGTGGCCTATATGGACTGGGCAAGTTTGTGCTGTCTGGACATTGCTACTCCTCACCCTGCCCTTGGTTGGGAAAAGAGGTCCGGATGATGATGATGATGATGATGATAAAATAAAGCATTCATTTTTATTTATAGTGAAAGTCTATTATGGCTGTATCATAAGCGTTTTCAGATTCTATCATATCCTCTTCATTACCTCATTCATCACCTCATTTTCATATTCATTATTTAAGAGGCTGTATCATATTCATCGCCTAAGTATCGCCATAATTGCTTTGTTTACTATCAAGGCATCACCATCACATGCACCACCTGAACATCACCCTCACCATCACATGCACCACCTGAACATCACCCCCACCATCACATGCACCACCTGAACATCACCCTCACCATCACATGCACCACCTGAACATCACCATCACCATCACATGCACCACCTGAACATCACCCTCACCATCACATCACCATCTGAACATCACCATCACATGCACCACCTGAACATCACCCTCACCATCACACCGACCACCTGAACATCACCAAACATCTCGGAAGAGAACGTAAAATCACACCTGTCTCATCATCCACCTTACACCTGAGAGAGAGAGAGAGAGAGAGAGAGAGAGAGAGAGAGAGAGAGAGAGAGAGAGAGTGACGGGGGGGGGGTGTAAATGAGCAAATGTGACGCTATCCTGGGAACAGCAAGGTCGAGACGTGTGACTCACTCAACCAACATTAACCTTGCTCCTCTGCCAAGGTGACGGCTGCGCTGGTTGTGGTGATTGTGGTAGTTGTGGTAGTTGTGAGGTGGATGCTGGTGGTGGTGGTTGTGGGATGCTGGTAGTTGTGGTTGTGGTAATTGTGGTAGTTGTGGGGTGGATGCTGGTTGTGGTAGTTACGGGATGGTGGTAGTTGCGGTGGTTGTGGGGTGGATGCTGGTTGTGGTAGTTGTGATGGTTACGGGATGGTGGTAGTTGTGGTGGTTGTGGGATGGTGGTAGTGGTGATGATGGAAGTGGTGATGATGACTGTGGTGATGTTGGTTAGTGATGATAGTGGTGACGATTGTGGTGATGTTGGTTAGTGATGATAGTGGTGACGATTGTGGTGATGTTGTTAGTGATGATAGTGGTGACGATTGTGATGTTGGTTAGTGATGAATAAAGCTCGTGGAATATTTCTCATCACACACACTGCAATGTTGGTAGTTGTGGTAATGAGTGTAGTTATGGTGCTGTTGAATGTTGGTAGTTGTGGTAGTTGGTATTGATATGACTGATGGTGGTAGTTGTGATAGTCATGTACTGGTAGAAGTAGTAGTCAGATGTTGGTAGTTGTGGTAGTGAAATGTTGGTAGTTACAGCAAAATATTGGTGGTTCTGAAATGTTGGTAGCTGTGGACGTCAAAAAGGTGGTAGGGTGAAATGTTGGTAGTTGTGGTAGTGAAATGTTGGTAGTTGTACTGAATTGTTGGTAGCTGTGGACGTCAAAAAGTTGGTAGTTAGAGTGAAATGTTGGTAGTTGTGGTAGTGAAATGTTGGTAGATGTAGTAGTGATGTGTTGGTAGTTGTGGTAGTGAAATGTTGGTAGCTGCGGTAGTGAAATGTTGAAATGTAGTAGTGAAATGTTTGTAGTTGTGGTAGTGAAATGATGGTAGTTGTGGTAGTGAAATGTTGGTAGCTGTGGTAGTGAAATGTTGGTAGTTGTGGTATTGAAATGTTGGTAGCTGTGGTAGTGAAATGTTGAAATGTAGTAGTGAAATGTTGGTAGTTGTAGTCAAACGTTGGTAGTTGTGGTAGTGAAATGTTGGTAGTTGCGGCAGTGAAATGGTGGTAGTTACAGTGAAATGTTGGTAGTTGTGGTAGTGAAATGTTGGTAGTTGTGGTATGAAATGTTGGTAGTTGTGGTGAAATGGTGGTAGTTACAGTGAAATGTTGGTAGTTGTGGTATTGAAATGTTGGTAGTTGTAGTGAAATGTTGGTAGGTGTGGTAGTGAAATGTTGGTAGTTGTGGTATGAAATGTTGGTAGTTGTGGTGAAATGGTGGTAGTTACAGTGAAATGTTGGTAGTTGTGGTAGTGAAATATTGGTAGTTGTAGTGAAATCTTGGTAGTTGTGGTAGTGAAATGTTGGTAGTTACAGCAAAATGTTGGTAGGGTGAAATGTTGGTAGTTGTGGTACTGAAATGTTGGTAGTGTGGTATTCTGGTCGTGAAATACTGGTAGTTGTAGTCAAATGTTGGTAGTTGTGGTAGTGCAATGTTGGTAGTTGTAATAGTGAAATGTTGGTAGTTGTGGGAATAACATGTTGGTAGTTGTAGTGAATTGTTGGTAATTGTGGAAGTCAAAATGTTGGTAGTTGTGGCAGTGGAATGTTGGTAGTTGTAGTGGTGAAATGTCGGTAGTTGTAGTAGTGAAATGTTGGTAGTTGTACTGAATTGCTGGTAATTGTGGTAGTGAAATACTGGTAGTTGTAGCAGTGAAATGTTGGTTGTTGTGGTAGTGAAATGTTGGTAGTTGTGGTAGTGAAATATTGGTAGCTATACAGAAATATTGGTAATTTTGGAAGACAAAATGTTGGTAGTTGTGGTAGCGAAATGTTGGTAGTTGTGGTACCTTTCATTACGCAGGCGTCTCATATTTCTTTCGTCCTCCCAGCCCCTTCATCCTTAACACATATTCCTATGCGATTTGTTTTGCTTATTACGTCTTACTGTCTCCTTCTGTGTTTCATAAATCCCACCAATATCGCCATACTCTGCATAAATAACGAACAGAGCAATACTAACCACGCATATCCAATAATAAATCGCTTTGGAAGAGAGAGAGAGAGATTCTTTCATTTCGAGATAACTTGGCACAGACCAGCTAAAACAATGAAGGTCACGAACAGAGAAAATTCAGAGAGAGGTGGACTGTTCCGGAGTCGACTGGATAGAGAGAGAGAGAGAGAGAGAGAGAGAGAGAGAGAGAGAGAGAGAGAGAGAGAGAAGCATTCAATATTCACATCGCCTGACTGGTTTGGGGAAAAAAAAATAATGAGGGGTAACTATTTCATTTATGTTCAGAATTTGTCTCCCTTTATATTCAGTTAGCCAAGTCACCTCAATGATTTAATTTATATTCTTGCTCATATTATTCTCAGATTAGCACAGTTAACTTTGGAGAGATTTTACGAGCTGGGAGGGTCAGATGCAGCCTTCATTAACCTCTTCAGTACAAGATATCGTGCCTAACTTAAATATTATAGTCCCCCTTATAGCGAATTCTCAGGGAACCCATTTTCGCTCATAAAGTCTTCAGTAATTGTAGTTTCGTAATGGCTGGGAATTGCGCCAGTGTTGTTATAGTATTTCTAGCACTTAATTCTATCTATCTATAGCCAGACGCCATAATCCCGCAAGGGGTTGTCGTTTGTCTTTGAGTTAGTTGTTTTACGGGGAGGGGCACCAACCCTCCACCAACCCAATTGTTGACACGTAAGGAACACGTATGGTTTGCTTATGGTTACTACCTAGCGTTGTAAATGGTTTCCTGGCTTACAGGAAACCATTAAGCATGTCACTAATTATAAAGCCACCTGGAAAGGAAGGAAGAGTAATATAAAGTGACAGGAAAGATGGGAGAAGTAGGAAGAGAGGAGGGCAGACAGAAAACAAATGATAGTGGTGAAGGAAAAAAGTAGGTGGCATTACATCAGCTGTGTGGATGATGGTCACCACTACCTCCATCAAATTAATCAGCGAATAACCTGCAGGAATTTCTCACATACCTTTAAGATACCATTGAAAATAAACCAATGAATAAGAGAATGGAAGTGAATAATGAATGATGAAGGACCGACATATCACATTCTATTGTAGCTATTTTTCGTTCATTTTAACTAGGTGGACATTCTCATCCTTTCGTAGCGTATTTGCCGTATACGACAGGTCAGCTCTGGAACTGTCTCCCTCTGTCTGTATTTCCTCCTTCCTATGATCTCCAGTCTTTCAAACGCAGTGTGTTCATGCATCTAGAAATGAACGGATCTTGAATTTGGCTCTCTGTTATCTTGTTTTTGTTTTTTCTTGGAGGGAACGATCGTGTGGGCTCCTGGCTTTTGGTTCCTTCTTTCTTTCATTAAAAAAAAAAAAGCCCACTGGTAGAGTAAGACAATACGATGGCTCTCCTTTCCATTGCACTTCTTCGTGACTAGCATCATATCCTAACTCTCATCTACTGTCACAGCTCAACGTTCAAGACAGAGAGGGAGAAATTCATGCCCATTTTGAGTGAACGGAGTATAGTGGAAATAGGCTTGGTTTACGCGAGGAGAATATTCGTTGTTTCCTGTTATGTAAGTGGTGGTTGTGGTAGTGTTGGTAACTGAGTTGGTAATTTTAGTAGTAGTAGTAGTAGTGGTGGTAATAGTAGTAGTAGTAATGGAGGTGGTGATGGTGGTAGTAACATTGCTAGTTGTGATAGTAATGGTGATAGTTGTGGTGGCAATGTTGGTCACTGGGGTTGAGGTTGTAATGTTAAAAATAGTAGTAGTAGTTACAATAGTAGTAGTAATGTTAGTAGTGGTGGTAATGGTGGTAGTGCTTAATGTTGGCAGTGGTGGTAGTAATCTTGGTAGCAGTGGCAGTAGTTTTGGTATTGGTGCCTAATGTTGGTTTTAGTGGTAGCGATGTTGGCAGTGGCAATAATGTTAGTAGTAGTGGTAGTAATGTTGGTTGTGGTGGTAGTATGTGGTAGTAGTGTTGGTAGTTATTAGCAATCTTCACAACTGCGATATCAAGGTTGGTAGTTTTGGTAGTAAGGTAGTGATAGTAGTGGTGTAAAAAGTGGTAGTAATGTTGGGAGTAGTTATAGATATGTTGGTAACAGTGACAGTAATTGTGGTGGCAGTGGTAATGTTGGTAGTAAATATGTTGGCAGCAGTGGTAGTAATGCTAGTAACCCTATGTTGGTAGTAATGTGGGTAGTGTTGGCAATAACGCTGGAAGTGTTGGTAGTAATATTAATAGTACTTGTATCAGTGTTGGTAATAGTGGTAGTGATGTTGGTAATAGTGGTAACAATGTTGGTAATGTTGGCAGTAATGTTAGTTGTGCTGGTAGTAATTTTGTCAGTGTTGGCAGTAATGTTAGTAGTGTTGGCAGAAATGATGGCAGTGTTGGCAGTAATGTTGGTAGTGCTGGCAGTAATGTTGGTAGTGTTGGCAGTAATGTTGGTAGTGCTGGCAGTAATGTTAGTAGTGTTGGCAGTAATGTTGGTAGTGTTGGCAGTAATGTTGGTAGTGTTGGCAGTAATGTTGGTAGTGTTGGCAGTAATGTTGGTAGTGTTGGCAGAAATGTTGTAGTGTTGGCAGTAATGTTAGTAGTGTTAGCAGTAATGTTAGTAGCGTTGGCAGTAATGTTGGCAGTGTTGGCAGTAATGTTGGTAATGGTAGTAATGTTAGTTGTGTTGGTAGTAGTTTTGGCAGTGTTGGCAGTAATGTTAGTAGTGTTGGCAGTGATGTTGGTAATGTTGGCAGTAATGTTAGTAGTGTTGGCAGTGATGTTGGTAATGTTGGCAGTAATGTTAGCAGTGTTGGCAGTGGTGTTAGTAGTGTTGGCAGTGATGTTGGTAGTGTTGGCAGTAATGTTAGCAGTGTTGGCAGTAATGTTAGTAGTGTTGGCAGTAATGTTAGTAGTGTTGGCAGTAATGTTGGTAGTGTTGGCAGTGATGTTGGTAGTGTTGGCAGTGATGTTAGTAGTGTTGGCAGTAATGTTGGTAATGTTGGTAGCAGAGACAGAGAGGCAGAGGCTCCATTTATCCTAGCTCTCCCAAGTAATATATATATACCTAGGATACACTCGCCAAATACACACCACACTACCTACCTACACTACCTACCTGCACATACTTACACATCCTACCTACACTCATTACACTTAGACCCTCCTCCATACCTACACTTACTTAATGACTCACTTACACTTTAGGAATCTACACCCCATGCTCATTCCCTCTACACTACATACCTACACATACTTACGCTACTTACAGCTCCTTCCTTCACTCTCTTAGACCTACTTACGCCTTATTTGTACTTACACTGTCTCTCAGCCTACCTTAACCTACTTACAGGTGGCAGTAACGTTAGTGGTGGTGGTAGTAATGTTGGTAGTGGTGGCAGTAATGTTAGTAGTGGTAGTAATAATGTTGGTAGTGATGGCAGTAATGTTGATATTGGTAGTAGTAATGTTGGCAATGTTAGTAGTACTGTCAGTAATGTTGGTAGAAGTAATGTTGGCAATGTTAGTAGTAATGTTGGCAATAGCAATGTTGGCAATGTTTGTAGTACTGTTGGTAATGTTGGCAGTAGCAATGTTGGTAGTAATGTTGGTAGTAGTAATGTTGGTAGTAATAATGTTAGTAATAGTAATGTTGGTAGTAGTGTTAGTAGTAGTAATGTTGGTAGTAGTACTGTTGGTAGTAGTAGTGTTAGTAATAGTAATGTTGGTAGTAATGTTGGTAGTAGTAATGTTGATAGTAGTAATGTTGGTAGAAATGTTGATAGTAGTAATGTTGGTAGTAGTAATGTTAGTAATAGTAATGTTGGTTGTAGTAATGTTGGTAGTAATGTTGGTAGTAATGTTGATAGTAGTAATGTTGGTAGTAGTAATGCTGGTAGTAGTAATGTTGGTAGTAATGTTGGTAGTGGAGCTAGGAATGCTGGTAATGACCGTAGTAATGATGAAGGTGAGAGCAGTACAGGTAGGTAAAGATAATTAATTAGCCATACAGGTGTTCCAGGTAATAGTCAGTAATTAATGAAGGGAAGAGGAGGGATATTGACCTTCATTAGACCATTCACTACGATGACGGCTCGGTTAATTACACCTGCGCTTGCGATAATGAGACCGGTGCTATGTTTTGCTCGACGTATGTGTGTGTGTGTGTGTGTGTGTGTGTGTGTGTGTTTGGTTTTAGTAGGTGGGTTGAGGTTCAGTGTTTTTTTTTTTCCGATTTAAACATAACTTGGTGGAAAGGTTGAAGGTCATGCAAGAACGAAGGAAATCTATTTGGAAAACACTCAGCCAAAGGTCAGGTTCAAAGGCAAGGTCAGTGTTCGTCTCATGTGTATCTGTGTGTGACAAAATAACTGAAAGAATCTGGCATGATTTTAACATACTTGGTGGAAGGGTTGGGGGTCAGGCAAGAGATTGACCTGTTATTTTTTTAGAATAGGTCAAAGGTCAAGGTCACGCGGTAATAACATCTTAAGCAGTTTTAATCCGGTAATGAAGAGGTTAAAAAGGCTATTACGCTTATTAATGATTCTCTCTCTCTCTCTCTCTCTCTCTCTCTCTCTCTCTCTCTCTCTCTCTCTCTCTCTCTCTCTCTCTCTCTCTCTTCACTTAATAAAGACACCCCATTTAGTAGAGAAAAAACATGAACCCCTTCTGTACGATGCTCTCTCTTTTATATTTTATCATCACTACCAGCAGAGTACGACGGAAGGACAGAAGTCAAGTGAGGGAGGTGGAAATGAGAGGTCAGGTGAGGGAGGTGGATATGAGATGTCAGGTGAGGGAGGTGGATATGAGAGGTCAGGTGAGGGAGGTGGAAATGAGGACAGGACAGATGAGGGAGGTGGAAATGAGGACAGGTCAGGTGACGGAGGTGGAAATGAGGACAGGTCAGGTGAGGGAGGTGGAAATGAGAGGTCAGGTGAGGGAGGTGGAAATGAGAGGTCAGGTGAGGAAGGTGGAAATGAGGACAAGTCAGGTGAGGGAGGTGGAAATGAGAGGTCAGGTGAGGAAGGTGGAAATGAGAGGTCAGGTGAGGGAGTGGAAATGAGAGGTCAGGTGAGGGAGTGGAAATGAGGACAGGACAGGTGAGGAAGATGGAAATGAGTACTGAACCTGTACATGGTTTGGTGATGTGAAGGGAATGGAGATGAGAGACTGTCCATGAGAGGGAGGAGGGGAAGGGGGAGACCGAGGATGAGATGAAGAGCTTGGGTGGAGAGACATATGACTGAAGAGGTGTGAGCTTGAGGGCATAGAACAATAAGATATGGAGGCGATTCGTCTGTGGTTACCCCCTACGGGATTAAAACGTCTGGCTATAGACATACTACTTTCAGGCGATTTATTGTTTTTATTACGATTATTATTTTTATTATTATTATTATTATTATTATTATTATTATTATTATGGTGGTAGGTGGGGGCGCTCACCATCCACTCACTCGATGTATTGCTGATCTTGGGTGACTACCCCATCTTCTCGCCCTTCCTTCTTTCCTTCATTCCTCTTCTGTCTTTCTTTCCTTCATTCTTTCCTCTTCCTTCTGTCTGCGGGTTACTCTACACTGAGTGACAAGCCAAATGGTTTCCTGTACACCAGGAAACCATTTACTACGCTGGGTGGTAACCATATTACCAAATTATGGCGCCTGGTGGTTTAGTGGGTAATTAAAGCTCTCCACTCGGACTGAGCCGGTGCAGGTTTATATCCAAGGGGTGGTAGGGGTTTATTGTTCACGTAATGCACTCAGTAATGAGTGAGGCTGGTCACACTCATCTTAAATGTCATGACCAACTTCCCTAGCCCCGGGCTTCTAAGCTCCTCATGGGGCAACACAGGATTAGATGATGAATGAATGATGATGATAATTTTACGAACCAGGGGCGTTGACGAGAAGCCTACATGTGGTGGTGATGTGTTCCCTGGGTGGAAAGAGCAGCGGCGATGTGTACCCTGGGTGGAGCGAAGCAACTGTGGCGTCCACCCTGGAACCAAACCTTTCCTCATATTTCCCTTCATCTCGCAATGGGGACGGCCCCACAGAAGTAGTTATTTGCCTGTGATCGACGAGTCTTCTTGGCCAGACAGACCTTCGTTAAGCAGCGGCAAAAACAACAACAACAACAAAAACAACGAACTGGAGGAAGTAAGAACTCCATCATAACTTGGCCCAGATTTTCCAACTTGTGCCTCTTATTTCACATACCTCTGAGGCAGAAAAAGACAATGTTGCAGTTATTATCCATCATTTCCGTAGCACTTCTTCGTGACTAGCGCTATATTCCTGAGTTAATTTCATGTTCCAGCTCAGCACTGAAGATGAAGAGATGTAAATTTTAGGCCAAGTTAATGTGGAAAGAGTATAGAGTCACTTGCTCTTCTGTGTCAAAATAAATGCGTGGGATAGAAGAGGATATGAATGTTTTAAAAAATTCTTTACTTCAGTTGCCCCTAAAATTCATCCTTCTTACCATGGGATTTTCATTCTCTCTCTCTCTCTCTCCCTCTCTCTCTCTCTCTCTCTCTCTCTCTTACTAAGGTATATGTTGGGTACAATATTAAGTATCCTATAATTTTTACACCTCTCTCTCTCTCTCTCTCTCTCTCTCTCTCTCTCTCTTATAAAGTTCGCTGCTATTACGGTCCACTAACCCCTTCACTGCCATGACGTACCTGCCTGCTATACTCTCCCTCCAGGTCGTCTTCTTCAGCCTTTATGTCCCTCGCTGTGCTGGGGGGTTTACCTGTGGCCTTTATTAACCCTTCACCACGAGGGATCCTTCAGTATTGTCGTTTGTTGGTTATACTGAAAACTTAAAGGAACTCAGACAGTGCATACCCCCGCCAATGCCGTTTTTGGATGCGGATTAGTCCCAAAAATTTAATCAGTTCTTTCTCGGCCCATGACCCACCCGTCCACCAAATGCACTGAGAACTTTTGGAGGTGTCGTGTGGACAAACAGACAAACACAGGTGAATACTGAACCTCCTCCAATTTCGGTGCCGGAGGTAATGAAATAGACGGCACTGTGGTGAAGGGATTATAGAAGTAGTAGTAGTAGTAGTAGTAGTAGCAGCAGCAGCAGCAGCAGCAGTAGTAGTAGTAGTAGAAGCAATAGTAGTAGTAGTTGTTGTTGTTGTTGTTGCATCCCCAGACTCATGTGAATGTAAACCCAGCGAATTGCACATGAACTTGCCTTTCCCTACAGTCTACCATCTTCCTTGTAGAGGCCAGGGAAGGAGTTGACGGACATTTGTATAACCCGTAAGTAGAGCCGACCTACTGTACCGGTGCCACCACGTGAAGGCGTCTCGCTGTTGTTTAACCCCAATGTCTGGCCAAGCGGACCCGTCGACCACAAGTAAACGGCTGCTTCCGTGGGGCCGTCCTATTCATACAGTACTGTAACATGAAGGGAATCGGTGACCCCTTGTGGTAGACATCGCCTCCCCAGGGTCCTTCCCACGGCAAGGCGCAGGGAAATATGAGCATTGTTTCCCGGGGTGGACGCCGCAGCTGCTCCATCCAGGGTGCACACCGCCACCACTCCGACGGAAGGGCACAATGGCGTGATGGAGGACCTGCTTCAGTGTTAATCCTCTGTGTGAAGCATGTTTGAAGGGAAACTGTTTACTACGTTTCTGTATACCTTATAACTACATGACGCCTGGTGGCCTAGTGGTTTACGGCGCTCCAACTGAATGGGATCCAAAAGGGTTTATTGCTTCCATTATGCCACTCAGGGGCGGGTGAAGCTGGTCACCTTGCCATAAATGATGGGACTGACTAGCCTTGCCCCGGGCCCTTACGCTGCTGAAAAAAAAATGTGATAAACATATGAACAGACAGACAGATAGATAGATAAATACAGAGAGAGAGAGAGAGAGAGAGACAGACAGACAGACAGACAGACAGAGACAGAGACAGACAGACAGACAGACAGACAGACAGGCAGGCAGACAGAAAGAGACATACAGGCAGACAGAAAGAGACAGACAGACAGACAGGCAGACAGAAAGAGACAGACAGACAGACAGGCAGACAGAAAGAGACAGAGACGGAGAAAGTGACATACAGACAGACAAAAAGACAGTTCACCGAAATCATATGCATCTACTTTATAAATAAAAGCGACAGCCTCTCACTACCATTTCAGAACATTATCTTAGCAACATAAATCACCTAAAGAAAAACGACAAGTAAATGAGACGAGACAAAAAGAGGGAGATATGAGAGAGAGAGAGAGAGAGAGAGAGAGAGAGAGAGAGAGAGAGAGAGAGAGAGAGAGAGAGAGAGAGAGAGAGAGAAAAGCATCGCCTGACATACACTTTTATTCTGGGCAGCTTAACACCTTTCCCTTAGCGATTTAGTTTGCATATTACACCTTGCTACTCTCTTGTATTTTTTTTAATTGCTTTTCAAAATCGCTATAGGCTGCAGAAAATAATATCCAGTCACCGTCTATTTCTTTTTTGCACCATCAGATGCGTAGGGGTCCAGGTCTAGGCTCACCTGTACCGCCATTTAAGGCAGGGGGGACCAACCCATTTAAGGCAGCGGGGACCAACCTCATTCGCCCCTGAGTAGCATTACGAGGGCTATAAAATCCATCCCATCCTCGGAAAGCCACGTACAGTTGGAATGCCTTTATCCACACACACACACACACACACACACGAGCACCAGTCTCTCTCTCTCTCTCTCTCTCTCTCTCTCTCTCTCACACACACACACACACACACACACACACACACACACGTGCTAAATGAGGAAATAAACAGGTAAGAGGGAAGTTCCAAAGGTCTCCATAAGTGTACTGTCTTCCGCTATGGATCCTACCTAACATTTTTTTACTAGTTTTCTTATGTCTACGTTACTTTACTATCTTCTATGCTGCCGCTGAAAACTTTGTCACTATTAAGAAGATATAAGTAACATACAAGAGAATTTTTGTGTGTTGCATGTAAAATAAATCGCTGACGAAGTTATGAAAGGCGTACTTAGCCTCTGGTCAACATTTTCGGTGGCTGTATTATAAGCTTCCTAAAACATCCTCCTCATCTGTATATTTTCTGCATATGCCTCGTTCATATTCTTATCTGTGCTACTTTTGCATTCTATATCACTATTAGTAAGATACAGATAACGTGAGAATACTGAGCTGTAATAATCAAAATAAACTGTAAGGCAATACGCGTCTTTGTGTTCCGCGGCAGAATACCAACCAACGAGGACGCGAGTTACCACACAAGGCGAGCCCAACCCCCATTTCTAGCTATTTGTTGCCGTAAAAACAAGCCAAGTGGTGATATAATAGCGCTTAAAATTAGACCGATGAGAGATGGTGCGGGACTGCGGGCCAGGAGGGCTGACAACGGGAATCAAGAACCTTACGCCAGAGGGACTTGTTTTTTATGCGCGTGGAAGTGCTCTGATACCTGCGTACATTTTGGCGGGAATTTAACCTAACCCAACTAAAAAATCTATCGTAATCTAGCCTAACCTAACTCAGCCTAGTCCAACAGGCTAATCTATCGCAGCCTAACCTAAGCTAATCTAACTTAACCTTACGCAAGAGGGACTAGTTTTTTACGCGAGCTGAAGTGCCCTGATAAATGCGTACGTTTTGGCGGGAATTTAACCTAACCCATCGAGTAAACCTATTGTAATCTCACCTAACCTAGCTTTCAATACCCCGACAAATATGATATAATCTAACCTAATTTAACCTAACCCTGTGCAAGCTGGACTATTTTTTTGTTTTGTTTTACTCGCTCACAGGTGCTAGATTACGGCTCACTGAAGGGGAGAGTTTAACCTAGTGCAATGATCAAATCTAATGTAACTTATTGGTCCTTATCATAGCCTTTAAAAACATCCCGCATATTAAGCGGACGAAGTTATGTTTTTGTGTGTAGTTGTTGTTGGGATTCCAGGTTTATCTGAACAAGAACTCGGTGGACTGCAGCCTGATGTTGCCCTCCTCTTGTAGTCCACCAACCTCCTTTCAGTGGATAGGGAGAGAATTGAGGGACGTTTGTGTATCCAAGAAGAGGATCCACTCAGTTATAGCGGTGCCACCACGGGAAGGCGCCCCTCTCTAGCAGCACCCTGTCTATTGTGCAAGTAAACAAAAAGTAAGGAATACTCAGGATCTTATTATTCTCTCTCTCTCTCTCTCTCTCTGAAATTAAGCTAACCCCAACGAAAAGGATTATAACTCATAGCCTACAGATCGCACTACTTCGTCACGCGCAACAAAGAAGGCGCCCTACACCCCTAACCAAAACACCTCCTCTCCTTCATTGTACATCTTAAACGGGGAGAGATGAGGTTAGCCTAATTTCTTGACACATGCTCCAAACCTCCTGCACCTTCAGAACAACACACGTAGGACACAACAGCTTCTGATAAGATTAAAAAAAAAAAATAGGGGGGCGTAAGAAATGACCTGGTAAAATAAATATTGTCCGTCTAATGTCAACTAGTAAAAAAATAAAAGGTAATTTAGTATAAGTATATACCGGATATGGGACTTCAAGATAGGAGAGGTTTATGAGGTAAAAGAGCGCCTCATCTAACTTATAAATCCTTTCACTGCTACAACGTCACACTATGAATTGGAAAAACACCTGGAACTAAAGAGCGTAGTTACATATCTTCATTATTCCGTTCAGTACGTGGCCTCCCCCTGTGTAAATAAACTCTTCTGCAGGCTCAAACCTCTGCATCCTAAGCTTGGCATCCTTCTGTCCTAACATTGGCATCCTTCTGTCCAAAGCTTAACATCATCCTGTCCTAACCTTAACATCTTTTTGTCCTAACCTTGGCATCCTTCTGTCCTAACCTTAACATCCTTCTGTCCTAACCTTAACATCCTTCTGTCCTAACCTTAACATCCTTCTGAACTACCTTAACATCCTTTTGTCCTACCCTAACATCCTTTTGTCCTAACCTTAACATCTTTCTGTCCTAACTTTAACATCCTTCTGTCCTAACCTTGGCATCCTTCTGTCCTAACTTTAAAATCCTTCTGTCCTAACTTTAACATCCTTCTGTCCTAACTTTAACATCCTTCTGTCCTAACCTTAACATCCTTCTGTCCTAACTTTAACATCCTTCTGTCCTAACTTTAACATCCTTCAGCCCTAACCTCAACATCCTTCTGTATGGTGATGATGACGATGATGATAATGATATTGATGATGATACTGATGATGATGATGATATGATGATGAAGCTAAAGGTGATCATTCCCACATCATTTCATCCTGACTTGGAGATAACGAAGATGATGTAGTGGATATGTAATGTGTGTGATGGCAGTACAGTGAGTGATGTGTGGTGAGGGTAAGGTAAGGAAGGGTAGCTTGGGTAGGGGAGAGAAGAGAGTAGAGAAGGAAGGAACAGGAGGCAGGGTAGAAACGAACAGAGAAGGGTAGGGCAGGATTTCATAGGGTAGGACAGGGTATGGGTAGGGTAGGGTAGAGTAGGACAGGGTAGGGTGAGGAAAGGTAAGGTAAGGTAAGGTAGAGTAGGGGAGGGGAGGGGAGGGGAGGGGAGGGGAGGGTAGGACAGGGTATGGTAGTGTAGGGTAAGGTAGGGTAGGGTAGGGTAGGGTAAGGTAGGGTAGGGCAAGGTAGGGTAGGGTAGGGTAAGGTAGGATAGGGTAGGGTAGGGCAGAGTAGGGTAGGATAAGGTAGGATAGGGTAGGGTAGGCTAGGGTAGGACAGGGTAGGGTGGGGTAAGGAAAGGTAGAGTAGGGTAGGGTGGGGTAAGGTAGGGTAGGGTAGGACAGAGTAAGGTAGGGTAGGGTAGGGTAGGGTAGGGTAGGGTAAGGTAGGGTAGGACAGGGTAAGGTAGGGTAGGGTAGGGTAGGGTAGGGTAAGGTAGGGTAGGGTAGGACAGGGTATGGTATGTAGGGTAGGGTAGGGTAGGGTAAGGTAGGGTAGGGTAGGACAGGGTATGGTAGGGTAGGGTAGGGTACAGTACGGTAGGTAGGGTTGGGTAGGGTAGGGTAGGGTAAGGTAGGGTAGGGTAGGGTAGGGTAGGGTAAGGTAGGGTAAGCTAGGGTAGGCTAGGGTTGGGTAGAGTAGGGTAATGTAGGGTAGGGTAAGACAGGGTATGGTAATGTAGGGTAGGGTAGGGTAAGGTAGGGTAGGGTAGGGTAGGGTAGGGTAGGGTAGGGTGGCAGATGTACCCACCAATGACAGAGCAGTACTGTTTATAGTGCCTGTGACGTCACCACTAGGCTCCACCCCTCGCCCTGTGTTCTGTTTATATCTTACGTGTGGCATAACTTCTGTTCCTCACGTTATGCCTGTTCCGGTGTGCGTGTGGTGGTTGTGGTACTGTTCATTAGCTGTTTGGTAGTTATGGTACTGTTCATTAGGTGTTTGGTAGTTGTGGTACGGTTCATTAGATGTTTGGTAGTTATGGTAGCGATATCTGTACTTCTGAAATTAGTTGTTTATATATAATGAAGAAATAATGGTTCTGATTATGACCGCTCGCATTTTGTCAAACTTCATCCATTGCAACTGCCTTTTTTTTTATGCAAGGAAGAAGGAACCAAAGGCCACGCGCTTGTGCACCGTAACACATGTTAGATTTGAACCTGTCTATCTATCTATAGCCAGACGCCATAATCCCATAAGGGGTGGTCGTTTGTCTTTTAGTTGTTTTACCGGGAGGGGCACCAACCCTCCGCCACCTCACTTGCTGACACGTAGGGAACACGTATGGGCTGTTTATATGGTTACCACCCAGCGCTGTAAATGGTTTCGACTACCATATATTTTTGACAACATTCAGAAAGACCAGACCCTCACAGATGACCACAAGGACCAGCGTATAAGTTGTTACTCCAGTTAATTGGTCGAGGGGGACCCAATTTAAAGTTTTCATCCAAAGTCATATCAAGGGAGGAGAGTCCAAAAAATACTGCTCCCATTTACACATATGACTTAGAGGCCAAAATTTAAAGCTCTCCGTTATATATATATGACACAGACCAAAAGATAGAGCTTCCCATTACATATATGACTTAGAGACCAAATGATAGTGCTCCCATTTACATATACGTGACCTAGAGACCAAACGACAAGGCTCCCATTTATATATATGACTTAGAGACCGAAAGACGAGCTCCCATTTATATATATGTGACCTAGAGACCAAACGATAGGCCTCCCATTTACATACATGACCTTGAGACCGAAAGATAGAACATATATGGCTTCAGAGGCCAAAAGACCGGGCCCCCAATGTCAAGGAGACCCACGGAAGCTCACTAAACAAGACCTCAAGCAAGGGTCGTGTTGCTTGCTTGCTTTTCCTGACAAGAAAGAATCTATTTTACACACAAAGAATTTCTCCCCGGATGTACTCTATGTGTGAGGAATATTTTGAATGTGTGAGGAATATTTTGAATGTGTGAGGAATATTTTGAATGTGTGAGGAATAT
Source organism: Coenobita brevimanus (assembly GCF_032717465.1). NCBI lineage: Eukaryota > Metazoa > Arthropoda > Malacostraca > Decapoda > Coenobitidae > Coenobita > Coenobita brevimanus. Next base: position 30,637,994 of record NC_137030.1, on the reverse strand, counting down.
TTTGAATGTGTGGGGAATATTTTGAATGTGTGAGGAATATTTTGGATGTGTGAGGAATATTTTGAATGTGTGAGGAATATTGTAGGTGTGTGAGCAATATTTTGAATGTGTGAGGAATATTTTGAACGTGTGTGTGTGTGTGTGTGTGTGTGTGTGTGTGTGTGTGTGATGTGTGTGAGAGAGAGAGAGAGAGAGAGAGAGAGAGAGAGAGAGAAAGAAAGAACTGTCCTCGTACTGAAGAGACTGTGCTGCTCCTCATGACGTTACTGTTTGTTGTGTTTTTCAAGTCTCTCTCTCTCTCTCTCTCTCTCTCTCTCTGTTCATCTACCTACCTGCCTACGTACCTATCTAGATACCATCCTACCTACCTACATACCTATCTACCTACCATCCTACCTATCTACCTACCTACTTATTTATCTCTTTGTTTATCTATCTGTCCATCTGCCTACCTGCCTACGTACCTATCTATCTGTCTGTCTCTTCATCTGTCTATCCATCTATCTATCTATCTTCACCTATACCTCAACGGCGCATCCTGTGAGGGGTGATCTCGACAAAATTCCTAACTCAGTCACCCTGGATCCTCTCCTTCCATGACACACCACCCTCCCTCATACCCTATCCTACCTCATCCCTCCACGTAGTTCCTGCCTCCCCTCTCACTCTCCTCCCAACCACCTGGCTCTCTCAATCACTCTCTCACTCTCTTAGTCACTCTCTCGCTCTCTCAATCACTCTCTCACTCTCTTAGTCACTCTCTCACTCTCTCAATCACTCTCTCACTCTACATTCACTGGTCAAACTACCTTAAAAAGATCACTTATTTTACCTCCTCACTACAATCACAAATTCCGTCATCTATTCACCTGTCTCTCCATGTCACTGCACAGGTAATTCAGAGGTTAATTATTTCAGCAGATCTCACTCCTGATTTCTGTCCCTCCTGCCTCATCCACGCTTCACTCCTGTACGTAAGATTGTGTTGGATTTTTATATCATCATGCAATGGTTTTATTATTATTATTATTATTATTATTATTATTATTATTATTATTATTATTGATTTTATTATCATTATCATTATTATTGTTGTTGTTGTTGTTGTTGTTCTTCTTCTTCTTCTTCATCTTCTTTTTCTTCTAATTCTTCTTCTTCTTCTTCTTCTTATTATTATTATTATTATTATTATTCCAACCCTTATTTTCCCGTCTGTCTTCCCGTTCACAATGCCTCTGCCACTTTCTATCTTCGTTGCATCTTCTTCATCAGCTCGTCTCCCATATTACCTTTGTCCACAACAGTTTAAATTTCCGAATACCTTCTCAGGCTCTGCACCACTTCCATTAACACTATAATTTCTCTCTAAGCCTCTTTAGGACATAACCACTCTGCTTTTGTCTCTGTTCACGAGTAATTACATCACACACACACCCAAATATCCTCCCATACACTCTGACATACCCACTCTGCTTTTGTCTGCGTTCACTTATAATTACATAAGTCACACACACTCATATTATCCCCCCACACACTCTGACATTACCACTCTGCTTTTGTCTGTGTTCACTAGTAGTTGCATCAGTCACACACACTCATATTATCCCCCCACACACTCTGACATTACCACTCTGCTTTTGTCTGTGTTCACTAGTAGTTGCATCAGTCACACACACTCAGTTATCCTCCCATACACTCTGACATCCACTCTTCATCTGCGATCAATGACAGCACCACATCACCTCCAACCAGAAGCGCAAACAGGTCTCACTTATCATCTCCTTTGCTTAAATACATTGCTCTCTCACCTTCCTCATTACTTCATCCGTGGACACAATAAACAGACACGGTGAAGAGACAGTCAGAACACAATCACACTCCATTCTGACACTCAAATCGAACCTCTTACTCAACGCACCTTCCACTTACGGACTTGTTGCCATCATATATACTCAATCTGGCTGTGAGAAATATATAACAACATAAAGTACATTCAGTTCCACACGTTAACAACACCTTTCACTGTCTGTCCAGGTGCTCTGTCTATTGTGGCTGCTTTTGATCCATAAATACCACTGCCATCTTTCTGCCCGTTCCCAAAATTTTCATTGCTAAGCATCTGATTGCGTGTATCTGATCAACACATCCCCTGCCCAATCTGGTTTTCAAGTATAAATTCTTCAATCATTGCCTTGTTAGTGTTGTCGTTGAACCCGGTAGACTGCAGGCTTAAGTTTCCCTTCTGCAGTCCACTATTCTACTTTCAGGAGATAGGTAGGGAGAAGAAGGACATTTGTATAACGGAGTAACTGAAACGTCCGGTTATATCAGTGCCACCCCGTGAAGGTGACCATCTCCATCACCAGTCACTGCCTTCACCATCTTAATCAACACTTCCACACACCTGTCCTAGGCTGAACAAGATGACACACCTGTGGATCACGCACACACCCTTCTCACCCTTCCACGCACACACCTTTCTCACCCTTACCTTACAGCCGTACGCAAAAGTTCGTCCACACTTCTCTGCTGGAGGGGGAATGGAAGGTGTAACAAGACCTATGTATGTGACAGCAATAGGAAGCTTACAATAAAAAACTATGAGGATAAAGGTTACTGTCTATTGTCTGGAGAGGAATGAGTGATGTGGAAGGTAGGACATGACACGGGCAGAGAAGAGTCGGCGAACTTTTGCTGTTTGCTGTACACTTACTCTCCTTCTGGTCCTCAGGTATTCTCTTCTTCATCCAGTCTAATCTACATTACCTTCCCACATTACTAATTACCACCATCATTATTGTCATTGCGCATACTTCCTACTCTCTCTCTCTCTCTCTGACATCACTCCTTTTCTCTCTCTACGACCTCTCTGCTTTCCAACAACACTGCAAATATTTTAAAATGTTACTACTCTTACCACCATTACCACCACCACAACTACAACCACCACCACATCTACAACCACCACCACATCTACAACCACCACCACAACTACAACCACCACCACATCTACAACCACCACCACAACTACAACCACCACCACATCTACAACCACCACCACAACTACAACCACCACCACAACTACAACCACCACCACAACTACAACCACCACCACAACTGTCTACCATATCACCGGCTCCTTCAGTACAATATTACTACTACAGCTATCACAGTTCCAAATACCACAGCTACCACCAACTACCACCATTCCTCCTACCACAACTACCACCATTCGAACTACCACAATCCCAGCTACCACAACTACCACCACTCCAACTACCACCACTACCACCACTCCAACTACCACAACTACCACCACTCCAACTACCACAACTACCACCATTCCAACTACCACCATTCCATCTACCATAATTGCCACCATTCCAACTACCACAACTACCACCATTCCAACTACCACAATTCCGGCTACCACAACTACTACCATTCCAACCAACACAACTACCACCACTCCAACTACCACAACTAACACCATTCCAACTACCACAATTCCAGCTACCACAGCTACTACCATTCCAACCACCACAACTACCACCATTCCAACTACCACAACTACCACCATTCCAGGTACCACAACTACCACCACTCCATCTACCACAACTACCACCACTACCAACATTCCATCTACCACAACTACCACCATTCCATCTACCACAACTACCACCACTCCAGCCACCACAACTACCACCATTCCAACTACCACAACTACCACCATTCCATCTACCACAACTACCACCACTCCAGCCACCACAACTACCACCATTCCATCTACCACAACTACCACCATTCCAACTACCACAATTCCAGCTACCACAACTACTACCATTCCAACCACCACTCCAACTACCACAACTACCACCATTCCAACTACCACAATTCCAGCTACCACAACTACCACCATCAGGCTCAGTGCTATATGGAGGAGAGGCAGGTGTGGTGACAGTCAATTTTGCTCCCGATAAAACGTCACCAGCTAAGCCACTTTCCTTTGATATACCACAACTACCACAACAGCCACAACTACCACAATTACCTCAGCAACCAACACTACCACAACTACCACAGCTGCCAACACTACCACAACTATCAACACTACCACAACTACCAAGCCTGTCACAATTACCACAACTACCACAACTACCACAAGTACCAACACTACCACAACTACCAACACTACCACAACTACCAACACTACCGCAACTACCAGTACTATCACAACAACCATAACTACTAACATTTCCACAACTACCACAACTACCAACACTACCATAACTACCAACACTACCATAACTACCAACACTACCATAACTACCAACACTACCACAACTAACAGTACCATCACAGCTACCTATACTACCACAACTACCAACACTACCACAACAACAACAACTATCACAACTACCACAGCTACCACAACTGCCAAAAGAACCATAACTACCACACCTGCTGATATTACCACAACTACCACTTCCAACCTAGCCTATATACCACTACTACAACTATGTTACCAATCACTGCTACCATTCTGTCTTCATCTGAGGGAACTGGATCATTTTCATAACTTCATTACTAAAACGTGACTGTATGGAGATGAGGTAGGAATGAGTCTCCTTGGTTACTAGTCAAATCAAAACCATAAGCTGACTTCACCGGGTACCATCACAACCACCACACCCACCACAACCCCCATCATCACTACCACCACCACACCCATCATCACCACCACCACCACCACAACACCCACACCCACCACCACCACCACCATCACTCCCACAACGACCACCACCACAACCACCACCACAACCACACCCACCACCACCACCACCACCACCACATCAAACCGACCGCCTTTGTCACTCGTGCCTCTCCTCTTGGGTCGAGTTTCGTGTTTGGCAAGGGCTGGGTGTGGTGGGTGAGGGGTGGTGTGGTGGTGTGGTGGCGTAAGATTAATCCTGTATTTTGGGACTACTTTCGTTTTCCTCATCATCTTCCTTGTCCTGGCTTACTCCTCGTTGTGGTGGTGGTAGGGGGGGGGGATACTGTGGTAGAAACTGTGGTGGTGGTGGTGTAATATTATCTGTGTGTTCCTGGGCAAATCTCTTCATCTTTGTTTTTGTTTGTGGTGGTGTTTGTGGTAGCGGTGGTTGTGGTGGTAAAATTTGTGCTGGTGGTGTTTGTGGTTGTGGTGGTAAAATTTGTGGTGGTGGTGTTTGTGGTTGTGGTGGTAATATTTGTGGTGGTGGTGTTGTGGTGGATGGTAAACTATTTTCTTGTTACTACTGGACTACTTTGGTCTTCTGTGGTAGTTGTGGAGGCTGTACCGGTAGCAGTGGTAATAGTAGCTGTGGTAGTGGTGCTGTTGTGTGGTAGTTGTGGAGACTGTGGTAGTGGTGAAAGAAGTTATGAAGATTGTGGTGGCGGCAGAGGAGGGTGGTGTGGTGGTAGTAGAGGCTGTGATGTTTGTGGTGGTGGTGGTGGTGGTGGTGATGGTAACGCAGGGGTGGGGAGGTGGTAAGGATGGGAGTAGTAGACTGCCGGCTGTAGCTGTGGTACTAATGATGGTGATAGTGGTAGTAGTAGTAGAGTAGATGGTAGTAGTAGTAGTAGTAGTAGATGGTGTGGTGATGGTGGTGGTGGTAGGAATGTCATATTTTCTTGGTATTTCCCTACTACCTTCACTCCTCTTTAAGTTACCTTTTTTTAGCTTCTGACGGTGGTGGTTGTGGCTGTAAATGTGGTTGTGGTGAAACTGTGGTAGGTAAGCGAGGTTGGAACACAAACCCATAAAACAATAAACCAAAAGATAATGGATGAGGAAAATTATAAGGGAAACTTCAATATTGTTCCAGATTTCTCTAGGCTGGGGGTGGTTCATAGGAGCTTGGCGTTAATAGGACCCCTTTAGCCCTCTCAAGTTCAAGACAGCTCTAGAACCTGCATTTTTCCCCCAGCTAACACCAGAAGACAGCTGAGAGTCATAGGGATTTGAGATTGTTATTGTCGTGCCTAGATACTTAAAGCCAATTCTTATCACAGTATTATCCTAAGGTGTACGTACGGTTCAGTTACCCCTCCCATCACAGAGCACCCTCCCTCATACACCTACACCCTGTCCCTACTCACCAACGACCCCCTCCTCCTCCTCCCACCTACACACCGCCCTCCCTCCACCCCAACCTACTTCTCCAGATACACAAAATACAAGAGACATACAATTCTGGGTACTGAGAGGGGACATGTTGTGTGTTTGTGTGTGTGTGTGTGTGTGTGTGTGTGTGTGAAAAAGTAATAAGCTAAATTTACCTCTATCGACCCGCGTAGGACCAATACCTGCACCAGGGGAGAGAGACAGCCATAATGTTCCCTTCCACAAGCTGGCTAAGTGTTGGCGATAGAGGCCTGAGAGGAGTGCAAGGAGAGGGGTTGAATTTGCTGTACTGAATCTGCTGTATTGAATTTGCTGTACTAAGCTGATCTCTCTCTCTCTCTCTCTGGTTATACAAACGTCCCTCAACTCCTTCCCTAACCCCTGGAAGGAGGATGGAGAAAGGCAGAAGGAGGACAATCTCAGCTTGCTCTCCAAGGGGTTAATGTTCTACTGGCCGGGGTTGTAATTCCCACTGCCACTACTAACACTGGGTGGAGGGGTGCAGTTGCGGCATCCACTCAGGAGCCAAACCCCTTCATATTTCCCCGCACCTCGCCGTGGGAAGGAACCTGGTCCGACCCTGATGCACCTGTAGGACGGCCCCACAGAAAAAGTTGCTTACCTGTGGTCGACGGGTCCGCTCAGCCAGAGAGACCGGGGTTAAGCAACAAACAATCACAACCACGTTTCAGATGAGCCTGGAGCCACAACAACAACAACAACAACATCACAAGGGTGGCACCAATCCTGACTCTTTACTTTTGTTTTTATGCAAGAAAGAAGGAACCAAAGGCCAGGTGCACTAAATTCACCCCCTCACCCCCCTTGGGACATCACACTTAGCATGTTAGAGTGAATGCCTGAGTGTGATTTGTTGGGCCCATTATGCAGCCCACCACCAGCCATTAGTGTGATGGGTGAGGGCGAGAAGAAGGATTTTATTTATTGGTGATTAATGGCAGAGGCGAGGGTGTGGTGTGGCGCAGAGGGAAGGAAAGAGGTGTGGTTGTGTGGGTGTGGTGTGGATGTGGGTGTGGTGTGGTGTGGTGTGGTTGTGGGTGTGGTGTGGTTGTGGGTGTGGGTGTGAGTGTGGGTGGTTGTGTGGGTGTGAGTGTGGTGTGGTGTGGGTGGTTGTGTGGGTGTGAGTGTGGTGTGGTGTGGGTGGTTGTGTGGGTGTGAGTGTGGTGTGGTTATGGGTGTTGCTGCACCTACTGCTGCTGCTGCTACTACTACTACTGATAATAATAATAATAATAATAATAATAAAACAACAACAACAACAACAATAATAATAGTAGTAGTAGCAGTAGTAGTAGTAGTAGTTCTAGTAGTAGTAGCAGTAGTAGTAGTAGTAGTAGTAGTAATAACAATAATAATAATAATAATAATAATAATAATAATAATAATAATAATAATAATAATAATAAATAATAATAATAACAATAATAAAAATACTGCTACTACTGCTACAGCTACTACTACCACTACTACCACCTCTACTACTACAACTACCACCTCTACTACTACTACAACCACCACAACCACCGCTAACAGGCGATTTATTCTAGTGAGAGAGGGTCATAGGAGCCTGAGGGTTAAATGCAGGTGGTGAGGCAGGTGTGCGGTGTCAAAATATTTCCAGTGTGACAGGTGTGTGTGTGTGTGTGTGTGTGTGTGTGTGTGTGTGATTGGCCAGCGTGTGTGCAATGTTATCTGAATGTCACTACGTAACCTTGAGTGCAGCGGAAGACGGACAGGTGTGTGTGTGTGTGTGTGTGTGTGTGTGTGTGTGTGTGTGTGTGAGAGAGAGAGAGAGAGAGAGAGAGAGAGAGAGTCAACCCTTTCACTCCTATTACGTCTTCTTCATTTACTCAGCTTTTTTTTTTTTTCACTATAAGAAGGACACCTAGAAGAGGACAGGTTAATGAAGCCTCTATTAAACCCTTTAAGTACAAAATTAGCTCCTGAGGTCATAAAAATTCTGGATTGGCGTAGTTAAAAGGGGAACTTGGAGAAACAGGAAGTGGGAAGTGAATGGTGATGAAGAAACAGGAAGCGAGGAAGGATGCAACGGGGAATGAAACAGGGAATGAATGGAAACAGAGTGAATGGGGTTAATGAATGATGGAGTGAAGGGAGATGAGAAGGACAATAAGCTGAGAATGACAGGAAAGACGAGACAGAACGAAAACAGATAAGAAGTTGAGGCAGAGAATGAGAAGAGAATGACATAAAGATGAAATAAAGATTGAGAAGAGAATGATATAAAAGACGATATACAATGAAACGAGATGTAACAGAGGAAGAGAAAAGAATGGCAGGACAAGAGAAAAGGAGGAAACGAACAGGAAGGCGGAAAGAGGAAAGAAGAAAAAGTAATTACGAAGACAGTGGCCTAAAGTAAGACAAGAGAATGACAAGAAAGGTATACAGAATGAAACAAGAATGACAGAAGGATGGAACAGACACTAAGCAGAGGAAGGCAGAAAATGTTAAAGAGAAAAAGGAGACACAAAGAATGAGAACAACATCCTGGAAAAAAATGAGAAAAAATAATAGATAAAATGAACGGAAATGCTCCCAGATCCTTAGCCTGCACCTCCTCCAATGTCTTTGTTTATACTCATCAGCAATTTGATTTTACGCCTCTCAAATTCCAGTCTTTCATTCTGAGTGCTTCCCTAGCCATTTATCCTCCAAGCTTCCTCAGTTTTACCCCGCGTATCACTATGGTAGGGTCAAATTAACCCAGGCACCTTCCTCTCACCTTCCTCACGTCAACAGCAAATCAAACTTCCTATTCTCCAGATGCACATATTCAATCACGCTCTCTTCAGCATCGACTCCTGTCTCACCGTAACATGTATATTTGTGCCTAAAATGTTATAGTTCTTTCACCTTAGCATGGCCCAGATTTTCGTCCTTTTACAGCTTAGTTTACGTAGCTCAGTGGCGGAAAAAGATGATGCTTCGAACCAATATCCATTTCTATAGCACTTCTTCCTGACTAGCAGCATATTTTGCCATTAATCTCTTGTTACAGGACAGCAGTGAAGATGAAGAGGTGGCAGTTTTAGGCCAAGTTAGAGTAAAAAGAGTATAGTTGATAATGTATAGCCTCCTTTCCTGACACATGTCCTTCATTTTCCACACATTATCATTCCCTTCCTCGTACTCCCATTGCACCATTCACAGCATCAGTGTTAGCTCTCCCATGTCAGCTCACCCATGTCAGCTCACCCATGTCAGCTCTCCCATGTCAGCTCTCCCATGTCAGCTCACCCATGTCAGCTCTCCCATGTCAGCTCACCCATGTCAGCTCACCCATGTCAGCTCACCCATGTCAGCTCACCCATGTCAGCTCTCCCATGTCAGCTCACCCATGTCAGCTCACCCATGTCAACTCACCCATGTCAGCTCACCCATGTCAGCTCACCCATGTCAGCTCTCCCATGTCAGCTCTCCCATGTCACCCATTTAATCAGACACATTCCAACAATCTCTCCAGCCTCTCTTTCTGACGTTTATTCATGTGCTCCTCTATTTGAAAATAATAATAATAATAATAATAATAATAATAATAATAATAATAATAATAATAATAATAATAATAATAATAATAATAATAATAATAATAATAATAATAATAATAATAATAATAATGATAATAATAGTAATAATAATAAAACTTTTAATAATAATGATAATGATAATAATAATCATAATCATAATAATGATAATAATAATAATAATAATAATAATAATAAAACCAACTAACACACTACCTTCTTTCTTGACACACACATCCTTCGCTTGCCGTCCAATTCTATCTATCTATTGCCAGACGCCTTAATCCCGTAAGAGGTGGCCACAAACAAATCGCCTCCATGTCTCCCTGTGCCCCGCCTTTTCGCTGCCCTTCTCCAGCTCACATCCCCCTCTTTCATATACCTCTCTATCTATCTATTGCCAGATGCCGTAATTCCGTCGGTAGTGGCCACCTACAAATCGCCTCCATGTCGCCCTGTCCCCCGCCATTTCGCTGCCCTCCCCCAGCTCACATCCCCCTCTCTCATATACCTCTCCACTCCAGCCCACCATCTCATCCTCGGCCTCCCCCTCCTTCTTCCCACCTCCACCTCACTCATATATTTAATGGCCTTATGTCAACTCTCTCATGTAAGCCTGCCATCATAAACATTCCTCAGTTTATTTATTTTATTGATTTATTCTCCCCCCGCCCTCACTTGCAGTCCTTGGTTCGAATTCGTACAGGTTAAGGAACCTCCCTAACACCTCTTCCTTAGCGATTTATTTCTGGATATGGGAGGTCAATCTTCTTCTGAGTGTTATTTATGCAGAGTATGGTGATAATGGAAGGATTTATGTTGCACAGAAGAGGACAGTAAGGTGTGATAAACAAAATAAACCGCACAGGAAAAGGTGTTAGGGTGCTTCCTTAACAGACTATCTTCAATATCCTTTTGTGTGATATTTATGCAGAGTATGGTGATATTGGAAGGATTTATGCTGAACAGAAGAGGACATTAAGGTGTAATAAGCAAAATAAACCGCACAGGAAAAGGTGTTAGGGTGCTTCGTTAACCGACCATCTTCAGCTTCTGAGTGTCTCTACGAGTGACTTGAGTTTTTCTGTTTTTTCTTTAATGTTTTTCTTATTATGTGCAAGCGTGGAGAGGATGGGGAGCGAGAGACTAACGAGGAGAGTGTATGTGAGTGAGGTGAAGGGGGGGAGAGGGATGGGGAAGCCGAGGATGAGAGGGAGGGATGGAGCGGAGGTACATCTACGTGAGAGGTAAGGTGTGAGCTGGGAGCAGGGCAGTGAAATGGCGTGGGACAGGGCGACATGGAGGCGATTTGTTTGTGGCCACCCCATACGGGATTAAGGCGTCTGGCAATAGGTAGATAGTTCCCAGGGGTGAGAGAGGATTAAGTGGAATTTGCCTTTTTTTTTACTTCTATGGAAAACATTCTAGGTATTATTATTATTATTATTATTATTATTATTATTATTATTATTATTATTATTTTGTGGTAGGTAGGGGCGCTCACCATCCACTCACTTGATGTAGTGCTTCTCTCGGGTGTCTGCCCTTTCCTCTCCATCCTTCTTTCCTTCCATTCTCTTCTTCTTTCTTTCCTTCATTCTTTCCTTGTCCTTCCGCCTATGGGTGACTTTACACTCCCTCTTCTGTCTTTCTTTCCTTCATTCTTTCCACTTCCTTCAGCCTGTGGGTGACTCTACACTGAGAGACAAGCCAAATGGTTTCCTGTGCACCAGGAAACCATTTACTACGCTGGGTGGTAACCATATAACCAAGTTTTGGCGCCTGGTGATTTAGTGGGTAATTATTGCGCTCCAGTCGGAGTGAGCGGGTGAAGGTTTATATCCAAGGGATGGTTGGGGTTGATTCCTCATGTAATGCCACTCAGGGATGAGTGAGGCTGGTCACTCTCATCTTAAATGTCGGGACCAACTGCCTAGCCCCGGGCTCATACGCTCCTCATGGGGCAATGTAGGATTGGATGATGGATGGATGGATGGTTTATTATCATTATTATTATGATGATGATGATTATTATTATTACTACAATTATTTACTGTCGTCCACTTACCCCACTTGGCACTACAACGAAAGGTTTCTAAAATGAGCGAGTGAGAGAGTGAGAGAGAGAGAGAGAGAGAGAGAGAGAGAGAGAGAGAGAGAGAGAGAGAGGATGTAAAAAATGACAGAGAGAAATGACACACACTGACCCACTTGGAGGTTTTTGCCTGAGAGAGAGAGAGAGAGAGAGAGAGAGAGAGAGAGAGAGAGAGAGAGAGAGAGAGAGATCAGCTTAGCACTTAGCATTCATCATTTATTTATTTATTGAGAGAGAGAGAGAGAGAGAGAGAGAGATCAGCTTAGTACTTAACATTCATCATTCATTCATTTATTCACTATCCCCTTTTTCCCCTCAGGAGCGTAGGAGGCCAAGGCTAAGCTACTTATTCCCGATATTTGTGGAGAAACTGACCAGCCTCACGAACCCCTGAGCGGCATCCTTTAAGCCATAAACTCTACCCCTTCCTAGGAAATTAACCCTTTCTGGCTCAGTCCGGTTGGAGCGCCTTAGATCACTGAACCACCCGGAGCCATTTGGCTATATGGTTACCACCCAGCGTAGTAAAAGTTTCCTAATTTAAAGGAAACTGTTCTGCTTCTCGCTCAATGTATTCTCACCACTGCAGCGCTACATCGGGTGAGTGGATAGTTTCAGATCTGAATTCGTGTAAATCTATAACTCCAAGAGGCGTCTCCTGAAATTAACATGACCGTCTAGAGGATCAGGAATATGTGTGTGTGTGTGTGTGTGTGTGTGTGTGTGTGTGTGAGAGAGAGAGAGAGAGAGAGAGAGAGAGAGAGAGAGGGGGGGGGGACTAGTTATAACCCTTCTCAGTGTAGTCACATATTATTACATTCTTACTAAAGGCTCACGATTTGACTCAGCTCTTCTCAAACGTTTGGAACAGAAATTGAAATACCACTCACTGCCCCTTATCAATTTAATGGCGCCTTTCTTCATTAAATTCTTGTTGTACTGACGATTTTCTTCAGCAGGAGTGCAACAGGAAGGACGCATCCCTGTTGAGGAGCTTCTGTGTGTGTGAGTGTGTGTGTGTGTGTGTGTGTGTGTGTGTGTGTGTGTGTGTGTGTGTGTGTGTGTGTGAACAAAATAACTCAAACAGTATTTATCTGATTTTACCGCTCTTGGTGGAAGGGTTAAGGATAGCCAAGAAGATGACTTAGCTTTTTTTTCAACATTGAGTCAAAGGTCAAAGTCACAAGGATAGGTCAGAGTTAGACGTAGGAAGGTCACATTAACAACTACTAACCAGTTTTGACCAAACCTGTGGGAAGTGTTCAGGATCAGGCAAGAAGGAAGGGATTCGATTTTGCGGAGTATCAAAGTTCAGTGTTGCAGGACAAGGCCAAAGTTTGCTCCATGTATCTATGCACCTTAGTTTTGATTTGATTTGAACCAGACTTAGTGGAATGGTTGAGGATCACCCAAGAGGTCGGCCTATTGTGGTGGAGAATAATAGGTCAAAGGTCAGGGTCACATTTCAAGGTCAACCTAACTCATTTTTATCTGATTTAGACCAAAAATTGTGAGACGGTCGTGGATAAGGTAATGGTAAAGGGATTCAGTTTAGGGAACACTGAGTCAAAGGTCAAGGTTATAGGGAAGGGTCAAAGGTCAAGGTCACAGGGTTAGGTCAACATAAATAGTTTGGAGAAAATTTGGTGGAATTGTTAAGGATTAAGCAAGAATGAAGTACACTGATTTTTTTTTTTTTTTTCTTTTTTTATGCAACTGGTCGAATATCAAAGTCACCGAGTCAAGTCACACTGGTGGCCCTTCACCCAGGTGGCGGACACGGGTGTTGCTCGCTGGGGGTACTGATTGCTGCTTTAGGTCTGTTAAGGGAATTTCAGGTTCAGTAAGTTCCATCAAGGTCTATTTAGGTCCATTCACTGTCTTCGCATCCACTCAGGTCTCAGTCATGTCAGCCAGGTCTACTGTGGCCCTTTCAGTCCGTTCATATTCAGTCAGACTCAGCCAGACCAGTTCCGGTCCAGTCTCATTCAGTCAGGTCACTGCAGACCCGTTCTAACCTTTCCAGTTTATTTCAGCTTTGCCGAAACCCAGTACATCAAATCACAATTGTTTTCAGTCAGCTAAGGTCCTTTTGGATCACTTTAGGTCCTTGCCAACATAGGTCAATTCAGGTCATGTTTATGAAGGTGTGTACTATAACAGTTCAGGTCATTCAGGTCTTTTGGGGTCCATCAGATAGGTCCATGTCAGTAGAAGCACAAGCAGTTCCAGGTGGCGGCCATGAAGGGATGTGCCAAAAATCAACTTGATCAACACGATGGTTTTAGAGATACACTGACTCACCACTCACAGGATTAGACGGGATGGACGGACACGCGTGGACGGGTTAGACTAGGTTGATGATGGATGGTGAGCCAGGTTGAAGAGAGTACACCCTATGGATGTGGGTACTGGAGGCCGTCTAACAGTCGAGTCATCCACTACATTAAACATTTACGACGTCAGGAAAGAAATGGGGAAAGAAGCCGAAGAGAAGAGAGCAGGGTGTAGTGGGATGGTGAGTGATGGGGCAATGTAAGGGATGAACTAATGTAAGTGATGGTATGGGCTGAAAACTAGAGCGGTAAGGTGCAATCCAGTGGTGAGGGGGCATCTCTCCCCCATCACAGCGGACATGCAGTTCCAGCCTAGACACAAACCACCACCCATTTTCTGTCCAAGTTTGAAGTGAAAAACTGGTGTCACAGAATTTACACTCTCGCTGGTCTTCCACTCCTCAGTCAATTTACAGTGTATGATAATAGATTCCAAGTCCATTTCAGATGCAGAATGTAACCTCGGCCAGTCCATTTACGCTTAATGTGCTCTCTCTCTCTCTCTCTCTCTCTCTCTCTCTCTCTCTCTCTCTCAATACTATGCACTCCCCACAGCACAGAATCAAGCGTTAATTGTGATAGTTACGACTCATGTTAATTCACCTTCTACCACTGCACACACTCATTGCACACACTCACTGCCGACACTCACTGCACACACTCACTGCACACACTCACTGCCCACACTCACTGCACACACTCACTGCCCACACTCACTGCCCACACTCACTGCACACACTCACTGCCCACACTCACTGCCCACACTCACTGACCACACTCACTGCACACACCCACTGCCCACACTCACTACACACACTCACTGCCCACACTCTCTGGCTCAAACTGTGACACCGAGACAGTCGCCGTGAAAGGAGCCTACCGACGTGTGATCTTTACTAACACAGAGGATTTAAACAAAACATCAACAGCGAACATCGATATAGAAAGAGACAGCCTCCCATCCCAAGACATATATTATTAGGCCAGGGCATTGATTCAGATGAGCTAATGGATAGAGGAAAGACAACTTGAAAATGATGGCTTTGAATTATAAACTTGTCACGATTCTATTTTTATTTCTTAATGGACAGACAAACCCTATAATGAAGAAGGATGCATGTAATGTTGTACAATTTCTTTTGAGTTACTGATGAGGGTCGCACGTTTGGATACTGTGGCCAATGATCGAGGGTGGGACGGGGTGGGTGGGGCGGAGTGGGATGGGTGGGATGGGTGAGTGGTGGGAAAATAAATACTAAGGGTTTAGGTCCATGGGGCGAATAGGTCCATGATAAGAATAGGTCCCAAAACAGGTCCGCGGGGATTATGTTCTTAAGGATCTAGGTCCTACGAGGAACGCAGATTGAATAAACAAAAAAAAACTAAGTCCATGGGGAAAACAGGTCCGTGGGGAAAACAGGTCCATGGGGAAAACAGGTCCATGGGGAAAACAGGTCCATGGGGGAAATAGGTCCATGGGGGAAATTAGGTCCGTGGGGAAAACAGGTCCATGGGGAAAACAGGTCCATGGGGAAAACAGGTCCATGGGGGAAATAGGTCCATGGGGAAAGTAGGTCCATGGGGGAAACAGGTCCATGGGGGAAACAGGTCCATGGGGGAAATAGGTCCATGGGGGAAATAGGTCCATGGGGGAAATAGGTCCATGGGGGAAACAGGTCCATGGGGGAAACAGGTCCATGGGGGAAATAGGTCCATGGGGAAAAATAGGTCCTTGGGGAAAACAGGTCCATGGGGGGAAATGGGTCCATGGGGGAAATAGGTCCATGGGGAAAATTAGGTCCATGGGGAAACAGGTCCATGGGGGAAAGAGAAACTGTCTATGAGGGAATATTTATCAGTTTTTTTTTTTTTTAATAACAGAACAGAGGAAAGAAACACAAATGATTAAAAAAAAAATAATATGGGAACAAATATCTGAGGGGAAATTTAGATTGGGGGGGGTCAAACCCTTGGGGGTGTAGGGGAAGGGGGGGGTTATGTGTTGATATATACCGGTAATTTTAACTAAGGAGTGTTAATTGTGGGAGAATCTTACAGTGAGTGAGAGAGAGAGAGAGAGAGAGAGAGAGGAGATAGTATAAGGTGTAAAGTATGTTATGTGGATCTTAAATGTTACACCGGTACTCAACTGGCCAGCCTTCAAACACTCGTCCTCAGTCTGCCACTCCCTCTAGTCTTAATAAACAGAATCAGGTGTACCGAAATGAGCCGATCTTTACTTGGGTTGGCTTCCTTCTGTCCAGTGTTCTCGGGAAAGGGCAACATTTTGTAACTCAGCCTTTGTTTCCTTCTTTTGCAATAATAATAAAAAAAGAATGGGTAGGATGGACATACCTGTGTGGATGGGATGATATTAGACAGTGGTAGTGGTGGGGCAGGACAGGACGAGTACACCCTGTGAAGAAAGAAGTTGCATGAGTAGTGGAGTTGCAAAATTTTCTTATAAGTTTGAAGTGGGTAGGTGGAGGAGGTGGAAGGAAAGAGGTGATGTGGGTGGAGAGGAACGGGTGGGATGGGCTGGGGTGTTTGTGGGTGGAGGGGAAGGGCGGTAGTAGTATACCCTGTTGAGAAACGTGAAATAACTTGGCCAGTATAGGAATAGTGAAAGTATAATTCCCCTTCTATCAAGAGTAACAGGCAAATTATGATGATGATGATAATAATAATAATAATAATAATAATAATAATAATAATAATGATAATGATAATAATAATAATAATAATAATAATAATAATAATCCATCCATCCATCCATCATCCAATCCTATGTCGTCCCATGAGGAGCATAGGAGCCCGGGGCTAGGCAAGTTGGTCCTGACATTTAAGATGAGAGTGACCAGCCTCACTCATCCCTGAGTGGCATTACATAAGCAATAAACCCCAACCACCCCT
>NC_137030.1:30608415-30613415 GCF_032717465.1 Coenobita brevimanus | reverse complement strand
TCTCTCTCTCTCTCTCTCTCTTTTACCCCCATTTCATCACACTCTCTTCACCTTTTTCACAATTATCTCCGCCAGGGAGGTTATGTTTCTGCCGTCGTTGGTTTGTTTGTCTATTTGTCTGTCAGCAGGATTATTGAAAAAGCTGTGAATGGATTTTGCTGACAACTTTTGGAGGGATGGGATATGGCCCAAAGAACAATCCAGTTGATTTTGGTGGTGATCCGAGTCATCATTCGGATCCAGGAATTTTTTGTGTGTGTTTGTTCACGCGATATCTGCAAGAGGTCTCAGTGAATTTCAATGAAAGTTTGTGGAAGGGTGGGCCATGGACGGGGAAAGAACTGATTAAATTTTGGGGGGGATCCGGAATGGCATTCGGGAGATATGCGCTGAGTGGTATGTAGTTCCTCATACGTCACCACATTTCATTACCATCTCTTTCCCGTTCGCCGTTTTTCCTTCGGCTGTTAATTACTCAAAGTCCATTTTCTTTACGTTAGGGTTTAGTGGTCTGTTTTATTTAGTGTTTAGATGTGTTTATTTGCCTCTAATGTTGCTTCACCGTATCAATCTTTGCTGTTGTTTTGTTTGTTTTAAAGCATTTCCGCCGCTGACTGTGTGTGTGTGTGTGTGTGTGTGTGTGTGTGTGTGTGTGTGTAGGTGCTTGTGCATATATATTTGTGTGTATGTATTATGTGTGTGTGTGTGTGTGTGTGTGTGTGTGTGTGAGAGAGAGAGAGAGAGAGAGAGAGAGAGAGAGAGAGAGAGAGAGAGAGAGAGAGAGAGAGAGAGAGAGAGAGAGAGAGCAAAGAAGGGTGAGGTACAGCGAGGCAGAGTTAGGCATGGTGAGGCAGAGTTAGGCAGGGTGGAGCAGAGTTAGGCAGGGTGAGGCAGAGTAAGGCAGGGTGAGGTACAGTAAGGCAGGGTGAGGCAGAGGAGCGGGGGTCGAGATGTCACTTACCTGAGCTAATTATAAGAAGGTGACACGGCAGAGAGAGAGAGAGAGAGAGAGAGAGAGAGGAAAAAAAAAAAGAGAGAGAGAGAGAGAGAGAGAAAGAGAGAGAGAGAGAGAGGGGTAAGAGTTATAGAGGAATGCAGCTACGAGTTATATATATATATATATATATATATATATATATATATATATATATATATATATATATATATATATATATATATGTGAAAGGGCGTGGGAAAGCGTAGGAATGCATGCAGAGTGAGATGTAAGTAGGTAGGTAGGTAGGTAGGTAGGTAGGTAGGTAGGTATTCAGGTAGGCCAGGAAAGAGGTAGGAAAGTCAGTCAAATGTGATGGTTGGTAGGACGATAGGTCGGAAAGTAGATAGGTAGGTCGGCATTTAGGTAGGTATGTAGGTAGGTAGGTAGGTAGGTCGGTAGTTGGGTAGGTAGGTAGGTAGGCAGGTAGGTAGGTAGGTCGGTAGTTAGGTAGGTAGATAGGTAGGTAGTAGGTAAGGAAAGGTAGGTAGACAGATGTGTGGGCAAGAGGGTAAGGGTAGGTAAGTAGGTAGGTAAGTAGGTAGGTAGGTAGGGACACAGGTAAATGGAAAGGTGGGTATGTAGGTAAGCAGGGAGGGTAGGAAGGTAGCTAGGTGGTGGGTAGGCAGGTCAGTGGTGGAGCAGCCAAATGTGTCAGGCAGGTGGAGGCAGGTGGATTGGTGAGGCAGGAATGAGGAAGGCGGTGATAGAGGCAGCCAGAGCACAGATGGAAAGGCAGATAGGTAGGCAGATGGATAGGGTAGTAGGTAGGCAGGTAGGCAGTGAATAAGAAGGAAGGTTGGGTTGCAGATATGTAAGTAGGAAGGTACATATAGGTACGCAGGTGTGAGTATGCTGGTAGATAGTAAGTAGGTAGATAGGTAGTTAAATAGGTAGGTAGGTAGGCAGGTGGAGAAAGGCAGATATCTAGGTAGGTAGACATTTGGAGAGGGATGAGTTTATGATAGTTTGGTTAGGCAGACAGTGGGAAATTTAAGCTTACTGAGAGAGAGAGAGAGAGAGAGAGAGAGAGAAACACACTCTCTTTGTACTCACTCTCGTTTGCCCTGCTGGCGTCTGACGGTAAAAGCACCCCCTCGAGCACATCAATCTGGCTTGCGAGTGTTTGGATTATTTAGACAAAGACAGATAGACAAACCCAACGCCAG
This sequence comes from Coenobita brevimanus, assembly GCF_032717465.1. Classification (NCBI taxonomy): domain Eukaryota; kingdom Metazoa; phylum Arthropoda; class Malacostraca; order Decapoda; family Coenobitidae; genus Coenobita; species Coenobita brevimanus. The sequence goes on along the minus strand of NC_137030.1, from coordinate 30,611,252 downwards.
TAGTAAAGAAGGTTGAGATGGATGGCGGGAGACAGTAAGAACGGGGTTGGCTGTAGGAAGGTAAGCAGGTTAGGAAGGAAGGTAGACTTAGGGGGAAGTGAGGCAGGATCTTAGGAGACAGGCTGGGCTCACAAGACTCTCTATCAAGTGCCTCTCGATTTTTATATATAGTAAAAAAAATCATTGAAAGATAGGAGTGCCGAAGTCAAGAATATAGAGAACTCAAAAGATCAAAATTCAGGGACACATGAATGAGTTACGGTACGTTGTTGTTCACAGACACGCAGCAGCCACCTTTGGCCATTAAATGAGTATAGAGAAAGAAGAGGACACAGAGAAGGGTTTGCTATCAGTTACCTAATACAGCTGGAGTCTAAGTGATGAAGGAAGGTTTAGGGGAGGACAGGTGGTGTTCAACAGAGGGGAAATTAGTGGGGAAGCCACAGATGTAGAAATTAATAGAACGAATGCTAGACAGAAAGAATGCTAGACAGAGAGAGAGAGAGCAAAGAAGGGTGAGGTAGAGTGAGGCAGAGTAAGGCAGAGTAAGGCAGGATGAGGCAGAGTAAGGCAGGGTGAGGCAGTACAGTATATCATTTGGTCGACACGGGGAGAGGGGCCGAAGGTGAGGGCATGTACGGTATAGTCCACTCTCGAAGACCATACATATACATCTATACATCCAAATATACATAACATAATCCATACATCCAGATATCCATAACATACAACCCAGTGGAAAAAAAGTCGAATAGCAGATAAAGCGAGGAAAAGAGAGAGAGGCGCAGGGAGTGAGGCAGAAGAGTAGGAAGTAGAGTATTAGGAAGACTGACAAGGAACCAAGATAAATACAGAAGAGAGATTTTAGGAGACTGAGACCCCGATTCATTTTCCAGGTAGAACGAGAGACACAGACCTGTTACACTCTGTCCTTTTAGTCCTTCCTGCAAAAAGAAATCTTAATTATGACAAGGAAATGACGGTGTAATAAAATCTGCCTAAGTATGTAGGTTGAGAAGGAGGTTGACTGAACAAAAAGGTAGGGAGGGTAAAGAGGTAGAGAGGAAGGTGGAATTTGATAGAGTAGTGGGCAGGAAGTAAGGAGAGGGAGGAAGAGAGGTAGAAGGGGAGGTAGAATTTATGGGAGGAGAGGTAGGAGGTAGGGAGAGGCAGGTCGGAAGGTAGAATGAATGGTTAGGTAGACAAAGAAGAAAGATAGGGAGGAGGGGAGGAAGAGAGGGAAACAGGGAGGAAGGGAGGGAGATAGGGAGGAAGGGAGGAAGAGAGGGAGACAGGGAGGAAGGGAGGTAAGTAAGGAGGGTAGGCAGGCAGACAGGAGGGGAGGTAGAAGGTAGGCAGGATCATACTTGGGCAGAGAGGCAGGCAGAGGGATAGGCAGGTTATGAGGGAAAATCGATAGAGCAGACAGGGCGGGTCGGGAGAGTGAGAGAGAGAGAGAGAGAGAGAGAGAGAGAGAGAGAGAGAGAGAGAGAGAGAGAGAGAGATAATAAAGAAAGTTAAAGATCTGACCCTAATGTAGATTTTCACCCAATAATTTAGTCTTCCTTGTTCACTTCCTGTCATAAATTGTTATATACACCGATGCTTTATTATTATTATTATTATTATTATTATTATTATTATTATTGTTATTATTATTATTATTTTGTTTTAGTAATTTTTGTGTTATTTCATCTACCCCCAGACTAGTATTACTACTACTACTACTATTATTGCTGCTGCTGCTACTACCACTGCTACTACTACTACTGCTACTACTACTACTGCTACTACTACTACTACTACTATTGCTGCTGCTGCTACTACCACTGCTACTACTACTACTACTATTGCTGCTGCTGCTACTACCACTGCTACTACTACTACTGCTATTGCTGCTGCTGCTACTACCACTGCTACTACTACTACTGCTACTACTACTACTACTATTGCTGCTGCTGCTACTACCACTGCTACTACTACTACTACTACTACTACTACTATTGCTGCTGCTGCTACTACCACTGCTACTACTACTACTACTATTGCTGCTGCTACTACCACTGCTACTACTACTACTGCTACTACTACTACTACTATTGCTGCTGCTGCTACTACCACTGCTACTACTACTACTACTACTACTACTATTGCTGCTGCTGCTACTACCACTGCTACCACTACTACTACTACTACTACTATTGCTGCTGCTGCTACTACCACTGCTACTACTACTACTGCTACTACTACTACTACTATTGCTGCTGCTGCTACTACCACTGCTACTACTACTACTGCTACTACAACTACTACTATTGCTGCTGCTGCTACTACCACTGCTACTACTACTACTGCTACTACTACTACTACTATTGCTGCTGCTGCTACTACCACTGCTACTACTACTACTGCTACTACTACTACTACTACTACTACTACCACTATTGCTACTACTACTACTGCCACTATTGCTATTACTACTACTACTACTACTACCACTATTATTTACCACTAGGCTACTGCTACTGCTACTACTACTATTACTACTACTACTTACTACCACTACTACTACGACTATTACTAATACTACTACTATTGCAGCTGCTGCTACTACTTACCACCACTACTACTTCTACCACTATCACTACCACCACCATTACTACTACTACTACCACTACTACTACTACTACAGCATATCCCCTACCGTGAATATAAAACATCTTTCTAAACAGCAGGAGTGGAATCGTCAACTACCTCACCAATTCCGATTTTCAGGCGAGTGTAAATGAACTACTGTTGGCAGATGTGCACTACTAAGCAACAGGCATCTCCTACCA
>NC_137030.1:30588415-30603415 GCF_032717465.1 Coenobita brevimanus | reverse complement strand
GGTTGGGTTGGGTTGGGTTGAGTTGGGTTGGGTTGGGTTGGGTTGAGTTGGGTTGGGTTGGGTTGGGTTGAGTTGGGTTGGGTTGGGTTGGGTTGGGTTGAGTTGGGTTGGGTTGGGTTGGGTTGGGTTGGGTTGGGTTGGATTGGGTTGGGTTGGGTTGGGTTGGGTTGGGTTGGGTTGGGTTGGGTTGGGTTGGGTTGGGTTGGGTTGGGTTCAGTTAGGCCATGTTCTCTTCTTTCCTCTCCTCTTATCTTCCCTTCCCTTGCCTTCTCTTTTCTTCTCTCCTCTTCTCTTCTCTTCTCCTCACTTCTCTTCTCCTCTCCCCTCTTCCTTTGGCCTCTCTTCTCCTCTCTCCTTTTCTCTCTTTTCTCTTTTTCTTTCCTCTTCTCTTCTCTTCTCCTCTCCCCTCTTCCTTTGTCCTCTCTTCTCCTCTCTTCTCCTCTCTCCTTTTCTCTCTTTTCTCCTTTTCTTTCCTCTTCTCTTCTCTTCTCACTCGCATGCTGGTTAGTGTAATTTTGCGTATATATTTTTACCATTGAATTACAGTGTTGCATTTGGTATTACATCCTCCTGAGTAGTAATAGTAGTAGTAGTCGTAGTAGTAGTAGTAGTAGTAGTAGTCGCAGTAGTGGTAGTAGTAGTAGTAGTAACAATAATAATAATAATAATACTAGCTGTAGCAGTAGTAGTATTAGAGGTAGTAGTAGTCAGATTAGTAGTAGTTCGAGTAGTAGTACTCCGAGTAGTAGTAGTAGTAGTAGTAACAGTTGTAGCAGCAGCAGCAGCGGCAGTGGTAGTAGTAGCAGTAGTAGTAGTAGTAGTAGCAGTTAGAGCAGCAGCGGTAGTAGTAGCAGTAGTAGTAGTAGTAGTAGTAGTAGTAGTAGTAGTAGTAGTAGTAGCAGTAGTAACCTCAGGCTCATCTGAACGTGAACCCAGTGGACTGCAGGCTGAAATTCCCCGTCTCCTGAAGTCCACCATCCTCCTTTCGGTGGATAGGGAGGGAACTGAGGGATGTGTGTATAACCAGGCAGCGGATCCACTGGGCCATATCAGTGCCGCCACGTGAAGGCGCCCCTCTCCACCATGTGTTATCTGATTAAGGGTGTACGTGGATGAGATCTGCTTTTGGCTACCTTTTCGAAATTAAAGTATATGGCTACTGATAGATTGATAGATAGATAGACAGACAGATAGACAGATTGATTGACTGACTGATTGATTGATTGATAGATAGACAGACAGATGGACAGACTGAGTGATTTATAAATAGGGATGGATGAATGGATGGATAGATGGATAGATAGATAGATAGATAGACTGAGTAGTAAATAGGGATGGATGGATGGATGGATGGACGGACGGACGGACGGTTAGATAGATAGATAGACAGATAGATAGATACAGATAGACTGGCTGATAAATAGGTAGATGAATGGACAGAGATAGATAGATAGATAGATAGATAAACAGACTGACTGACTGATAAATAGACAGATGGATGAATAGACAGATAGATAGACAGACAGATAGACAGCCAGACAGACAGCTTGATTGAGTGACAAGAATGACTGATAAATGGATAGACAGACAGACAGACAGAACTTAGAGAAGCGTGGACTGCCTCAAGATGAATATTAGACAGGGAATTAAATAGGAAGGATTAAAATTACATAAAGCTATTGGATTAAGATTAGATCAGTGATAGGAGATTAGGGTAGGACGAGATAGCGGCCTGATAAGGGTGAGTTCTGATAAGCCTCTCTCTCTCTCTCTCTCTCTCTCTCTCTCTCTCTCCTTCACTCACTGTCAAACATATTTTTTTTTTTCCTTTCCCTCCTTTCCATCGGTATTTCCTCTCTCTCTCTCTCTCCCTCTCTCTCTCTCTCTCTCTCTCTCTCTCTCTCTACTTCCCGATTCCTATTAGACATTATAATATATGTCACTTGGCAATCAGATAAAGGGAGGTGACATTCTCTCTCTCTCTCTCTCTCTCTCTCTCTCTCTCTCTCTCTCTCTCTCTCTCTCTCTCTCTCTCTCTCTCCATTGTTCACCACTCAGATCAATTCGCTTCCCCTTCTCCCTTTAGTCTGCTTCCACTCTCACCTTTCCTCCTCCTCCCCCTTCTCCTCCTCCTCCTCCTCCTCCTTCACCTTTTCTCTTCCTCTCCCTTCATTTCCTCCATTCTCACCTCTCTTCCTCTCCCTCCATTTCCTCCACTCTCACCTCTCTCCCTCCTCTTCCTCAACCACTCTCACCTCTTTTCCTCCTCCCTTCCTCCACCACTCTCACCTCTCTTCCTCCTTCCTTCCTCCTTCTCTTCCTTCTCCATGACTCGCTCCATTAATTTCTCGATCCAGGTGGCTCCATAAAAATTTCTTAACACCTTATACTCCCTCCTTCTCACGCTGTCATATATATTGTTTTTCTTTTTTATTTTTTCGTGGCCTTTGGTTCCTTCTTTCTTGCATAAAAAATAAGAATATTTAAATGAAACTACTAGCAACATAAGCCCGACTCGTCACACCCTCACCCACCTACGAAGGGTGATCAGAAAGTAATGACAGTTCATGCTATAACATGAAAACCTTGAATGATGGGAAGTAGGGGAGCAAGGAGAGTGCAGAGTTGCCTGTCCTTACGAGTTTGAACTTGTCGCCGTATGCCTGACTTTTCTTGTTTTATTGTTGTGAGTGAATGCTTCACTCTTGTTTTTGCTCTCTGGCCAGAAACATGGATTACTCGAAAGAAGGCTGCAGGTTCTACATTTTTACGAGGTGGAAACTGGGAAAGAAAGCAACAGAGATTCGAGGGGAATTATTACGAGTTTATCCAGACACTACTCCTTCCCTGGAAACTGTTTCCCGCTGGATTCGTGCTTTCACAGCAGGAAAAACTGAAATGAAAGATGAACAACGCTCTGGACGCCCCCGGACATCCGTGACCGAAGCAACAACTGTCCGTGCACGGTCCATCATTGACGAGGATCCAACTGTAACTCTTAGGTTCTTAGCCTTGGAGCTTGATATCAGTTATGGGAGTGCATATGACATCGTGCATGAACAATTACACCTGAGGAAGAAGTGTTGTCGATGGATACCCCATTTGTTGACTGATGAGCAAAAGGCTGAACGGGTGAGGATTTGTCGTGTCTGGCTTGCTGAATTTGAACCAAATGGTCCAAAACGGTTCTCAGATGTTGCTACTGGAGATGAGTGTTGGATTTCATTCTTCATAACCCATGACAAGCAGTCAAACATGGTGTGGTTGGGCGATGAAGACCCTCGACCTCAGATTCTGAAGGAAGGATTTCGCAGCCGGAAGCGCCTTTTCACCATATTTTTCAATTCTCAAGGACCAATATGCGTGGATGTGATGCCTGAAAAGTCCACTATCACAGCCCAGTACTACACAGACCAGGTCCTTCCACAAGTCTTGGAACACAAGGCCAACACCGCACCAACCCGCCGTCGGTCTCGCCTTTTGCTGCACCACGACAATGCTGCACCCCACAAAGCTCGCCTCACTATGCAGTACCTGGAACAACAAGGTATAACTCTGCTCTCCCACCCACCCTACTCCCCTGACCTGGCTCCCTGTGACTTTTGGTTGTTTCCAAAAATTAAATCTGCCATCGCTGGGAAGCAATTTCATCGCATCCAAGACTTGGCACGGACCGTCAATTCAGAACTCCGAAGTATACCGTCTTCAGAGTACCACGCTTGCTTCATGAAGTGGAGAAAGAGAATGGAACGCTGCATAGAGGTTGGAGGGGAGTACTTTGAAGGAATGTGAGTCATAGTTTGATAGTTCTTCATGCTAATAAAAGTTTATGGACTCACTGTCATTTCTTTCTAATCACCCCTCGTATATTTTCCACCATGGACCTATTTCCACCATGGACCTATTTCCACCATGGACCTATTTCCACCATGGGCCTATTTCCACCATGGACCTATTTTCTCCCATGGACCTATTTCCACCATGGACCTATTTCCACCATGGACCTATTTTCCCCAATGGACCTATTTCCACCATGGACCTATTTCCACCATGGACCTATTTCTAATGGACCTTTTTTGCCATGAACCTTTTTCTAATGGACCTAATTTCATCATGGACCTTTTTCGAATGGACCTATTCTCGCCATGGACCTTTTTCGAATGGACCCGCCTTTTCCCACCCGTGTTAAGGATGAGATATTATAGTTTTAAAAAATGAAGGTTATCCACAGCTTCGCATTCTGTTTTACAGTTACAGCTGTGTGTCTGCTGCTTTACTATGCTTTATTAGGCTTGACTATGCTTGACTGTGCTTTACTGTGCTTTACTCTCCTTTACTGTGCTTTACTATACTATGCTTTACTATCACTGACTATGCTTTACTATGCTTGACTATCCTTGACCATGCTTTACTATCCTTGACAATGCTTTACTATGCTTTACTGTGCTTTACTATGCTTTACGATCATTTACCATGCTTTACTGTGATTGACTATGCTTTAATATGCTTTACTATGTGTTGCTATGCTTTACTACCCTTTCCTAGCCTTTACTATGCTTTACTATCCTTGACTATGCTTTACTGCGCTTTACTGTGCTTTACTATGTTTTACTGTGCCTTACTATGCATTACCACTCCTTGACTATGCTTTACTATCCTTGACTATGCTTTACTATCCTTAACTATGCTTCACTATCCTTTACTGTGCTTTACTATGCTTTACTATCCTTTCTCTTATTCATGTAGAAAGTTTGTGTACAGTATGTGTCTTTCTTTTGTAACAGGAGCTGCCTAGGATGTGACACTTGGCCTCTTGTACCTAGTCTAGTTTCTCACTCACTCTCTCTCTCTCTCTCTCTCTCTCTCTCTCTCTCTCTCTCTCTCTCTCTCTCTTTCAACTTCCTTGGCCTCCTTCCCCGACTATCACATCCCCACTTCCCTCCCCCTCCCCTTCCTTTCATTTCCTCTTCCCCCCCCCTCTCTCTCTCTCTTTCTCTCTCTCTCTCTCTTTCATATTCTCTTTTTCTCACCTTCCCTCCTCTTCCCTTTACCTTTTTTCCCTTCCCTATCTTCTCCTACTTCCCTTCCCCTGCCCTCTCATTCCTTCCCTTGAGTTATTTTCCCTTCCCTTCTTCCTTCCCTCCTTCCTCCCCTTCTCCTCCCCTCTCATATCTTCTCTCCTTCCTCCCCTCTCTTTCTCATCTCCTCTATTCTCCCTCTTTCCTCTTTACCCTCCCCTTTCTTTTCATTCTTTCCCTTCCCTCCCCTCCCCCTTTCTCCCTCATCCTTCCCCCTCCCTCTGCTTCCTATTTCTCCCCTCCCTTCCCACCCCTTACCTACCTTTCCTCCCTTCCTGTTCCCTCTTCTCTTCCTGCTTGTCTTTCGTGTTTCTTTCTCTCATTTTATATACTTTTCTCTCTCCCCTTTCCTTCCCTTCTCTCTTCCTTTTCCTTCTTTCCTCTATCACCTTCTCCCCTACCCCTTTCCTTTTTCTTCCTTTCTCTCCTTTCCTCCCTTCTACGATTCCCTTCCTTTCTCTCTCTCTTTCTCTCTTCTGTACTCCCTCCCTTCCTTCCCACCTCCCTTTCTCTCTATTCCCTTTCCCTCATCCACTCTTCCCTTCCGCCTCTCCTCCCCTCGTCTTCTCCCTCCACTCAAATCCCCTCCCCTCCTATCTTCAGCTCTCTCGATCCTCATCTTCCATTTTCCTTCCTTCCCTTCATCCAGTTTCCCCTTCCTTCTCCTCTTCCTCCCCATCCCTTTCCTCCCCTCCCTTCATCCAGTCTTCTCTTCCTCCTCCTCCTCCTCTCCATCCTATCCCTCCCCTCCTTTCTCACAGTCTTCTCTTCTTCTTCCTCCTTCCCATCCCTTCCCTCTCCTCCCTTCATCCAGTCTTCTCTTCCTCCTCCTCCCCTTCCCATCCCTCTCCTCCCCCCTCCCCTCCCCTCCCCCTTCCCCCCATGGCCTGGTGTCACTCAGGGTTATATGACAAGGCGAACCTGTCTGTAATTTTGGCAGTCCCCCCTCCCTCTTCCCTTCCCCTCCCCTCTCCTCTCTCCCCTCCCTCTTTCCTCTCCCCTCTCCCCTCCCTCTTTCCTCTCCCCTCTCCCCTCCCTCTTTCCTCTCCCCTCTCCCCTCCCTCTTCCCTCTCTCCTCTTCCCTCTCCCTTCCTCTCTCCTCTTCCCTCTCCCTTCCTCTCTCCTCTCACCTCCCTCTCTCTCCTTTCCCCTACCTCTTCTTTCTCTTTCTTACCCAGTCAGTCTTTCTCTTCTGTCCTCTCTCTCTGTCCTCTCTCTCTCTCTCTTCTCTCTCTCTCTCTCTCTCTCTCTCTCTCTCTCTCACACACACACACACACACACACACACACACACACACACACTCACTTCTTTTCTTTCCCTGCCTCCCTCTTCCCCGCTTCCACTCATGCCCCAGGTAAGGAACGGGTTAATATGAATTTACATCCATTACTTTACTCTGTTCACTTTAAATTGGCCTAAAAATTTCCTTATCTCCATCTTGAACGCTGAGCAGCATCAAAACACCAAGAATCCGCTGCTGGTCACGAAGAAGTGTTATCGAAAGAATGTAGAGCCGTAGCAGCGTCTCATTCTACCACAGAAAGTAACAACAGATTAACACTAAAAAAACGATGCTGGTCACGAAGAAGTGCTATGGAAAGTATGAGCCTTGGTACTGTATGGAGGGATGGGGTGGAGAGGTATATGGGTGTGAGCTGGGAGCAGGGCAGTGAAATGGCGGGGGACGGGGCGACATGGAGGCGATTTGTTTGTGGCCACCCCTTACGGAATGAAGGCGTCCGGCAAATAGAGAGACAAATGGACCGTATTCTGAGCCAGGTAAAGGTGAACGAACTACACCTGTCAGGCCCTCCACTGATAACACTGGCCCTGTTTACATTCTAGACAGCAATTACTATCATTCCTTATCGTCCATCGCCACTCTCATCGGTCACTGATAACAGCTCCGTCGTAGGCACTTTATTTTTTTACTCGTTTTACTTAATTTCCTTACCTTACATTTTATAAGCACCATTTTTCTACTTTTTTTTTATTATTTTTAATTTATTTTTTACTTTCTACTTTTTTATTACTTTTAATTTATTTTTTACTTTCTACTTTTATTACTATTTTTTATTTCTTTTTTACTTTCTACTTTTTTATTACTTTTACTTTATTTTTACTTTTTACTTTTTTTACTATTTTTACTTATTTTTTTTACTTTTACTTGTTTTTTCTACTCTTTTTACTATTTTTACTTATTTTTTTACCTTTTTACTTGTTTTTTCTATTTGTTTACTATGTTTATTTTTTACTTTTTTACTTTTTTCTACTTTTTTACTATTTTTACTTTATTTTTTTATTTTTTACTTGTTTTTTCTTTTTTTACTATTTTTACTTTATTTTTTACTTTTTTACTTTTTTCTACTTTTACTTATTTTTTTTTACTTTTTACTTGTTTCTCTATTTTTTTTACTATTTTTACTTTATTTTTTACTTGTTTTTTCTTTTTTTACTATTTTTACTTTATTTTTTACTTTTTACTTGTTTTTTCTACTTTTTTACTATTTTTACTTTATTTTTTACTTTTTACTTGTTTTTTCTACTTTTTTACTATTTTTACTTTATTTTTTTACTTTTTACTTGTTTTTTCTACTTTTTTACTATTTTTACTTATTTTTTTACTTGTTTTTTCTACTTTTTTTTTTTACTATTTTTACTTTATTTTTTTTACTTTTTACTTGTTTTTTCTACTTTTTTTTTTTACTATTTTTACTTTATTTTTTTTACTTTTTTACTTTATTTTTTACTTTTTCCCCTTTTTTACTTTTTTTTTACTGTTTTTACTTTAATTTTTTCTTTTTTACTTTTTTACTTCAACTTTTTAACTGTTTTAACTATTTTTACATTATTTTTTTTTTTTACTTTTTTTTTACTTATTTACTTGTACTTTTGAACTGTTTTTACTATTTCTATTTTATTTTTAACTTTACTTATTTTACTTTTTCTACTTTTTTTACTTTTAAACTTTTTATTTCCTTCACTTCTTACATTTTTTAAAAGTTATATTACTTTTTTTTACTTTTTTACAATTTAATTTCCTCTAAGCACAATTTTCTTCAAGCACAATTTCCCTACTCTAAGCACTATTTTCTTTAAGCACAATTTTCTTTAAGCATTATTTTCTTTACTCTCAGCACTATTTTCTTTACTCTAAGCACTATTTTCTTTAAGCACAATTTTCTTTAAGCATTATTTTCTTTACTCTAAGCACTATTTTCTTTACTCTAAGCACTATTTTCTTTACTCTAAGCACTATTTTCTTTACTCTAAGCACTATTTTCTTTAAGCACAATTTTCTTTAAGCATTATTTTCTTTACTCTCAGCACTATTTTCTTTAAGCACTATTTTCTTTACTCTAAGCACTATTTTCTTTACTCTAAGCATTATTTTCTTTACTTCAAGCACTATTTTCTTTACTTCAAGCACTATTTTCTTTACTCTAAGCACTATTTTCTTTACTCTAAGCACTATTTTCTTTACTTCAAGCACTATTTTCTTTACTCTAAGCACCATTTTCTTTACTCTAAGCACTATTTTCTTTACTCTAAGCACTATTTTCTTTACTCTAAGCACTATTTTCTTTACTCTAAGCACTATTTTCTTTACTCTAAGCACTATTTTCTTTACTCTAAGCACTATTTTCTTTACTCTAAGCACTATTTTCTTTACTCTCAGCACTATTTTCTCTAAGCACTATTTCTTTACTCTAAGCACTATTTTCTTTACTCTAAGCACTATTTTCTTTACTCTCAGCACTATTTTCTTTACTCAAAGCACTATTTTCTTTACTCTAAGCACTATTTTCTCTAAGCACTATTTCTTTACCCTAAGCACTATTTTCTTTACTCTAAGCACTATTTTCTTTACTCTAAGCACTATTTTCTTTACTCTAAGCACTATTTTCTTTACTCTCAGCACCATTTTCTTTACCTAACACTTTATATCCTCAGGTGATTTTACTTTGAAGCCCCTTGGGTCCGTATTCTCATCGGTCATGCTCCGTAACACCTTTTCCTAAGCGATTTGTTTTGCTTATTACATCTTACTGTCCTATTCTCTGTTATATAAATCCTTCTAACATCGCCATACTCTGCATAAATAACGTACAAAGGGATATTAACCAGCCATATCCAAAAATAAATCGCTGAGGAAGAGGTGTTAGGGTGACTCCTTACAATAATAAGGGCCTCGAGCTGAAGGGGTTCTAATCACAAATCACCCTTTCAGTACGATGGCTTTTTTTCCTTCAGTCTTGCTATCGTCAGAGTGCCTAATTCAACTCCGCAAAAACCTTTTCCCTAGCGATTTATTTTTGAATATGGCTGGTTAATATCCTTTAGTACGCTATTTATGTAGAGGATGGCGATACTGGAAGGATTTATATAACACAGAAGAGGACAGCAAGGTGTACTAAGCCAAATAAATCGCTTAGGAAAAGGTGTTAGGGAGCTTCCTTAATCAACAGGCTAAGGTGTGTCCAGTGGTAATATACTACTTTGGTTCTCTCTCTCTCTCTCTCTCTCTCTCTCTCTTACTGCTTCCTTTCCTACTTAATTTTTCGCATCTTTCTTGTCTTTTTTCATCCCTCCATCTCTCTCTCTTTCTTTCTTTTTATCACCCATCCTCTCTCCTCTTCCTGTTAGTCTCTTCCTCCTTCTTCCTCTCTCTTACTCCTCCCTTCCCCTGCGGTCCTCTTTTCCTTCCATTACCTTAATTTCTGTTATTCATTTCCTCCCTATCCATCTTTCTCTCTTTCCTTCTTTCCTCCCTGCATTTTCCTTCCCTCCATCCTCCACTCTTCCTTCTCTCCCTTATTTCCTTCACGTTATCTACTTTTCTCCTCCATTCCTTCCCCTCCCTCCCACCTTCCTCTCCTTGTCCATCTCTCCTTCTCTCCATCCTTCGTTTCTCTTTCTCCTTTGTCTGTTTCTTTCTCACTATTTCCATCTTTCTTCACTTCAGTATTTATTTCTCTTCCCACCATTCTTTTCTCTCTCCTTCTCCTCTCTCTCCTTCTCTCTCCCTCACTTCTCTCCTCTTCTCTCTCCTCTTTCTCTGCCGCTCTCTCCTCTGCATCATGTATTTTCTCTAGATCTCCTTCTTGATTATGCTTCCTCCTTTACCTCTTTCGCCTCTCCTCTTCCCTCTTTATCCCTTCCTCTTTCCGTCACCTCTTGCGTGTGTGTGTGTGTGTGTGTGTGTGTGTGTGTGTGTGTGTGTGTGTGTGTGTGTGTGTCGAGAGAGAGAGAGAGAGAGAGAGAGAGAGGGGGGTGACCTAACTTTATCACCCTTAAGGTAACTTTTACTTCCCCTTTCCTCTCATCACCCCCTCCTTACCCCCCCTCTCTCACTTCCCCTCTCCTTCTCTTCACTCTTTCTTCCTCCCCCTACTCCTTCCTCCTCTCCTTTCCCCTCTTCTTCTACTTCCTCCCTCTTCCTTTTTTCTACCCATCCCCATCCCCCCTTTTCCCTCCCTCCCTCTCCTCCTGCTCTCCTCCCCCTCCTACTCTCTCTCTCTCTCTCATCTCGCCTTCCCTCTCCCTCTCCGCTACTTCACGTTCCTGCTAAACTTTCTCTGCTAATTAGAGTTGTCGCTAACTTTGCTAATCTTGCTACATTTGCCACAAGGGTTTGTCTGTGTGGGTGCTTGATGTTGGTAGCGAATGTTGGTAGCGAATGTTGGTAGGGGAATGTTGGTAGGGGAATGTTGGTAGGCGAATGTTGGTAGGTGAGTGTTGGTAGGTGAATGTTGGTAGGTGAATGTTGGTAGGCGAATGTTGGTAGGGGAATGTTGGTAGGTGAATGTTGGTAGGTGAATGTTGGTAGGTGAATGTTGGTAGGCGAATGTTGGTAGGGGAATGTTGGTAGGCGAATGTTGGTAGGGAATGTTGGTAGGGGAATGCTGGTAGGGGAATATTGGTAGGGGAATGCTGGTAGGGGAAGTTGGTAGGCGAATGTTGGTAGGGAATGTTGGTAGGGGAATGTTGGTAGCGAATGTTGGTAGGGGAATGTTGGTAGTGAATGTTGGTAGGGGAATGTTGGTAGGGAATGTTGGTAGGGAATGTTGGTAGGTAAATGTTGGTAGGGAATGTTGGTAGGGTATGTTGGTAGGGAATGTTGGTAAGGGAATGTTGGTAGGGGAATGTTGGTAGGGGAATGCTGGTAGGGGAATGTTGGTAGGGAATGTTGGTAGGGGAATGTTGGTAGGGGAATGTTGGTAGGGGAATGTTGGTAGGGGAATGTTGGTAGGGGAATGTTGGTAGGAGAATGTTGGTAGGGGAATGTTGGTGAACAAATGTTGGCAGATGGATGTTAACAGATAAATATTAGTATATGGCGTGACACGGTATTTTTCCAGGATGGTGGAGGAAGGATGAGGAGGAGGTGGTTCTCAGAGAAAGCGTCACGGAATGCACAGGGACAGAACACCAGAACAGGCTGCACGTTTTGCTATGCTTGTTCCCTCTCCTCCACATTTTCTCCTCTTTATCTTGTCTCTTCCCCCCTCCCTCAAACTTTCCTCTCCTGAACAACATTTCCTTCTTTCTGCTCTCATTTTCCCCCGCCCTCACCTTACACACACACACACACACACACACACACACACACACACACACACACACACACACACACACTCTTCACATTTATAAAAGTACCTGATTCGCTCCCTCAGGTCCAGCAACTCTCCCAAGTACAGGACCAACAATCATCGTCACAGGCCCACAAGCGTCAGTATGAGCGAACCGTCTATACTGAAGCATATGAAGGCTGTCCCGCACAAAGGCAAGTCTGGCGGCATTATCAAGGCATCACATATCATCACTTGGGCACAAATACGAAGTGTCCATACTGAATTCAGGACCTGGCATGATGGAAAATGGGGGGGGTATTGTGGAATTGCAGGGGATACTCTACTAAATCCTTTCCTTCAATTACGTGCTGCTAGAGAGGGGTGCCTTCACCTGGTGGCACTGATATACGTGGGCGGGGCAACACCATGGCTCTGCGCCCATTTCAATGCACTTCTTCGTGACTAGCATCATATTCAAGTGATAATCTAGTGCTACAACTCAGCATTCAAGGTGGAGAGATGGCAATTTTAGGCCCAGTTAAAGTAGAAGTGCTATAGTAATTTAATGAAGGTGGTAAAATGTCTCCGATCATTACAAGAGCGTACAGAGCCGTCCCCGCAACACACAAAGAGCGTAGTGAGGGGGGGGGGTGGACAGCAGCACAGGTGGTCACAACAACGGGTAGTGGGGGAGAAGGAGGGTATTCTGGGCGTCTGTGTAAATATTTATCGTAGCACCAAAACATGTTTGTGGGGTACGCTCATAACGCACGCACGCACACACACACACACACACACACACACACACACACACACACACACACAATACATACACACACAAACAAACACACACACACACACATACATACATACATACACAAACAAACATACACACACACATACACACACACACATACATACATACATACACACACAAACAAACATACATACACACACAAACACTCACACACACATACATACAAACTCACACACACACACACACACACACACACACACACACACACGAAAAATTGTGAGCTCTCACACACACACACACACACACACACACACACACACACACACACACACACACACACACACACACACACACACACACACACACACACACATGGAAAAAGACGGTTTGAGTTGGAGGGGTGACAGAGGCTTTGATAGTATTGCCTCTCCCATATCTAATTCTTAATGCTTTCAGACGATTTCCCTCAGCCTTTCATGCCGTGAAGCTTTTTCGTAGCATATTCTCCTTAAGACGATTTTCCCCACATTTTCCTTTAGACGATTTTCCTCAGCTAGGGAAAGGCTTCGAGATGAGGAATTTTAGGCATTACCTTCAAATACAAGTACTTCTTTTAGGATCATTTTCTTGCTCTCTTCAGGTGATTTTCCTCAGTCTGGGAGAGGCTTCAGTGGGTGTCAGATTTAGCCCTCAACCCCTCCACTGCTCCATGGCCTGTATTTTCCCTAACACCTCTTCCTTAGCGATTTATTCTTGTATATGGTTAGTTAATATCCTTTTGTACGTTATTTATGCAGAGTATGGCGATGCTTGAAGGATTTATATAACACAGAATAGGACAGTAAGGTGTAAGATGCAAAATAAACGAAGAATGAAAGAAATAGCGCGACCCTACATTCACACTTCTCGCCTTCCGCACCCAATTGTCACTCTCCATCCCCTCCACATGCCCAAACCATCCAGTATACTCCTCCTCACCATCGTCCACCCTCTCCACATGCCCAAACCATCTATGGTACCCCTCCTCATAACCACCCATCCTCTCCACATGCCCAAACCATCTCAGTCTACCCCTTACCATCATCATCCATCCTCTCCACATGCCCAGACCATCTCAGTCTACCACTCATCATCATCCTCCATCCTCTCCACATGCCCAAACCATCTCAGTCTACCCCTCCTCATCGCAACACCAGTACACTCCAATCACCCTTCATCCTCTCCACATGTCCAAACCATCTCAGTCTACCCCTCCTCATCGCAACACCAATACACTCCAGTCACCCTCCATTCTCCCCACATGTCCAAATCATCTCAGTCTACCCCTCCCCATCGCAACACCAATACACTCCAGTCACCCTCCATCCTCTCCACATGTCAACATATATACGGTAATTCTGTAATACTATAATGCTATACAACAGACAGACAAACACTGCACAGGTAACAGTGATAATAATACATTTCTGTAAAATAATCTTGAGACTTAACAAGGCCTCAGGTGAGTTGGTTTAGTGCAAATGAAGAAGCGTATAAGAAATAGTGTTTTGTGATGATACTGAAGGATAGATATTGATAGATACAGAGATAGATAGGTAGGTAGGTAGGTAGGTAGGTAGGTAGGTAGGTAGGTAGGTAGGTAGGTGAGATGGTAGATAACAGATGGATAGATAGACAGACAGATGGTAGGTAGACAGGTAGATAGATAGAGAGAGAGATAAGGAGATAAACAGACAGGCAGGTAGGTAGGCAAGTGGAATGGAAGATAGATAGATAGATAAACAAGTAGGTAGGTAGGCAGGTGAGATGATAGATAGAAAGGTAGATGGATAGACAGATAGATAGATAGATAGGTAGGTAGGTAGGTAGATAGGCAGATAGATAGATAGGTAAGTAGATAGATAAACAGACAGGCTGGTAGGTAGGTAAGTGGGACGATAAATAGACAGATAGATAGACAGATAGATAAACAAGTAGGTAGGTAGGCAGATGGGATGGTAGATAGATTGACAGACAGACAGACAGGTTGACAGACAGACAGATAGATACATATATAAATAGATGGATAGATAGATAGATAGATAGATAGATAGATATACAGATGAAGATGATAGATAGATAGCAGATGAATAGATAGATAAGGAAAAGAGAGAGAGAGAGAGAGAGAGAGAGAGAGAGAGAGAGAGAGAGAGATACAGACAGACAGACAGACAGACAGATAGATTATTGATACTATGCTGAGTAGAATCTTCCGGACTTCCTTGAAATAAAATAAATCGCTCATACAAATATATCAAGTAATACCATCAAAATGTCAGTATTATTTATAACAAGAAAAAATATGATTAGGAACCATCAAATAAATACATAGATAAATAAAATAAATCAATAAAAAGAAGGCATCACGGTCATCAGTCACGATCAAATAAATGTTCACTAGTTTGAAATATGATTTGTCAAATTATTACTCTGAGAATAATAATAATAATGATGATGATGATAATAATAATAATAATAATAATAGTAATAATAATAATAATAATAATAATAATAATAATAATAATAATAATGATAATAATAATAATAATA
>NC_137030.1:30560915-30583415 GCF_032717465.1 Coenobita brevimanus | reverse complement strand
ATTTTTTCTTACCTCTCCCTGTTCCCAGATAAAAACATACTTATTTAATTCAACCTCAACACACTGCGACTCTCCGAAGCTGCATAAAACCGTTTGAAAGTATAAATATCTAAACTTAAAATGACATCATGGGGTGAAAGAATTCGTGCAATCCTTTTCGTATTTTTGCGGAGTCCTGTTACCCCTTCCTGCTCTCAGATGTAAACATACTTTTATAACCCTACCCTTGTACGTAATGGCTTTCCGAAAATGTATAAAGTCGTCTGAATATAGCCAAACATAAACTCAAAATCACGCCATTGTGCTCAAAGATTTTATTCATTCCTCTTGGTACTTTTGAGTCCTGTTACCCCCTCCCTGTTCCCAGATGTAAACATGCTTGTATAAATTAGCCTCAGTGTATGGGGGACAGTGGAGAGGGATGCCTTCACGTGGTGGCAAAGACATAACTACACGGCTACACAAACGTAACTCATCTCCCTCCCTATCCCCCGAAAGGAAGATGGTGGGATGCAGGAGAGGGGCATTTTTCGTTCTGCAGTTGGTTCACTTTCACATTAACTTGGAGATACAACAATAATTACTACAACAACAACAACAACAACAACAACAACAACAACTACTACTACTACTACTACTACTACTCAGAGGATGGTTTTATTGATGTTCTTAAAGCGGTTTATGGAGTGGGTAAATGTTTGCGGACGGTGAATGAATGTTAACAGAGAGAGTGATGGGGGAGAGTGCGTTAATGCTGGTAGGTACTCTGGGAATTGTGGTAGGAAGTGAATGTTGGTTGGTAGGAAAAGGGTTAATGTTGGTGGGTACTCTGAGAATACTGGTAGGAGGTGAATGTTGATTGATAGGAAAGGGGTTGATGCTGGTAGGTACTCTGGGAATTGTGGTAGGAAATGAAGGTTGGCTGGTAGGAAAGGAGGCTGTTGGTAGGTTATGATGGAGTCTGATGTTGGTAGGCAGAAAAGAAGCTAATGTTGGTAGGTATTAGGGAAAGTTTTGGTAGGAAACAAGTAATGCTGGTTGGTAAGAAAGGGGCTTATGTTGGTAGGTACTCTGGGAATTTTGGTAGGAAGTGAATGTTGGTTGGTGGGAAGAGGGTTAATGTTGGTAGGAAGGAAGGGATTTTGGTAGGTACACTATGGATGTAAGTAGGATGAAGGAAATGTTTGTAAGTTGGTGTTGGCAGTAAATAAGTAAATGTCTACAAGTAATTTAAGACTAGTAGGTAAAAATAATGATGGTCAAGGTAATGTTGACAGGTAATAAGGAGGTGGTTATTGGGAGATGGGGCGCCTATCATCCACTCACTCGATGTATTGCTGCCTTCAGGTTACTCTACACTGTAACCCAAGAACCCCTTTACTACGTTGGGTGGTGACCATATAACCAAATGACGCTTGTGAGTCTCCTAGGTTAGGGGGCTTCAACTGAATGGAACCCTTCAGAGTTTACATCAGAGGGGTGGTTGGATTTATTGTTCAAGTAATGCCACTCAGGGAGGAGCGAGGCTGGTCATTCTCATCTTAAATTTCGGAACTGGGCAGCGGAGTCTCGGGCAGAGAGAGAAAGTCAGGGGAGGTTTAGTGGTGTAAAAAGGTACATTCAGGTTTTATGTTCAAAATAAATCGCTAAGGAGACGTGGCACTTCCAAACCTTCTTAAAATACAACCCTGCTTCAGTGTGACCGTAAGACACCGGAGTAAATCCCGTAAGATGTGTGTTGCTTCCACCCAAGAGGTTTCCTGGCCTGGGTTTCACGATATGTTTGAGATGCCGTGTTTTTCTTGGTATGGCAGACTTTTACTTCTCCCTGCGTTGCTATTTTTGACGCGTACACCTTCATTTTCTTTTCTGCTCTGTTCGTATCACCTTCATTTTCTTTTCTGTTCTGTCCGTATCACCTTCATTTCATTTTCTACGCTGTTCGTATCTTCTAAATTGGAAACAAGGGGCCTTTTCATGATCGCAGAACCACAGTCTCGTATTTATGTTGACGCCACACAAAATTATCCATCTTTCAGTGGGGTTACATTGTCATCATCAGCCTTCTCATGTTAGGGCAACTCTAGTATTCTGTGTCAGGAGATTTTATTCAATTAAGTTCTAGGAGTATTAGAAAATAAATCGCTGAGTACGAAGGGTTAGGTAATGCCCCCAGCCAAAAAGGAATACGGGTGACTTAGAGTATCGAGACTGTAAGCTTTTTATGTGTGGTACGGAATGCTTGGCTAGGACACCAGGACACACACACACACACACACACACACACACACACACACACACACACACACACACACACACACACACAAAAGCGCGCGCGCGCGCCTTACCTACCATCACGCCCAGCACCACCACACATACCTACCTTCTTATCTACTGCCTGTTTGTCTGCCTAACCTAACTTCTCCTAACCCAACCTAACCAAACCCGATCAATCTGCCCTAATTACTACACAGACCCACATTGTCTACCTGAGAGCCTATCTAACTCAGCCTAACCTAGCTTAACCCAACCTAACCTAACCTAACCTAACCTAACTTAACCCAACCTAACTTAACTTAACCTAACTTAACTTAACCTAACCTAACCCAGCCTAACCTAGCCTAACTTACAAGCAATATGTACCTATTATATCAATCCCTCTAAACTAACCCAATCAATTATGGCACCAATACTAATGTAACTTAGCTTAACGTAACCAAATTTAACCTAATCCAGTTTACCCTAACCTACTCTAATCTAATCTGACCTAACTTAAATCCAATCTAATCTACCTGGACCACTGCACGTCTGCTTGACTACCATATTATTAGTCTGTCTAACCGAGGCTAATCTGTCCATACACGATCCGTTCTGCCGGGAGCTACTGACCTCCTCCTTTAAAAAGATACAGTGAGTCAGTTATTGAGTGAATGAGTGAGTGACACAGTTAGGGACATACCGTGGTTTAGTTCCCACCTTCCCCTGCTGAGTGAGGAAAAAATAAAAGGGAAAAAAGGTCATCGTAGAGAAGGAATTAAACCCAAATTGAGCTGAATGAACCGACCTAATCTGTCCTTAATTAAACCTCAAATGGCTTCAATCGACCAAAATTGACTGGACAGACTCTAAATGAAAAGGTCGACCCTCAGGCGCTAAAAGCATCTAACTTTTTCCTTGCCATATTACTGGAACTCTTTTTGTAGGAAGAGAGAGAGAGAGAGAGAGAGAGAGAGAGACTATTCCTGTCCCACCATCATCCAGTTCCATCCCGTTCACTCATTCCCACCTACCTCACCCTTTTTACACTACCCTCAATCACATCAAACTTCTAGAGATGATTCTGAAGTATACCTCCAAAACCTAGCTTCACAGGGTGTATTAGTACCACCATGCCCCAAAACCTAACACCATCCAGGCCTGTCACACCCGCTCCTCTTCATCCACCTCAAACTTCTCCAAACTTCTCACATCAAACTTCGATAACTAATATCTTCCCACCGCCAGGTCCTACCATCGTAAAACACCCATCTCTGCAGGGTGTACTCGTCCCACCCTGTCCCAGCACTCACCACTGTCTTATCCCATCCCAAACACTTCTTTCAGCCCGGACCGCCCACCAATTATCTGCCTCTCCCACCTTGCAATTGCACCGGCCTACCTGCAGCACACCTTCACAGTACACACTTTCCCCTGCATACCCCACTGCAGACCAGAATCCCAGCCCATCCTGCACACTCTTCTGCACCCACCCCATCCTTCTGCTCTGTTACTGTGGCTGTAATTAAGGCTACTGGCAATTACCGGACTTTGACCCTTCACCTTTTAATTAGCCCCGTGGTCAATGCAGGTCACTACTTTTTTTTTTTTCAACGCGAGGAAGAAGGAACCAAAGGCTGAGCCCGCAAAACAGTTCCTTCAAAAAAAAAATAAAAAGAGCCAAATTCAGGTAACTTCTGGATCCATTTTTTTTTTTTTTTTTTTTTAAGCCATATTCAGACCCAAACAAATCCAGGTCCACTCTCATCGGTCCAGCTCCAGTCAGGTCTTGGGTCCAGTAAGGTCAGCTCTGGGCCATTGAAGTCCAGCTAGGTCCATGTCAGCTGTTTAGTGTTCATTTAGGTCCTGTTGCTCCAGGTGTATCCGTGCATGTCATTCGGGGTCATTCAGAACCAGGTATGTCCATCCAGGGTCACCCACACTAGTTCAGTTGCAGACACCACCCTTCACACCTGTCTTGGCTTGGTCAGGTCATTGAGGTCACCGTAAGATGCCTCGTGTCCAGTTAAGATCATTGTGAATATTTAGGCCTAGTTAGGTGCTGGAGAGAGGGCCGCCTTCATGTGGTGGCACAAATATATCCAGCTGGTTCCACTACCTGGTTATACAAAAGTCCTTCAGCTGCTTCCTACTCCCCTCGGAGGAGGATGGTGGACCACACGAGGGTAACTTCAGCCTGCAGTTCACTGGGTGTTCACGTATAAGATGATGAGCCTGGGCAACAACAACAACAAGAACGACAGCAACAGGTCCAATTGAGTCCCAGTGAGGTGGGTTGGTGGGTAAGCAGGGTTGGATGGGGTAGGTGGGGTGGGTGGGGTGGAAGGGATGGGTGGGATGGGTGGGTAGGTGGATTTTGTGGATGGGTGGGTGCGTGGACACGTGGCTTCCCGGAGGACAAGACAGCCGATGGGTTTGTTTTGCCAGTATCAATAATAAAACATTTAGGTCCATGAGGGGTTAGGTGTAGTAGTCGGTCGATATGTAATAATTTATGAAGCAAACAACGATAATGGGATTACCTGTCTTACCTGTGCTGTTTATCAGTCAATAATTATTGATTACTTGTGTATGCATGCTTACATGTGTATGTATCAATGCATGTATATGTATGTAGTTGGTTGTGCTGTATCGTAAGGTAAGTGTATGTATGTGCTTATAAATTACCTTATGGATATTCATGTATGTATAATACTTTGTATGTATGTATGTATGTAGGCTATGGTGACTACCAGTCATGTTATCATCTGTGCGCACAGACGGAGACAAAAGTTGATACTCGTTTAACACATCTTGTTCTTACCACTTCCCTCTGCTGGCCAATATTCCAATGCCGAGAGAGGGGCTGGGTATGTTTTTCTGCCACATATACTTTTCTTTCCAATACTTCTTGTGTTTTTCCCTGTTGGCTAATATTCCAAAGCTGAGAAAGGCTTAGATTGCTTCTTTGCCCATAGATGATTCTTTCCAATGCGTCAAAGAGAAAAACGACAGACATACCTAGTGTGAAGTAGAGGCATTGGGGAGAGCTGGACACAACATTTTCTCCTTAATTGTACGTGTTAACCAGCCCCTTCATTACGGAACTTTCACTAACAAACACAGCCATCCAACAAAGATCTCATCCAACAGTCCAAAGCCGTCCAAACCTATAACCATACACAAATGCTTCGGGTGGGGGCTGGTCACTTCTCCAGCGACAAAAGGTAGTGTTCCTGGACCCCTACGGATTTGTTACCCTTCATGATTAAGCCATGTTTTAAACGTGTATAGTACCAGCCCGTCCATGTGTGCAATTCGGCCACCACAAATATTTCATCTACTGTACTATTATTGTTGGAGAGCGGCGCCTTCACGCGGATGTACCAATACTCATATATCCCGGCGGCTCTACCTTCCGGGCATACAAGCGTCCCTCAACTCCCTCCTTATCCCCCTCAAGGACGATGGCGGGCAGCAGAAAAAGAGCAGCTTCAGTCTGCAGTTCAGTAGGTCTACGTTTCAGATAAGCTTGGGACGACGACGACGACGACGACGACGACGACGACGACCAAAAGTGGCCTAGAGCAATGTCGTATTCAAGGTGGGTTTTGAAAATGTCGTATTATTTCCACCTTAGCGATATATTTCCACGCTACTCGTTAACAGGTACTGCCAAGTTATCTACCACGTTCTGATAGCTGAAGACTTTACATGAATAATATACAAGATGACATCAAGGTTTAAAGCAAGATGATAACAAGGTGTAATGCCCAGAATACGAGATGATATCAAGGTGTAATGCAAGATGATATCGAGGTGCAATGTCTAGAATAAATCGCTATGGAAGAGATGTTACGAACTCTGCAACATCACTTGGACTGCGACCCAGAGCCTTTGGGTGAAGGATCAATAGCAGGCTGGACCACCCCTCCCCTTTAACGTGTTCCCAGCAACAAGAGGTGCAGGAGAGGGGCGCCTTCTTGCGGTGGCACTGATGTAACTGGTCGGATCCGCTGCCTGGCTATACAATCGTCCCTCGCCTCCCTCCCCGTGTCCAGAGAGGCGGATGGTGGGCTGCAGGAGGAGGGCATAAGAGCGATACAACTGCCAGGCCTTTTGTCTCTGCGTCTCTGTATATGAACTCCAGCATGCTGTCCACTGGGTTCATGACGGGGTGAACCTGGGACGACAACACCTGCTGCTACTACTACTACTACTACTACTACTACTACAACTACATCAACAACAACAACTACGGCAACAACAGCAACAACACCTACTACAACTACTACTACTACTACTGCTACTACTACTACTACAAAACTAGTGCAATAGTTAACCCTTTGACAACGAGAAGATGAATCAGGAAGTTTAACATTAGCTGGGTACCAAAAAAATGCTATTAAATTTTGGAAACGAAAAAAAACGAAATTGATAAAATAAATCAATGTTAAATTATCGAGACAGTATTCAGCCATTTTCCCATAGTGCTTTTCTCTAATAATTTTTTTAAACAAGAAAGAAGGAACCAAAGGCCAGGAGCCCGCAAATTGTTCCCTCAAAGAAAAAACAAAAACAAGATAACAGGGAGCCAAATTCAAGATCCGCTTATTTCGAGATGCCTGGACACACTGCGTTTGAAAGACTGGAGATCATAGGCAGGAGGAAATATAGACAGGGAGACAGTTCCAGAGTTGACCTAAGCAAAATCGCCTGACGTTGACTGGAAATATGAAAAAATAATGAAAAAAAAAAAGGAAAGTATGTGGAAGACAGCCAGGGGGAAATAAGGACGATAAAGAAAGAGTTAGGCCTATTCTCTCTCTCTCTCTCTCTCTCTCTCTCTATTTCTGTGTGTGTGTGTGTGTGTGTGTGTGTGTGTGTGTGTGTGTGTGTCCTGGCCTAGGCTTTACATCGCCTTCCTGAGGTGCAGTCTTTCTCCCTGCCAATCACCCTCACATATCACCAAACTGGCAGTAATACCCACCGTCCATATTGAATACAGGTAAATCATTTGGGACAGGTAAACTGATATTAGTGTGGATATTATTATGACATGACGGTGGGCCTTGTGGTAGATCAGTAAAGTCTGTTTTAGCGAGATTCACCTAACTGTTCCCTGTCCTCGCCTGGATTCAACCTCACGTCACTCCGGACAAAAGGCGACCTCTTTACCACTCAGCCACCCCCTCCCCCAAGCAATATAATTCTAGGAAGAGAGGTGGGGCTGCAGACCATGCCCTCCTCTCATGTTAAGCCCACAGACCAAAGTAATTATCTGTCTTAGTTACATCTTTCGAATGACTTAATTGTTCCCTGCCTTCAAGCGATTTTACTCAACTGAAGGAGCGAAATTAGACTGGGAGGTCATTGTAGTCTGTACCTAACTCCTCTGCTTTAGTTTTTCGTTACCTGAATGTAATCTTTCGTAGCTGGCAATAACAAACCATAAATAAATATATAAATAAGTAAACAGAACACTTCACCTGATTCAAGTGATTATTAACGTTGGTGCAGTCGTGAGGTACAAACACCTTTAAAAAGTAATCTTGTACTGTACATTAATTACATCTTCTACTCATACAAATTACACATTACAGACGAGAGCACTGGCGTTACATGTGCAGAAATACACAGGTAAAGAACAAGTACTATACACTTCTCACCATAACTTGGCTTGATATTGACATCTCCCCATCATGAATGCTGATTTGTAGCAACATTTTAGCACTCGAATATGATGCTAGTCACGAAAAAGTGCTATGGAAAGAGTGTAAGGTTTTAGCATAATCCTTTTCTGTCACTGAGCTGTGTAAACTAAGCTACAGAAGAAACACATCACCCAAGTTAAAATGGATGAAATAGTGAGGCTTCAAAAATAATGAGAGAGAGATTTTTATTTTTTTTAACAAGGACCACCATATATCCCCCCCCCCCAATTGCAAAACACGCTACATAAGTCCTTCAACGTGCTCTCTTTCTCTTTCCCCATTTCATTTATTATTCATCTTGCGTATACTGCATTGTAATCTGATTGACATTTGCCTCCCCTGATTAAACATATTGGTTGCATTAGTTGAGTGCAGCGTTGATGGTGTATGTGTGTGTGTGTGTGTGTGTGTGTGTGTGAAGGTGAGTTTCGTGATGTGGGTAGCCTAGTTTAGCGTACTGTGACAGATGTGTGTGGTGGTGTATAAGAGTGAGTTTCGTGTGTGGATGTGTGTGGAAGGATGAGTGTGGTGGTGTGCGGTGGTGTGCCAGGGTGTTTGGTATGTGGTGGTGGTGTGTGGTGAGGGCAGAGGTAGATACTAGGCTATACATGTTGGTATGCGGTGGTGTGATGTGGTGTGTGGTGATGTGCAGTGAAGGTAGGAGTGTGTGTATGGGGAAGAAAACACACACACACACACACACACACACACACACACACACACACACATACACACACACACACACACACACACACACACACACACACAGTTACTAGGCTACACTAATTACGTAACACCTGCTAAATTGGTTACCTGGGCAGTGTCGGATCCCTATCCTCGTGGACTTGGAAGGCTCCCTGATGCTTCTCCTAAAACCACTTCATCGTTGTGAAGAGTTTAACCCCTTCAGCACCAGGGTCTTCTCTCTCTCTCTCTCTCTCTCTCTCTCTCTCTCTCTCTCTCTCAGGCCGATTCAGCTTCTTTCAGGTCAGTTCAGGTCAGATGAGGTCCAGTCAGGTCAACTAAGGTCATTTAAGGTCCAGTCAGGTCAACTAGGGTCAGCTCAGGTCCATTCAGATTCATTCATGTCGATTTAGGTCATTTTAGGTCCAGACATTTCAGTTCGGGTCATTCCAGGTCAAGTTAGTTCGTTTCAAGTCAGTTCAGGTCCAGTCAGGTTAATTCAGGTCAGTTAAGGCCTAGTTAATTTAATCCAGGTCAGTTCAAGTCTAGTTAATTTAATCCAGGTTCAGGTCCAGTTACTTCATTTCAGGTCAGTTCAGGTCCAGTCAGTTTAATTCGGATCAGTAAAAAAACATCTTACATCCAGTCTGATTCGCCATATTCATTTTCCTGTTCATTTCAGACTTTGCTGTAACTTTTAGCCTTTAAGTTACTCTGCAAAATACTTTATACAATATGCAATAAACACTGCTTCGACGTAAACAACACAGTACATCACCACCACACAATGTTGCATGTTTTTTTTTAGGTATATCGCTTGTTTCCAGTCACCAACACCCTTCTGCGAGGTACTGTTTTGTTCGAATCTATAGGCTTCGAAACAGGGCAATCAGAAGGAGTTGCGTTGTTTACGGTGTGTGTGTGTGTGTGTGTGTGTGTGTGTGTGTGTGTGAGAGAGAGAGAGAGAGAGAGAGAGAGAGAGAGAGAGAGAGAGAGAGAGAGAGAGACGTACTGTAATCTCTCTCTCGTTAAGTTTTATATGGAATGGCTGCCAAACAAAGAAAAACCAAACTTTATATCCAGCTGGAAGAGATATGGTGGACAAGAATCAGCAATTATATGCAAGGAAATAAAGGCAGGCAATAGTACAGAGACGTTCAGCCTTCTTTCTCTACTGCCTATCCACGAATTCTTCCCACATTTGTCGACTCTTCATACTAATCGACTTCAGCCCTCTTTTTCTATCACATACCCACGAATTCTGTCCATATAATTCGACTTCCCATCCTCCTACATGAACGCGTACTAGATACCGTCACACATAAATACCCATTCCCACGTCCACGCAATCCAAAGCATAGTTTAAAAGAATATTATATACATTCTGCAGGTATTACACAGTGGACGCAAATGGCCCAGACAAGTGCTTATTCCTGTTCACCCCAGTAATACCCCCTAAACCACAAACACCGTAAATGTAAGACTACCAAACAAGCTTTTCCTAAATTAGCCACTGCAAGCTGTCACCCTTCTGGCTAAAACAGTTTATTTTAAGACCCCCAAACTCCTTAACCCCATATCCTTCCCCCCACACCACTCCCCACGCCAACCTACCCTCGCTTCTATTCATCAGTCACCCCTTTCTTGTAACTATTCTGAGTTCCTAGGTAGAAAGGAGCATGACAAAACTCAGGACGAATGTGTGTGTGTGTGTGTGTGTGTGTGTGTGTGTGTGTGTGTGTGTGTGTGTGTGTGTGTGTGTGTGTGTGAGAGAGAGAGAGAGAGAGAGAGAGAGGATACGGGAAGATGGACATGTTTAGTACTAGTCCGTATGTGTTACACTCCAGGACTTGACCATCTCGGTGGGAGAGTGACAGCAAGAATTAACCCTGCCCCATGCTGGTAAAGTACGAAAGGTGAGGGGTTGTCTGTAGAAAGTGATGGATTTGAAAGAAAGTGTTGTAATAGCTGGTACAAGTGAAAGTAAGTGTTGTAGTGACTGATGGATGTGGAAATAAGTGTTGTAGGGACTGTTGCATGTGAAAGTAAGTGTTAGTAATTAGTATGTTAAAGTTTGTATACTCTATCGGTAAGACTCTCATGCTATAAAAGGAAGCTCCCAAACACCTCTTTCTTTGCGATTTATTTTTGATACGGGTAGATAATATCAATTTGTATGATATTCATGATGAGGATGGTGGTATTTGAATTATTTACATGACACAATAGAGAATAGGAAGGAATAAGCAAAATAAATCTCTTAGGATGAGGTGTTCGGGAGCTTCCTTACCAGTCGAAAATACGAACCCAGGTCACTACAGGTACCAACTCGCTCCGTCAAGGTTTGCGTCTAGAACTCTATACGTGGACCATACACCTCTTCTACTTACGAACACGGTACCATCACGCATCCGTAGGTCCACAAATGGGAACTTTGATTTAAATATCATTGTTGCATTATAACCAACTGTAAAAAAAAAAAAAATACATTAAATTCTCTATTGGTAACTATGAGATCAAAAAATCAGAACACCTTAGATGTAAAAAATAAAAGAAAACAATAAATGAATGAATAAGGAGTAGGCAATGTTTGAAGGAAGACATAGGACCATTGTGGAAGCCTGTCATGTGTTGGTAGCAAAACATCACTAATCTCATTTTTCTTAGCATCATACACAACCGATACAGTCCGAGATGTGTAAGAACGAACGAACAATGAAGCACTGAAGTCTGCTGGACTCAAACACACATTATATACACATACTTTACATACATATATAAAGTCCTACATACACAGGCCAATCAACATATATGAAACATCAAAACCTGGAAAGAAACAATATTTTCATGCATGTCAGAAAGAAAACATTAAAAAACAAAAGAAGAAAAACAACCTCAGTTTTTACCAGTGTTAGCCACCGCGTCAGTACCGACACACACCCACACACGTCTAAGCTGTTTCATTTCGGCCCCGCCCTACAGCCTCCACCTCTTCAACGATGCACATACACGTTAACGACGCACACACAAGCAAACCGACGCCATGGAACGTCCACAGTAAGACTATAAAGCACACGCAAACACAACAACCACCCAAACAGCACCACATACACTGACGGTCTTCCACAGATATCCACACCATAGGATCTCAGAGCTGACAATTCGTTAATTTTTCGGGTTTGCAGGCGCATGACATCTAAAGCAAGCACTCTCTTTCCAAGTTATAACTGACTGCTGGAAGTATTAATTTTGCGACTGAATATCGATTTACTGACAAGTCTAGAGAAGTTACTTAAAAAAACAAAACAAAAAAACAAAATTGACTAGTTGGAATCTGTGTGGGCTGACTGACTCAACCGTAGAGAACTTCATATTTCTCGGATCGCAATTTTTAAGTCACACAATATACCTAAAACACGTGTTGTGTGCAAGATCAGTCAACAGGTTCTTGACTGCAGGTAGTGTGGCGAATAACTGAGGGTAAAAGAAGTTAGAGTCTGCAAGAAATGAGTTTTCAGCGTCGAGGTTTACTATGCTGCTCTCACCTCACTACACATCACATCTCACAGTTCACAGTTCGTTGTTTTGGCTACACACACCAGACATCATCAACAATAAGCAGTCCTACTCTCACAGTCGTCATAAATCCTGAATTATTGGGTATTTATCAATATTCTGTGAGCTAAAATTACTAAAGACAAAGCATATGAATATGGAAGGTTAGGAGAATTGGCTGGTTTATAGCGTGGATGGGCCGGCGACGTCTGCTTTCCACTATACTGTATACTCTGCTGACTTTAACATTGTCTAAAAGTGCCGTCTCCGTCTTGAATAACGAGGTGTAACAATTAATTAACACGTGAACATAAAGCCAGTGCAATGGAAAGGATATAGAGCCCCAGCATTGAATTTTTCTGCCAATGAGCAGAAAGAAGCGCCAATAGGACTAATATCTTGGGCCATTTAAGGTGATACAAGTCTAACACACTTCACTTCACGGACTGAATCGTAATTAAGGCGGTAACACACACGAGACATCTAGTATCACAGTTCTTCTACGTGTTCAGCCATTACTGATTGATTGCTGGTAGTGTTTACGAGTATTAGGGGACTGGGTGACAAATTACTGCAAAGAAAGTTTAGAGTCAGCCAGCGGATCGCGTAGTTTGGGTCCGTAACACGTACTTTAGTTTAGAAGGTTCCGTAGCACCTTTCCGTTACCGCTTTATTTCCGTGTATGACATATAAACCCTCCTGTCTATCAAGTTACGTAAACCATGTCGATATTACAATGAAATATTACCCAGTACGTCCTCGAGCTGGGGGAGTTAATTGATGCCACGTTGAGTTCAGTTTTTACAGTAGACAGTACTCAGTTTAATCATGCTGGCTCATAAACACTGCGATTCTGCTCATTTCGCGTAATCCCGGGCCGTGGACCCGGTGGACAGCAGTCTGAAGAATGCCTTACCCCACAGACCACAATCCTCCTTTTGGGGAACAGGGAGGGCGTTGACGGATGTATGTATAACCGGGCAGCTCCACCGTCTAGTTACATCGCTGCCACCAGATGAAGGCGTCCCACTCTAGTACCAAAACCTGTACTGAAAGGAGGAAATAGAAATAGGATGGGGAGGACTGACGGAATGGAGTGGGCAGGATAGGCTGGAATGGCAGCGGATGGCGGGGCAGGGTAGGGACAGTGTTCTTTGTAGTAGTATTACTTGCAACGCCAGGCTTATCTGAACCCCGTAGACTGCAGGCTGAAACTGCCCACTCCCTTCAGCCCACCATCTTTCTTTCGGGGGAAAACGAGGAAGTTGAGGAATGTATGTACATATATGCAGCTCCACCGCCTGGTTATATCGGTGCCACTACATGAAGGCGTCTCTTTCTAGTACTAATATTCGCGCTGAAGGGAGGAGACAGAATCAGGCTAGAGTGGGTGGAGGGAGTGGGCGGGACAGGTTGGTATGGTGGTGGATGATGGGCGAGGGTAGGAATAGTGCACACTTCAAAAAAAATGCATTGTAGGCTGATCAGTATGGGCGCAGTGAAGGTTAATAGTTTCCTCCGAAGAACTAGAAAGTAAGCACGCACTGTACTCGTATGTGTGGCGCACTGCAGCACAGGTAACAAGTAAACATTTAAAGGTGAAGAGGAAATGCCAACATGAATTCGATAAGTGTTGTTCTGGATCATGAAAATTAGAAATATAGGTCCATGTGGCACTGTTTTGGTGACTCCTCGGGTGGTGATCAAAATTAATAGATACTGTATTTCGCAAAACCTCTTCCTTTGTGGTGTATTCTGTACCCTGCCATCTTGTATGTCGCTGATACAAGCTTTGTCGATGTCAGAAGGATATAAATAGCATACCGACGCGTGTTGAGGTGTTATAGGCAGAATGATTCGCTAAGGAAGAGGTTTTCCGGAGCCTCCCATGACACCTCAAATACCCCCACTCACAGGTAAACATGTTATGGTTCCGCGTAGGACAGTTTTGGTTGTGGTTTAAGCCAGACAGGAAGGAGATGAGGCTGAGAGACATTAGAGGGAAAGGAAACGTTGATGTGTGACGAGTGAATGGACGGGTTCGGGTGAAGAATATCACCAGGAAGACTGTTCCTTATTTACAAACCACCTCCTACTACTACTATTACTACTACTACTACTACTACTAGTAGTACTACTACTACCACTACTGCTATTACTACTACTACCACCTCAACTTGACTGAGAGTTTCGCTCTTGCAGCCAATTTCCCTCAGTTCAGTGGCAGATGAGAACACTATTACGACTCTACGTCCCTTCCATGACACTTCTTCTTGACAGGCACCAAATTCTGGCGCTGGAGAGACGGCAATTTTACGCCTAGTTAAAGTGGACAGAGGTAGGGAGGAAATGATTAAGTAATTCTAAATCCATTATAATATTTTCCAAGCAGCCGTGTCTCAAAAAAAATGACAACCAAAATTCAGCCCCCCCCCCCACCCTAGCAAAAGTTTGGCTGCGCCCCTGATTGTCCGTAGCACATTTTATATAGCGATTTATTATGTTAAGTACACATTGATAGTCTCTTTATGTCCTTTATAAACTTTGGAACTTTCGTACTTTCCTTCAGTATCGTAGAAGAGGAGGGAAAGGTGCAATATATAGAATAATTCGCTAAGGAAGAGGTGTTACGAAGCCCCCCATGCTTTTTACACTACCTCTCATTATCTATTCATTATTAACCTCTTCAGTACAAGAAGGTAGTTTGAAATTCCTACTCTCAGCTACCCGTCTCTCCAACTCACTTTTGGAATAACCTGTCGTGGTGAAAGGGGTAAATAATTCGTCTCTAACCCTTCTAAATCGAAAAGCGGAGAGAGAGAGAGAATAAATACGCGTGTCACTGAAAAAGGTCTCATTTCAAAGTAGTAAACGGGGAGCAAGAATAAAATACTCATGTCATTTAAAATTTATATTACCTTGAAAAAATGGGAGAGGACGAAAACAAATACGCGTGTTATTTAAAGTATATATTACAGTAAAGAAAATGGGAGAGAGGGGGAATAAATACGCGTGTTATTTACCCATCCATCCATCATCCAATCCTACGTTTCCCCATGAGGAGCGTGGGAGCCCGGGGCTAGGCAGGTTGGTCCTGGCATTTAAGATGAAAGTGACCAGCCTCACTCATCCCTGAGTGGCATTATGTGAGCAATCAACCCCAACCATCCCTTGGATATAAACCTTCACCGGCTCAAGCCGATTGGAGACCAATAATTACCCACTAAACCACCAGGCGCCGAAATTTGGTTATATGGTTACCACCCAGGATAGTAAATGGTTTCCTGGTGTACAGGAAACCATTTGGTTTGTCACTCAGTGTAGAGTCACCCACAGGCAGAAGGAAGAGGAAAGAATGAAGGAAAGACAGAAAAGGGAGCGTAAAATCATCTGTAGGCAGAAGGACGAGGAAAGACTGAAGGAAAGAAAGACAGAAGAGGATGGAATGAAAGAAGGATGGACGAGAGGAAAGGGCAGACACCCGAGAGTAGCACTACATCGAGTGAGTGGATGGTGAGCGCCCTCACCTACCACTAAAGTTTATATAATGGCGAAAAAAACCGGGAGAGAGCGAGGATAAATACGCTTGTCAGTGATTGTTTACGCATTCAGCAGGGTGTAATTCTCCTTCCAGAAGCTCTGCCCTGTTTTTATATCGCTCTTGGTGATGGTTGTATTCTAAATGACCTTGTAGATTTCGCAACATTTATCCCATGGTGATTTATTCTGCACCTTAATCACCTTTACGGTTACTGATCAATACTATGTTGATATTAAGACGACAGAAATGCCATATAAAAACTGTTAAGGTGTAATATCCATCATAAATCGCTAAGGAAAAGGTGCTACGAAGCCCCCCATGTCAAGATACGGCCTTCAATGTGCCTCTTACTGCACCACGAACTTGTGAATCCAAGTGTACAGTCTAGGACAAAGGTTCGCCTAATATTTCTCCTCTCATTTTTCACTTCTGTCTCCTGGCTAATATTCCTAAGCTCAGCGAGGCTTGGTATGTGTCTCTGTCCATAGATGACTCTCTCTTCACTACATATATGTGTCACTTTCCTCTGCTGGCCAATATTCCTCAGCCTAGAGAGGCTCGGTATGTTTCTCTGCTCCTAGATGATTCCCTTTGATATAAAGCGTCAGCGAGGAATGAGACGGACATACCCTAAGTGTGAAGTAGACACAGCGGAATAATAGGCCAACTTTTTTGTACGTGGGTAAATGTTGATGATGAGGAGAGGTGGTAAATGGTGGTGTTGGGGCAGCAGCAGCAGGTGGATATGGTGGTGGTGGTGGTGGTGGTGGTGGCGGCGGCGATGGATGTAGGCCATATAATAATAGACCTGCGGTAGTCCAGACGCCGCTACTGACAGATTAGAAAAGCAGTGTGCCACTGAGAATGATTCCATTGACAATAAGCAAGATAGTATAGGTGGGCAGGCAGGTAAAATGTTGGTAGCCAACAGGTGAATGTTGGTAGCGTGCGAGGGGGAGCAGGTGAGGATTGCCATAGAGGGTTGTGGTCGCTAGGGCACCGGTTCTTGGCAGGGTGCTCAGTAGGCGGGTTGCCAGCTTACCAGCCGCCGCCAGAGGGCTCAGCAGGCACCCCCAGCAGAGGTTTTAAAAAGCAGAGGGCGAGGAAAGGGGCTCTCACTTGTTCCTGATTGGGGGGCAAGGCGGGCGTGTGTCCTTTTTTCCTATTTTTCCTCCTGGGAGTCACTGTGGCCCAGGCGTTTGTCTCTAGGTGAGTAGCACAGTTATTGCAAGTACAGTACCTCCAGCTTAACCTTGGTCACACAGTACCTATTGACTATTTTGTTTTTCAACACCCACATAGTTTTTTGTGACTTCGAGCAATTTGTGAATGTGACCTTCCTTAGTCTGAGGAAGAATCGCTATGAGACGTGATGAAAATTGCTTGAGAATAATTTATTTCAACCCCTAACTAATTATCGTGCTGACGATCCTAGTTCTGTGAATACAATTTTAGCTTTTGTGAAAACATTCACCCAAGACAATTGGGTATTTTGCTGCCTGTGAAGACTGCCTTCGTGCTGAGAAAAAATATGGTGTTTTGTATACGAATACTTTTGGAAGAGTTGCTTCCACCGCCCTCTTATCAGTGTCTCGGAAATCTAATAAACTTTATGCTGAACAAAACCAATGAAAACGGACCAAAAATAACTTGTGAGCAGGTCTGTCAAAGAAACTGTGAAATCTAGTGAACACATATATCAGTCCCTGGACGGCCCCCACCCCCTCCCCCAGTGCCACACCTGCAAGCCAGAGTGCCAAGTCTCCGGGATTGGAGTGCCAAACTGCCGGATTACTGGATGCCAAGCCTAACGAGTGCCGCGCATCGGAACATCACACCCATAACTTCACAATGCCATGTCTTGTGGGAAATTGGAAAGCGTCGCAAGTTGTGTTACTGTAATCCTCGTGCTGTATTTGTACCTCACCTGCTGTGTTAGTGCCACGCCTGTATCAGTGCCACACCTGTGAACTGCCTCACTTACTGTATATCCGTGATAAACCTGCTGTATAGCCCATCCATACATGCTGTGGTAGTGTCTCACCTGCTGTGTTTGTGCCACATTCCCTCTATACCACTAATACATCTGTTGTGTAGTGCTACACCCTCTGTATACCCCTACCACACTTCTTGTATACTCTAACCACACCTGGTATACAGGACAACGCCTGTATAGCACCACACTTCTTGGATAGTCCAGTCACACTTGCTTTGTTAGGGCCACCACTGTGGTATTAATACCACAAATGCAATATTAGTGACACTGTGGTAACCTATAATGTATGTCCCACACCTACTGCTACCTGCTGCATAATGCCACACCTGCAGTAATACAATACCGCACATGTTGTATTAGCCACATGTTGTTTTAGTACCACATCAGCCATATACCCGCCACACCTATTTTATTGTGTCACACTCACTATGTCTGTTATTTTAGTGCACAGCTGCTTCATACCCCTGGCACACCCACTATATTAACGCCACACCTGCCTGCATTACCACACAATCTTACAGTGTCACACCTGTCATATAGTGCCACATCTCCTGACCCATTCCCTTCATCCACTTATTGTACAGTGCCACACCTACAGTATAGTGTCTACAGTGTCACACCTGCTGCATTAGTGCCACACCTGTATACCCTTCCTACACATCCAGACATCACCTGATTATTATTCTTTTGTATGGTGGTATTCTGTTTTTAATATAGATACACACTACACATTTAAAATCCAACAGAATGATAACGCGTCACATTTTAAAAAAAATGAAAAAAGGAAATATGATAGAGTATTTTCCTTCTAACCTAACAAAGATTCCGAACCCTGTCAGCTTAGTTGATGGCCAAGTTTAGAGTGACTGGAAAATTACTTTGAATAGTCACCAGGGAGACTCATTCCTACCTCACAAGTAAAGCTCATTTAGGAGTCAGTTTGAGTAGTAACCAAGGAGACTCATTGCCACCACGTAACTAAGTATCACTGAATTCCACACAATCAGGGATTAAGTTACGCGAGCGGGGTAGATGGGGTAGTTAGGGAGAAGATGGGTATTTAGGGAGAAGATGGGGTAGTTTGGGAGAAGATGGGATAGTTAGGGAGAAGATGGGGTAGTTAGGGAGAAGATGGGATAGTTAGGGAGAAGATGGGGTAGTTAGGGAGAAGATGAGGTAGTTAGGGAGAAGATAGTTAGGGAGTAGATGGGTAGTTTGGGAGAAGATGGGATAGTTAGGGAGAAGATGGGGTAGTTAGGGAGAAGATGGGGTAGTTAGGGAGAAGATGGGGTAGTTAAGGAGAAGATGGGGGTAGTTAGGGAGAAGATGACCAATCAGGGAGAAGATGGAGTAGTTAGGGAGAAGATTGGGGTAGTTAGGGAGAAGATGATCAATCAGGGAGAAGATGGAGTAGTTAGGGAGAAGATGGGGGTAGTTAGGGAGAAGATGGGGTAGTTAAGGAGAAGATTGGGGTAGTTAGGGAGAAGATGACCAATCAGGGAGAAGATAGAGTAGTTAGGGAGAAGATGGGGTAGTTAGGGATGGGGTAGTTAGGGAGAAGATGGGGTAGTTAGGAAGAAGATGAGGTAGATAGGGAGAAGATAGTTAGGGAGTAGATGGGGGTAGTTTGGGAGAAGATGGGGTACTTAGGGAGAAGATGGGGTACTTAGGGATGGGGTAGTTAGGGAGAAGATGGGGTAGTTAGGGAGAAGATGGGGTAGTTAGGGAGAAGATGGGGTAGTTAGGGAGAAGATGGGAGTAGTT
Organism: Coenobita brevimanus; assembly: GCF_032717465.1. Classification (NCBI taxonomy): domain Eukaryota; kingdom Metazoa; phylum Arthropoda; class Malacostraca; order Decapoda; family Coenobitidae; genus Coenobita; species Coenobita brevimanus. The sequence continues at coordinate 30,563,905 of NC_137030.1, read as the reverse complement.
AGGGAGAAGATGGGGTAGTTAGGGAGAAGATGGGGTAGTTAGGGAGAAGACGGGATAGTTAGGGAGAAGATGAGGGTAGTTAGGGAGAAGATGGGGTAGTTAGGGAGAAGATGGGGTAGTTAGGGAGAAGATGGGGTAGTTAGGGAGAAGATGAGGGTAGTTAGAGAGTAGATGTGGGTAGTTAGGGAGTAGATGGGGTAGTTAGGGAGAAGATAAGGTAGTTAGGGATGGGGGTAGTTAGGGATGGGGTAGTTAGGGGTGGGGTAGTTAGGGATGGGGTAGTTAGGGAGAAGATGGGGTAGTTAGGGAGTAGATGAGGTAGTTAGGGAGAAGATAGGGATAGTTAGGGAGAAGATGGGGGTAGTTAGGGAGTAGATGAGGTAGTTAGGGAGAAGATGGGGTAGTTAGGGAGTAGATGAGGTAGTTAGGGAGAAGATGGGGGTAGTTAGGGAGTAGATGAGGTAGTTAGGGAGAAGATAGGGGTAGTTAGGGAGAAGATGGGGGTAGTTAGGGAGAAGACGGTATAGCTAGGGAGCCCTCATCGCCTAGTACAGTCGCGCGCCAAAGTGTTGTTCTAAATGGAGAGAAACCCAAGCAGTGCCACGGTGCCAAGGGTGTCGGCTATTTATGTGGCACTCATTTGACTCTGACACCCCCCCTACCCCCCTAGTCTAAATGCCCTGGGGAATGTCCTAACGCCTCTTCCTTAGCGAATTAGCCTGCACACTGGACTTCCGTATCCTCTTCCCTCTTACTGGAACAAGCGTCGTAACACCTCTTCCTTAGGGAATTAGCCTGCCCACTGGACTTCCATATCCTCTTCCGTGTTACTGGTGCAAGCGTCGTAACACCTCCTCCTTAGCGAATTAGCCTGCACACTGGACTTCCGTATCCTCTTCCGTGTTACTGGTGCAAGCGTTGTCGTAACACCTCTTTCTTAGCGAATTAGCCTGCACACTGGACTTCCGTATCCTCTTCTGTGTTACTGGTGCAAGCGTTGTCGTAACACCTCTTTCTTAGCGAATTAGCCTGCACACTGGACTTCCGTATCCTCTTCCGTGTTACTGGTGCAAGCGTCGTAACACCTCTTCCTTCGCGAATTACCCTACACATTACACCTCATTCCTCTCCTGTTTGTTACTGATGCAAACTATGAAGAGTAAAAAACAGCATATAATCGAATGTTAAGGTGTCATTAAAAAAATAAATCGCTTAGGAAAAGGTGTTAGGGAGCCACTCACGCCACCTGTAATACGGCAGCTAAAATGACCCCTTAATGAGGCAAATCTGGGTAATTACGTTTTAATTATGCTTTTGTCCCTTCTAATTAAGTCTTACTAATTAGTCTTAACCCTTTCAGACCCACGACGTTGATTTTATGTATTTATTTATTTATTCTTGTTCTGGTTCTTGCTGTTCTCCTCCTCCTCCTCCTTGCTCGTCCTTGCTCTTCTTCTTCTTCTTCTTCTTCTTCTTATTATTATTATTATTATTGTGTGTGTGTGTGTGTGTGTGTGTGTGTGTGTGTGTTTGTGTGTGTGTGTGTGTGAGCGCGTGCGTGCGTGCGTGCGTGCGTGCGTGCGTGTGCGTGCGTGCGCGCGCTCTAATCTTAATCTATACACACACTACGCGGTATGCCTCCTTGGCCTACCAGGTCTCTTACGCGCAACAGATGGCATCACACATCTCTACATGTCACCACTTTGGCACTTATACCCACCATCCATACTGAATACATGATAAGGGTGTCTGTTTCAGGACTAGTGCTACCAATTTACTCTCATCTAAACTATGTCTATTAGTATTTTGTTTAACCTTTCTTCCCACGGCCTACTATACTCCATTCACGTTAATCTGGCCCAAATTTTCATCCTTTCGCAGCTTATTTCACGTAGCTCAGTGGCAGAGACAATACTGAGGCTCTACATATTGTCCGGAGCACTTCTTCGTGACTGGCATCGTCAGTTGTTAATCTCCTGTTACAGACCAGCATTCAAGATCGAAGGACGGCAATTTTAGGCCAAAGTAGAGTGAAAAGAGTATAGTTATATACCTTGTTGTAGTTAAGCTATCTATCTATCTATCTATTTATTCTCAGACACCTTTATTCCGTAAGGGGTGGCCACATACAAATCGCCTTCATGTCGCCCTGTCCCCCGCCATTTCGCTGCCTGCCCCCCAGCTCACGCCCCCCTCTCTTATATACCTCTCCACTCCATCCCTCCATCTCATCTTTGGTCTACCTCTCCCTCTCCCCCCCCTCCACCTCACTTACATACACTCTCCTCGTCAGTCTCTCACTCATACAGCCCTATAGGTAATCTTTAACCCTTCAAACAACATCATATATTTTCTTCCCTTCGTCAGGTGAATTTAATATAACAGAGAATCCTGCAATTGCCTTCATGTCTTTTTTCTCCATTTTTTTCCCTCCATAAGTCATTTCATTAACCTCTAGTGTCCTACTGGCATGTATAGAGTTGTGAAAATCGTGTGGGGGTCGCCAGAGAAACACCCAAGCCCTTAGTGATGATGGGAGGTTAAGGCCAGGGATATCGAGGTAAAGCCGCTACAACTCAAAAACCGCTAACAATTTGATTTGGCTTACGAGAGGCGTAGGTTAAGCGGCTGGAAATAAGCTACAGTAACTCTCTAACTACCCTAGGGCTTCACTGAAATGATGAGTCTTTGGAAATAGGAAATAACGAAAGAATAAATAAAAACTAAGGCAAAAAGAAAAGGAAAAATGCGTAAAGGTAGCGATGTGGTTAATGTGGAAAGGATCATGAGTTAAGCGTGTGCGATGGTGATGGGTACACACACACACACACACACACACACACACACACACACACACACGCTCGTACACACACACACACACACACACACCAGCCCGGGAAATCATTACTCAGGGCCACGATGAGAGTTTCAAACATTCCCTCCACACCTCCACACCCTCCCACATCATCAACTACACACCCGCCATGCAT
>NC_137030.1:30535915-30555915 GCF_032717465.1 Coenobita brevimanus | reverse complement strand
TTACCTACGTCACCTGTCTTCCCATGATGCTGCCGGACGTGGCCTAAACCCTCAGTGTGTATCTCCTGCGGCAATGGAGGGTGTATGACAGGGACTCAGGCCAATTATCTCACTTGATCACTCTCATATTCATCTTCTGCCGGCAAAGACCACACAGATACACGCAGAAATATTAGTCTGATACACGGATTGTATGAAGATCGTGGCTGGATCAGTGTAACAGGTGCAAATACGGGGAAAAAGTGTGGAATCAGTGGGTAGGATTGCGTCTAGTGGCTGTTCCGTCATCAGCTGCTGGGCAAGGAACTTCTATGTCGTAAGCAAGTTTCACCGCGCGTAAGAATATCTCTGTCCACGTTAGAAATGGTGTGAAGGACTGTCTGGCTCTCTATAAATGGAATTCAGGACCTACGCTGTCTAGTGAAAGGGTAAGTGGCCCGTGTATCGTAAGATTACGCCAAGCGATGAATGAAAAAAGCGTATTTTGTTATAATCCGTACACAGATTTCTTAAAGCACTTTTGACAGTGAAGTTTCTGAACAGTATATTGATTTTTTAGGACATGTATGATACTTGAAGGGTGGTATGGTGGGCTGAAGGTACAAAATGAAGCCTACTAAATAGTGTAGCCGATGATGCAACAGTTTGTATGACCCAGAGTTTGTATCTTTTAACAACGGGTATAGCTTTTGCCATTATTGGTATTACCAGCGGAGTTAGTCATCCATGAAGAATGAGGTAGTGAGGAGATTCGAGACATTCTCTACTTTGATTCCTTCAGTTTATTAAAACTTTTGAGGTTTTGTAACCCGTTCCGTAGCGATTTATCGTGAACATCACATCTCCAAATCATCCCGTGTTAGTGATACAGACTGTACGGATGTTGAAACGATGTACAGTGCATACGAGAGAAGGTTAATGTATAATATGCAAAATAAATAGCTAAGGAAGGGGTGTTAAGAAATCTCCGTACTTGCTCCTGCCTACCGGATTTGTTCAGCTTTGGGAACCTCTCGTAGTTGTAGGAGGGACACCTGTTTACGTATAAATAAAGTAGAAAAGAACGTACAAGTGACATTGGATAAGTAATATAAGTAAACATGAACTTGCTTAATCATGTAATCTTACATCTTTATGGCATTTACGTATTGAAATATAAGTGGACAGGAACTAAAGTACATGGCATTGGAACGCGTTAATAGGCTATAAGTGAAGTGTAAACAGAGGCAGCTTAGTATAAGCATGTAAGTAAACATTCTTGTATGAGTGGACAAGAACTTTAACAAACCTAAGTAAAGACGAATTTGTGGTAATATAAGTAAACAAACTTGTATAAACATAAGTAAACATGAGATCGTATAAACATGAGTAAACATAAGCTTGTACAACTATAAGTACGCGTGTTCATGTACAAACATAAATAGGCCTACAAGGAAACATGAACTTGACTTTGCGAGGAATTGTAGGTTTCACGAGAATGTTTTGCAAGGGTGGCAGCAAAAAGTGGCCAGGCTAGAGTTGTGTAAGGTTGGCTGTGGGTGTGGGCTTTGTTGGGTAGCTTGGCCGGAAACTCCTATCAGTAACTCGATAACGAAATAGCTGTATTGGAGGCAGTGAAGGCCACGGCTGCTTGGCTGCGGTGTGGGATTGTGCCTAGATAGGTATATTGTTTAGCTACTTCGTTTTCATCTGACGGAACTGGGCACTAACAGCTTGTAGATATAACTTACTGTCTTGCAGGGCTACTAGGCTAAGAGATGGGGGTGTAATTAGATGCATATATAATTAGTTTTCATCCGAACTGTGACGCTCATCATGACTACTACTGTAGACTGTAATCATGAATACTATCCCGTGATTGTATGAAATTCCACCAGCTTTGGTTATGAGGTAAAAATGAATCTCCTTGGTTACTATTCAAACCAGTCCTGAGCTCTAATTACACTTGACCATCAGCTGAGTTAAAAGGGCTCTTCACGACGAGAAATCTTTCCAGAGCTTAATATTTTCGTCAGGTGGTTGAAGGAGTAGCTACGCATCTCATCGTAGAGCCGTATCGATAGTATTCTCTTATTCTGCCAATGAGCTTCGTGAAATAAGCTGCAAAAGACGAAAATCTGGGGCAAGGTAAAATGAAGGAACTATAGTACTGACTTGATCATTAGAATTTTTAAACCATCTACCCAAACCCCATCCTTAAGTGAAAACAGTGTTGATGATTATGGTGATGGTAATGAAGATGATGATGGTGATGATGATGATGATGATGATCTAATTGCGTTATGTAAACTGTTCCTCAGGCCAGAAGTTATCAAAATCATGCGATGGTAAGAGTCAAGAATAAGGGTACCCGGCATTTACTTTGGCTAATAATGTTCTCTGCTCACGTCAACTAAGTGTAAATTTGCCGTCTCCATCTTGAATACTGAGCTGTAACAAGAGGTTAACAATCGGAAATGGTGCTAGTCACGAAGAAGTGCAACGGAACCAATGTGCAGCGATGGTATTGTCTTACTCTACCACTGAGCTACGGGAAATACATAGGCTGCAAAGTTCCAGTAATGTCCATCAGATTAAAATGAATAAACTGTACCAGTCTTGTCGTTCATAGTATTTGTCAGTTTAATATTTACCTATTCACTACGAGGGATTTATTATGCACTGAATAACATGGACTCTCAACCGCGAGAATGAAGTTTGAATACATGGTAGTAGTGAAAAGGTCAAGGGTGTCGGGTAGTAAAAAGTGAGAATATTCTTCTTCCAGTCACACGCACAGTAGCTGCACCTGTGTTTACCTGTTAATTTACTCCAATAGGTACTTGTATGAGATGGAGGGGATGGGGCGTTGTGATATATGAGTGAGGGTGGTGTGAGTCGGAGGGAGGGCAACGTGAGGGTGTAAAAGTGAGGCTATTCATTTTCCAGTCACATGCACAGTACCGGGAGCTACACCTGTGTTTGCCTGTTAATTTACTTTAATAGGTACCTGTGTGAGATGGTGGAATGGGGCGTAGTGATATATGAGTGAGGTTGATGTGAGTTGGATGGAGGGCAGCCTGAGGGTGTGGGAGATGCTGACAAGGAGGCGATTTGTTTGTGGCGACCCCTTGCAAAATGAGTGTCAGAATAGAGATATATAGATAAACAGGATGGATAGATAGATAGATAGATACGGTATATACTCGTTCATTTACTTTCCCTTTGTCGAGTGTACTGCCTAGAGTTTGGACGCCATGAGGGGAAGATTCACCTTAAAGATAATTATGAGCCAGCCTAGGTTGGGATACCAGTGTTTAGGTCCGAATGCTTAAATAGATGCACTTAAATAGATAGATAGATAGATAGACCGATAGATAGATTACATAACCTTTCAGCCCTGACGAGAGTTTAGGTTCGAATGCTTAGATAGATAGATAGATAGACGTAGATAGACAGATAGACCGATAGATAGATTATACAAACCTTTCAGCCCTGACGAGAGTTTAAGTTCGAATGCTTAGATAGATACACAGACAGATAGATCGATAGATAGATTATATTAACCCCTCAGCCTGGGTTTAGTTTTTCTTGCTCTCGCCAGACGATTTTATTCGGCATAGGAGAGATTTTTTTAAACTGGAGGGGTTAGCTGCAGCCCTCACAAACCCCACCATTACCAGGGGACCATCCCAAGCTGAGGAAAATCGACTTGGCGGCAGAAATGAGACTAAAGGGGACGTCCTTGGGCTGAGGGGGTTAAAATTGTGACGTTTGGCAGTGTAAGTCATCAATGAGTTTTTTTTTCCCTATCAGTTCGATGTGGAGAGGATGGAGGGTGAAAGACTGACGAAGAGAGTGTATGTGAGTGAGGTGGAGGGGAGAAGAGGGAGGGGGAGGCCGAGGATGAGATGGAGGGATGGGGTGGAGAGGTATATGAGAGATGGGGGTGTGAGTTGGAAGCAGGGCAGTGAAATGGCGGGGAACAGGGCGACTTGGAGGCGATTTGTTTGTGGCCACCCCAAACGGGATTGAGGCGTCTGGCAATAGATAGATAGATAGTTCGATGACGTAATTCTGGTTTTATTCTTTCTCCGGACGATTTTACTCAGAAGAACGCCTTAGTGTTGGAGAAATCAGTGAAAGTTATATCTTGCTCCAGTTTTAAAATATCCCCCGTAAACAGTAAAAAATCGTCTGGAGGTAGTAATAAGCTTAAAAACCGTACGTCTTGGGGCTGAACGGATTACACTGCACTAGATCTAACCTGAGGCTTTGCTAGGCTACCCATATGTATAACTAGTGGCTGGTGTGTGTGAAGGTTGACAAGGCTATTATGAGGTTGTGGAATTTGGCAAGGTGGGTTTGTGGCGAAGTTAGATATAAATACCTGTAGTGTGAGGGGGTTAGGAAATTGTCTGTCACGTTTTGCTCAGTTAGCTTACGTAGATGTTAAAATCTGTGGAATTTGGAAAGGGTGAGTTTGTGAAGGCTGGCGAGGGTAGACATAAATACCTGAGGTTTTGTGGGGTTAGGAAATTCAGGGTTACAAGCGTCCGGAAGAATAAACCTCGTGGCACAGAAGGGGTTGACTTACAAGGTTGATGTGGCAGACGACCTGTTGCATCATCCCGGGAAGGACGGGGAGGGGGGGGGGTGCTAGAGAGAGATGTAGGAAGAAAGAGCCTGGTGCGTCCTTGTCTAACTTGTTCCAGCCTCTACTCCATTCATGTTTTATTCCAATCTTCTTAACCCCTTCCGTCCTGTGATTTATTGCTGCTATTGGGCCATTTTATTTAACTTATGGGAGACGTCGTGAACTAGTAGTAGTAGTAGTACCGATAGTAGTAGTAGTAGTAGCAGTAGTAGTAGTACCGGTAGTAGTAGTAGTCGCGATGCCAGGCTTATCTGAAACTTGAACTGATTTACTGAAACGTGAGCTGATTAAGTGCATACTGAAGCTACCCTCAGCCCGTAATCATCCATCCACCCTTTGAAGGATAGGGAGGGAGATGAGGGACGTTTGCTAGCCGGGTATAGGAGTTGCTCACTTATATCAGTGCCACCGCGTGAAGGGGTTTAATGAAGACTGCCCTACATTTAACCTCGCGTTCGTAAATTGTCCCCTAAGATGAGTAAAGTCGTCTTAAGAACAGTACGAGAAATGCGCCATGATAGTGAACGAGTCAGTCCCTTCAGTACATTGACCAAAATCCTTGATAATCCACTGCAGGACTTAACCTCTCCATTACAGAGGGTTGCAGTAAAAAAAAAAAAAAAAAAAAAAAAAAAACAAGATGGCTGAGGTTTGGTTTGGGAAGGGATGTGAAGGGAAGAGGTGGGGGTCGTGTGAGATGGATGGTGTGTGTGTGTGTGTTGTGTGTGTGTGTGTGTGTGTGTGTGTGTGTGTGTGTGTGTGTGTGTGAAAGGAAGAGGTGGGGGTCGTGTGAGATGGATGGTGTTTTGTGTGTGTGTGTGTGTGTGTGAAAGGGAGAGGTGGGGGTCGTGTGAGATGAATGGTGTGTGTGTGTGTGTGTGTGTGTGTGTGTGTGTGTGTGTGTGTGTGTGAAAGAAAGAGGTGGGGGTCGTGTAAGATGGATGGCGTGTGTGTGTGTGTGTGTGTGTGTGTGTGTGTGTGTGTGTGTGTGTGTGTGTGTGTGTGTGTGTCAGGAAGAGGTGGGGGTCGTGTGAGATGTATGGTGTGTGTGTGTGTGTGTGTGTGTGTGTGTGTGTGTGTGTGTGTGTGTGTGTGTGTGTGTGGAAGGCCGAGGTGGGGGGCGTGTGAGATGAATGGTGTGTGTGTGTGTGTGTGTGTGTGTGTGTGTGTGTGTGTGTGAAAGGAAGAGGTGGGGGTCGTGTGAGATGGATGGTGTTTCGTGTGTGTGTGTGTGTGTGTGTGTGTGTGTGAAAGGAAGAGGTGGGGGTCGTGTGAGATGGATGGTGTGTGTGTGTGTGTGTGTGTGTGTGTGTGTGTGTGTGTGTGTGTGTGTGTGTGTGTGTAAGGAAGAGGTGGGGGTCGTGTTAGATGAATGGTTGTGTGTGTGTGTGTGTGTGTGTGTGTGTGTGTGTGTGTGTTAGGCCGAGGTGGGGGTCGTGTTAGATGAATGGTGTGTGTGTGTGTGTGTGTGTGTGTGTGTGTGTGTGTGTGTGTGTGTGGAAGGAAGAGGTGGGGGTCGTGTGAGATGAATGGTGTGTGTGTGTGTGTGTGTGTGTGTGTGTGTGTGTGTGTGTGGAAGGAAAAGGTGGGGGTCGTGTGAGATGAATGGTGTGTGTGTGTGTGTGAAGGGAAGGGGTGGGGGTCGTGTGAGATGGATGGTGTGTGTGTGTGTGTGTGTGTGTGTGTGTGTGTGTGTGTGTGTGTGTGTCGCTGAAGAGTACTGATAAAGAGGTGAAGTGGAGTGTTGCAAGCATGACCCTATCACCACCACTGACATCTGAAATCACGTGTGTAAAATATCCGAAGCCTGAGGCTCATGTAAGAGGCGCAGGAGTCTTCGTAGTAGGTCGTTCCTTAGCAATTTATTTTTAAGCGATTCATTCCCCATAGCGTTTTTGAACTTAGCATTCACTTCATGCTCTTTATATCGACGTAGCTGGCGGCCATAACACGTAAGAGGATATTAAGGTGTAGCAGAATAAATTGCTTAGGAAGAGGTGTTATGGAATCTTAAAGCCACATAAATACAGGCTTAAAGTTGTGATATAATTGCCCTTGTGTACATTTATCTCAACTGATACAGTCACCAAGCATTTCACAACAGTATTAAAGGAATTACAGTGACAAAAGTACGAGGAACAAAACCATCTGTAAAAAATAAATGTTATGGGAAGTGTTTATTGAAAAAAAAAAATCGTTTGGATGAACATGTCTGCCTAACAGTAAATCATTATTGGGAGTTTTTTTTTTATCTGTTTATATTTATTGTACTTCAACATTCATTCTGCAGTAATTGATGGTAAATTGGTTGGTAGCTGTAGGAGAGGACGCAAACGTTTGTACATGAATTTCTATACACAACTTAGTTAAAATTTCCTTTATTGTGATTGTAAAGTGTTTATTAGCGATATGAATGAAGCTAAACATGGCTGTATACGATCAGTCATACAACTTACATGAGTTTATAGATAAGGGCGGTGGTCACTGGCCGAAGAGGAGAGGTGGAGGTAGAGATTGTGGAGAGATAATGTGTTTGTGGAGAAGCGGAAGAAGTAGCTTAAAGAGGAGAGGTGGAGGTAGAGATTGTGGAGAGATAATGTGTTTGTGGAGATGCGGAAGAAGTAGTTTAAAGAGGGGGCAGGTAGCGTCAGTGAAGTGACCCGCCCCACCGCCTGTGATAACGATAACGCTTGCATGCCCAGTTCGTGGTTGTTGAACTCCACCGGGCACTCCTTAGACGGTGATTAGGCTACAATGACCTCTCATCACCCACCCTATCACCTCTTGTTGCTGTCACTACCCCACCACCACCACCACCACCACACAGTATGCTCTTTACTCCTTCGTTGGTTTATCGTGTCTTGTGTTTCGTGTTGTTACTCTGTTCCGTATTGGGCTTATTTCTGATTACCATACCGTTGAGTTTCGTATTCCACCTCTTATATTAGCGTTGTTAGTCGCTTTGTTCATTTTGGACTTGCGGGGTTATCCAAACTTGCTTTGTCTGTAGCAGTTGGATTTATTTCATACCGTATTTGATTTGTTACCCCGCCATCGGAGTTCGTGGAGGTTTTGTTTTCACCTCCGTTTGTCTGTTTGGCTGATTTTCCACAAGCAAACTCAAAAAGGTATCGATGGACTTCAGTGAAAATTTTGTAGAAGTGATTAAAAAATTTTGGTGATTTGAATTGTCTGGTATGGGTGTTGGCGGGGGTATGCCATCCGTGAGTACTGTCCTCACTTGTCTCTGTTGTTAATCGATTTGCTTCTTATTCGACTTGTGTGATTAAATTATGTTCCCCCCCCTTTTTTTTTTTTTAGACTTGTTTGTCTGTCTGTCTATTTATCTATCGCCTATATGATTCCTGTAGATTGCTTTGTCTAGTAGCTATTGATATTGTTTCTGTTTACCTTCAGCCCGAGGACGTTTGCCAAATTATATTCCAAGTAACTCCAAGCGATTGTCTGTTTATGTATTTATATTTTTGCGTAGGGGAGACTTTCCGAACAGGGGGATATGATGTAATTAACCCCCAGGAAATAATAGGGTGTTCTTATTAGTACTGTATCGCCAGGTATATTTTGTTAATTTATCTTGGCCCAAAATTGCCATCCCTCCGTCATGAATGCTGAGTTATACCAGGAGATTAACTGTACCTAACGCCTATATTTATTTGATTCATTCCCTCTTCACCTTCAGTAGGCCTCAAGTTCCCATCCTTCCATCTTGAGTGCTGTGTTGTACCAATAGATTAACATTAGAATATGATGCTAGTCATGAAGAAGTGCTGCGGAAAGGTTGTAGAGTCACTGTTGTATTTTTCTTCCATGCGTGAAATAAGCTACAAAGGATATGAGAGAGAGAGAGAGAGAGAGAGAGAGAGAGAGAGAGAGAGAGAGACTGCAAGCAAAACGTGTGCCTCTGTCTTTTTTTTTTTCTTTTTTTTTTAATCCAAGAGGGTCCCATTCATGGTAATTGAATGGCCGGTAATGCGAACTTTTAATTCGTTTTGCCGAAAGACCATATGTTTTTACGGGAAAGGGAAAAATGAGGGGAAAAAATCGTCATTAATAGGTTGAAACTTAAAGGAACGCATGCAGTGTCAATGGCAAAGCTCCCTCTCTCTCTCTCTCTCTCTTTCATTATTATATAAATGTTTAGCGTAGTTGCTGCTAATTGGTGCAGGCCATGAGCATTGTTAAGGCCAATAGGAATGTCTGTGTTGATAGTTGTTGCTGATGTTGCGATGACTTAATGTACACCCGGTGGACTGCAGGCTTTCCCTTCTGCAGCCCACCATCCTCCTTTCTGGGAATAGGGAGAGGACTGAGGAACTTATAACTGGGCAGCTTCACCGCCAAATCAAATCGGTGCCACCACGTGAAGGCGTCCCTCTCCAGAACCAGTCTATGTAATAAGCTAATTGGACAGTTTAATAATGTGAGAAATAAATGGCCGTCGTCGTAATGGAGGCAGATTTTAATGTTGTCTATTTTGACCTCTGTTTTCATTTTATTCTTGTTCTGTAGATCTATGGCGACTTTCATTTAGCTTCGCAAAGACTTCTCGGACTGGAGGCAGAGAGAGAGAGAGAGGAAGGGGGAAGGAATACTGGCAACGTTACGATTAAGAAGTTTCCGTAATGAGAGTAGAGCGATAACAGAGATAAGTACGATACGGCTGAGAAAGTTTAAGCTTTGCTCCCAGAGTCGGGTGAGGAGATAAGCGAGATAGTGTTTTATCTGGGCCACAGCTGGGAGAGGAGTGGGTAGTGAAAAATGTTGGCTGATCTTTAGGTATATTGATAGAACCGTAGAATCTGTTCCTGTTACCTGACGAAGGTGGGTCACTTGACAACTTGTGTAGCTACTAAATCGTGGAGAAGGTTGGAGGAGGCCTTTGTTCAGCAGTGGACTTGAAATGACATCATGATGATGATGATGATGATAGTAAATCGTGGTTGCGTATAATTCGATGATCCTTATTTGTGAGAGGGAATGAGTAAGCTGCTAGTCATGTCCACCCTCCAGTCTGACAACACTTGGTCATCAGCTGTGCTTAAAGAGGTTTGAGATTTTTGGCGGGTTAGAACACACACACACACACACACACGAACTTGTTGCATCGTAGTGAGTGATGTACCTAAATTACAGAGAAAAAACTGGCCGCCTTTTTGTCAGGGTCGTATGCCGCCAGATATCGTAGTGATCTAACCCGTTCAGGCCGAGAACGTCTGCATTTTAATCTTGTGGTAGTCGTTGTTATGGCCAGGTTTGTTTAGGAGAGGGCCAGGTGGAGGGGCTAGAGGCATCCATCTCCTGCAGCCCACCATCCCTTTTTGCAGGGATAGAGAGGGGGGGCTGAGGGACGTATGTAGGCCTGTAACCGCATAGTGTTGTCACCACGTGAAGGCGTCCCTCTCCAGTAGCGTTGTTTATTCTCGCTACCACCAGACAGTTCCGTGTGGCTCAGGACATACGGTACGTGGAGGGAATACACGTGACCTTAAACCCCTTCAGTACGAGAGGCTTCCCTAGCTTCAGTAAAATAGGACGGCGTTAACCTAAATGAAAATGGGCGTCCGCGGGCTGAAGAGATTAAAGAAAATGACCAACCTGGGTGGTTTTTAAATGCAGAATGGGAATTGATGTAGAACAGACGTTGGGGAGGGACGCCTGCGTGTGGTGGCACCGATATTACCAGGTGGTGGAGCTGCCCGGTGTTACAAACGTCCTTCATTTCCCTCCCTATCCTTCAGTTCCCTCCCTATCCTTCAGTTCCCTCCCGTCAGTTCCCTCCCTATCCCTTCAGTTCCCTCCCTTCAGTTCCCTCCCGTCAGTTCCCTCCCTATCCTTCAGTTCCCTCCCGTCAGTTCCCTCCCTATCCCTTCAGTTCCCTCCCTTCAGTTCCCTCCCTATCCCTTCAGTTCCCTCCCGTCAGTTCCCTCCCTATCCTTCAGTTCCCTCCCTTCAGTTCTCTCCCTATCCCTTCAGTTCCCTCCTCTCCCCTCCGGTCCCTCCCTATCCCCTGAAGGAAGGATGGTGAGCTGTGTGAGGCAGACAACTTAAGGCTGCAGTCCACCGGGTTCACGTTTCAGATATGCCTGGGGCGACAATACATAACGGCTTTATGAGAGAGAGAGAGAGAGAGAGAGAGAGAGAGAGAGAGAGAGAGAGAGAGAGAGAATTTGTAAATATAGCTGTTAGTAAAAAAAAAAAAAAAATGGCCCGTATTCCTATAGACAGAGTAAGCTCCCTAACACATGTTCCTAAGTGATTTATTTTGCTTATTAGACCTTACTGTCCTCTTGTGTGGTCTTTAAATCATTCTAATATTACTACCGGTATGCTGTACACAGATAACGTACAGGAGGGCATTAACAAGCCATAACCAAAAATAAATCGCTAAGGAAAATGTTCTACGGAGCTTCCTGAATTGACGAGAATATGTAGTGTGGCCTTGAATAAACGTTAACATTTTAAACAGCAGGGTGCAAAATTATAATTCTTCTGTAGAGCATTGAGGATTTAGAATATGTGGAAAAATATATTGTGTTGGTGTATAAAGCATCAGGGTTTTAATTAAAAAGAAATGTTGCAATGACCGTTGTTGACCGTTAGGAATTTAAATGGCGGGGAAGTGTGTAACGGTATATGCGCTTTAAATATGGAACGTTTATTTATTTAACTAAATTTTAAAAACTACAGTAACTTCTTCAAAAGTTTAATAGTGAGAGGGTTAGGAAATATGAATGATGGAAAAGAATACACGGGTCAGAGTTTATTGATGTACAGTACTCTTTTTATTCTAACTTGGCCTGAAATTACCGTCTCTCCATCTTGAATGCTCAGTTGTAGCAAGGGATTAGGGCAAGATTATGGTGCCAGTCATGAACCAGTGCTATGGAAAGGATGAAGAGCTGTAGCACTCTTTTTCTGCGCTAGGTGAAATAAGCTGCAAAAGGACGAAAATCTTGGGAAGTTAAACACAGTATATATAGTTTCGCAGTTTATAATTAACCTGTACAGAGAAGCTATACTCTTTTTACTCAAACGTCGCCAAAAATTACCATCTCTCCCTCTTGAACGCTGAGTTGGGACAGTCACTGAACAGCCGAATGTGTTGCCAGTCACGAAGAAGTGCTGTAAAAGGATGTAGGACCGCCATATTGAACTGTGTGAAATACGTACATAAGGACGAAAATCTAGGCTAAAGTAATGTAAAAGAATCCCAATCATGAATAACCTTTGACTCTGCCTCGTCTGTTTTTGATCCATCATTCACGAACCTGTAAAATGAATGGAAAGTATCTGCATCAACCACTTCAGACTGATTTCGTTATTTTTGTTTTTAATCTTAGTATTTCCGAACGATTTTGTTCAGGTTTGGATAGGCGAAGGGGTTAGATAGGCTGCGGATTTTATGAAGTTAAAATAAATTCACCTGAGGAAACAAGAGATAGAAGGACGTAGGCCTAGTTGGATTGAAGGGATTATGTTGATTTTATTTCTCTCTCTCTTACACACACACACACACACACACACACACACACACACACACACACACACACACACACACACACACACACACACACACACACACACACACACACACACACACACACACACACACACACACACAAAACATTACCCCAAAAATATTTATAGTCGATTCTAATTGCCCAGTTAAGCTAGCCAGACAACTTTTAATTCCTATGTTTGGTGGTCATCTTGTTAAATCTGTTTCCTCACCTCCCAATTAGCGTAGGCTTGTACTGGTCATCTAAAAATACGCGTTTATTTCCCGTACAAAAGCCAGGTAAATATAGGCTATAACACCTGTATTAACACCTCTATTTTTACCTGACAAAGTTCCCCATCCCCTTTCAGCTCGAGTGATGACCAGGTGTAGTTAATTTGGAGGGTGGCTTTGACTCTACTCTCTTCACTTTAACTTGGCCTAAAATTGCCATCCCTCCGCCTTAATTTCTGAACTGTAACAAGAAATATAACACTGTAATATGGTGCTAATCAGGAAGGGGTGATGTGGGAAGGATATAGAGCCATAATGTTATTTTTCCTGCCATAGAGCTACCGTACGTGAAATAAGCTGCAAAAGGATGAAAGTCTGGGCGAAGTTCGTGAATTTATTTTAGTAACCAAGGAGATATTCATAAACAAGGCTTATCGAATTTCAAAATGGGAATGGGAATGGAATTGGCCCAGTTCCGCCAGATGAAAACAATTATGACTGATAGATTGTAATTAAATGTAGTGAGTTTTCAATTAATTAAACCGCTTCAGGCCGGGTACGTTGTTTTTATGTTGTACCCTGTTCACCTTAACTTGGCCTAAAATGTCCATCTCACCTTCTTGAATGCTGAGCAGTAGCAAAAGATTAACACTAGGTGATGCTAGTCACGAAGAAGTATTAGGTAAGGATTGTACCTGTTTTGTTTTCTACCACTGATCTCCGGGAAATACGCTGCAAAAGGATGAATTTTGGGCCAAGATAAATTGAAGAGACTATAGCGTAATTGTGGTCGTATTATGAGAACACAAGAGATCGAAAAGTCTCTCCTAATTTGAACACAGTCGTAAGGCAGAATAATTGAAAGCACATCCGCGTAGTGAAGGGGAAAGGGGGAAAGAAATCCATACCCTTCTTACTTTAACTTCGCCTAAAATTGCCATCTCTCCATCTTCAATGCCGGTTGTAATAAACGAGTAACGTTAGGTGATGATGGGTAGTCACGAAGAAGTGCTGGATGTAGAGGCGTAACATTGTCTTTTACCGTTCTACAGGAGCAACAAATGGACGAAAATCTGGGCCAGGTTAAGGTAAATTGACTACAGTCGTGAAGGATAATACTGTCGTGTTAAGGCAGCAAGAATGAGCCTAAATACAAAGTACGTCTTGGTAGTGATCGGGGTATGGGGGGGGGTAATATCTAGTCATTGCTCCGAGATATGGACACTGATAAAAAAATATCTCATGGACAACAACCTGAAGCTCCCGGGAGTATTATCTATATGCGTGATTTGATAGTGAGTGGCAGGGGTAAACGATCTCTATTATGCAGTCAGGTATCGTAGTTCATCCGCCTCTCTTGCATGTGGGGAGATTGAGATGCTTGCCTGAGACGTAGTGGACAGAGATAGGTACAGACTTATCACCTGCGGGTCCTTGATAGTATGCACCTCACGTCATATAGGATAGAAGCGTCTGTGAATTCGGTAGTGATCAGAGTGTGCGTGGTGGTGTAGTGTTTAATGTACAGTCAGACAATTGTAATACAAGAGTTCACGCACCTCTCCTTCCCCTCTCTCAAGACTGGAGGCCAAAGCATAAATGAGGCGTAGTGAACAAAGGTGGATGTTTATATGCACTAGATACGTCACACTCAAGCGTTTATTAATCCAGCCATGAGAGGCAGTACAAACGTATGGATTTTTTGTAGCTGACTGTACGCCTTAACTACAAAGTGTCGCTGAGAATACAGTTGATTGGCGTTGGCAAGTGTAAGGTGTAGGAGTTTTAGACTGTACTGAAAAAGTTAGCTAGATTTGTTCTGGTCACGACTTTCTCATCTCGGTTTGTTTTTATTCATTTATCTCAGTCCAGTATTCCATTCATCTTTTGTTTTCTATCTGTCTTGCTCTCAACTAATAGCAGAGTCAGTGTGTATCGCGCTTATAATATTTCCCGGCTATTTTATCGCTGAGTGTATCGCGTGCTTACCTCCCCGTATAGTTTTCAGTGCCAGGGACATCCAAGGGAGCCAATAGTGTCAGCATGCAGCCCGTTCCCATCCCTCTTATATTTATTTTCTGTTTAATCTTATTTATTTTTGTTCCGTATCATTGAGAGTATCGCGTGCTTACTTTCTTCCATTTTGCAACACACGGACAGTCGAGGGAGCCAGTGAGGTGTCAGAAATTATCTCGTTTTCAGCGCTCATTATTTATGTACTGTTTATGTAATCTTATTTTTTCCACATAGTGAGAGTATCGCGTGCTTACCTTTCGTCCTCTCACCTTTCAGCGCAAATGACAACCGAGGGAGCCAGTGAGGTGTCAGGAAGTATCTTGCTTCCTGTTTATTTTATTTTATTTTAAATTTAATCTTAATTTGGTATCATTGAGAGTATCGCGTGCTTACCCTTCGTCCTCTCACCTTCCAGCGCATGGACAGCAGAGGGAGCCAGTGAGGTGTCAGAAATTCCAGCTTAATTTTTTTTATTTAATCTTATTTATTTAATCTTACTTTATCATTGAGAGTATCGCGTGCTTAGCCTTCGTCCTCTCACCTTTCAGCGCAACGGACAGCCGAGGGAGCCAGTGAGGTGCCAGCGAGGAACTGTAGTGTAGCCCGCCGCCCAGTGAGCAAGCAGCGCCAGCATGGATGACGCTCACTGCTACCCGTTCACCGATGTCCTCAACCGGTTCAACGTCAAAGAGGAACACGGACTCACGGACGCACAGATCAAGGAGAACCAGGAGAAATATGGACCCAACGGTGAGTAGACGCCATTTAACAGGGTGTATTCGGTGTTGTTACAGTTTGGAGTAGTAGTAGTAGTAGTGGTATAGGAGAACCAGAAGTATGGACCCAACGGTGAGTAGACGCCATTTAACAGGGTGTACTCGGTGTTGTTACAGTTTGGAGTAGTAGTAGTAGTAGTAGTAGTAGTAGTAGTGGTGGTATAGGAGAACCAGAAGTATGGACCCAACGGTGAGTAGACGCCATTTAACAGGGTGTACTCGGTGTTGTTACAGTTTGTAGTAGTAGTAGTAGTAGTAGTGGTATAGGAGAACAAGAAGTATGGACCCAGCGGTGAGTAGACGCCATTAAAAGGGTGCACTCGGTGTTGTTACGGTTTTGAGTAGTAATAACAGTAGTAGTAGTAGTAGTAGTAGTGGCACTAGTAGTATAGGAGAACCAGAAGTATGTACCCAACAGTGAAAACCTGTAATTTGGCAGTGTATAATCAGTGGTGTTAGGGTTATTGCTGGTAGTAGTTGAAGTGTGTGTGTGTGTGTGTGTGTGTGTGTGTGTGTGTGTGTGTGTGTGTGTGTGTGTGTGTGTGGTAGTTTTGTGTAAGTTCATATAGTCACGGTCAGCCAGTCGACATGCCACCTACCTCTTTTCTTTATCCTTAGTTTACATTGCTATTGGTCCAGTGGCTTAATGTGCCTGTCGGAGAGAAGGACATGTGGAAGAGCCTCTCTGGTCTTGCCACTGGGTATACGGACCAGTCATCAACCCTTAACTCCTTCATACAAGCGATTTATTCTGAGTTTAATGAAAAATAATAATATCCTCGATATATTTAAACCGTTCTTAGTTATATTTATGATCGATTTTCCGTCTTAACTTAGATCTATTTTTATAGGAAGAACTAGACGCGAGAGATTTATTTGTGTATCTATTTATATATCTATTTATCTATTTTATCTATTTTTTCCTTCTCATTCGTACCAAAACAGTCTCTAGTAATTTCCTTCACGTAACCGAGATTCGGTTTGCTAGAGTTTTTCCTGCCATGAGAGGGTTAAGCGAACGAAGAAACAAAGGAAGAGGAAGGTGTGTGTGTGTGTGTGTGTGTGTGTGTGTGTGTGTGTGTGTGTGTGTGTGAGATGGCTTAATATAGATTAATGTTTCTCTCTCTCTCTCTCTCTCTCTCTCTCTCTCTCTCTCTCTCTCTCTCTCTCTCTCTCTCTCTCTCTCTCTCTCTCTCAAAGAAAGAAAAAATATAGGTAAAAAAATCTGAGAAGGGGAAGAGATCTGAAGGCGACAACGACAGTGGGAATAATGCAGAGGGGAGAGTAAAGGGGAAAGGTTGAGAGAGAGAGAGAGAGAGAGAGAGAGAGAGAGAAAGAAAGAAAGAGAAAGGGGGGATGGTCATTGTACTCGCTAGGTCAACATGGCTTTTATGATTGTATGTGTGTGTGTGTGTGTGTGTGAGAGAGAGAGAGAGAGAGAGAGAGAGTCACTGTCCTGCTATCTGTCACTACCAAGGTGCGTCGAAAGGGTTATCTCGACAGACCAGGTGTCAAGTGCTTGTTTACATCTGACCGTGTGACGTTCTCGCGAAATTCGGGTGACTTTCTCGCGAAATTCGGGTGACGTTCTCGCGAAATTCGGGTGACGTTTTCGCGAAATTCGAGGAACATTCTCGCGAAATTCGGGTGACGTTCTCGCGAATTTCGGGTGACGTTCTCGCGAAAATCGGGTGACGTTCTCGCGAAAATCGGGTGACATTCTCGCGAAATACGGGTGACGTTCTCGCGAAATTCGGGTGACGTTCGTTTGTTGACTTTCATTCCGAATTCTTGTCGGTTCCGGAAGCTCCCGCACCTCTTCCTTAGCGATTTAGTTTTGGATATGACTGGTTAATATTAGCTTGTGTGTGTGTAATTCACCGGGTCGGTCAGGATCACTTGATGGTCGTGATGGTCAGCTTTTACCCTCCTGGAAGGGAGCTGAGAGCTCATATAGTCCGATCTAAGGGCAAGGCTGTGACCTTCACACACGCACACACCCGTCCCCTTGCTCAAGGAGGACAGTAACCACCCACTTCGTCAGTGAAACTTTTCGCAACCTGAGCGAGGCGCGAACTCCCGTCCACCAGTTGGCAAGCGGGAACGTTACCACTGCACCAGTGAGCGGTGTGTGTGTGTGTGTGTGTGTGTGTGTGTGTGTGTGTTTTAATGATGAAAATGGTGGTATTGCAATTAAATGACACAGAAGAGGGCGGTAAGGCGTAAAAAATCAAAATAAATCGCTTAGGAAGAGGTGTTAGGGAGTTTTCGTAACTGGGGAGAATTCGGGTCCAGATGATTTTTTCCAGACTGAATATGGCGAATCCGTTTCACCCCTCCAGTTCGAAAAAAAAAGATCTGTTCTAAATTGAATAGAATCGTCAGGAGAGAGCAAAAAAAAATGGAATTCAGTTGGTTAAACTTCCTTTTGGCGCGAATTATCTTGTTTTTTCTTTTTTTTTTCCGCCGTGGTTTTAAAAAGGGTGGTTCTTTTTGTTTGACGCGCATAGTTCTTCATTTGTTAATTGCTATCTGGAATTTGTCGCGTCTGTCACCAAAAGAGACAGACAGAAATGTGAGGAAGTAGAGGAGTGTTGTGGTGTTGGTGTGGATGTGATTGAAAGTGTTGGGAGAAATACTCTGAGAGGGTTTAGCTGTATGGAGAGGATGGAGAGGAGACTGGCTAGAAGAGAGTATGTGAGTGAGGTGGAGCGGAAGAGGAGGAGGAGGAGGAGGAGACCGAGGAGGAGATGGTGAGTGGGAGTGGAGAGATACGTGAGTGAGGGATGTGTGAGGTGAAGGTTGGACGGCAAAATGGCAGAGGACATGGCGACTTCGAGACGATTCCTTTATGCCCACCATTACGGGAGTAAGACGTCTGGCAATAAATAGATCGATAGATGGATAGATAGATAGATAAAGAAGTACTGTATCAATTTTCTAACTTATCCCCATTTTTATGCTCACCATTACGGGATTAAGACGTCTGGCAATAGATAGATAGACAGACAGATAGATAGATAGATAGAGAAGTACTATATCTATCTTCTAACTCATCCCCATTTCCTCTCCCCACAGAATTGCCAGCTGAGGAGGGCAAATCTCTACTCCAGCTCATCCTTGAACAATTTGATGACCTGCTCGTTAAAATTCTTCTACTCGCCGCCATCATCTCATTCGTAAGTACCCACAGTTCGTAAGTACGCACAATTCGTAGGTACTCATATTTTGTAAGTACTCACATTTCTTAAGTACTCACATTTCGTAAGTGCTCACAATTCGTAAGTACTAACATTTCGTAAGTACTCACAATTCGTAAGTACTCACATTTCGTAGGTACTCACAATTCGTAGGTACTCACATTTCGTAAGCACTCACATTTCGTAAGTACTCACATTTCGTAAGTACTCATTTCGTAAGTACTCACATTTCGTAAGTACTCACAATTCGTAGGTACTCACATTTCGTAAGCACTCATATTTTGTTAGTACTCACATTTCGTAGGTACTCACAATTCGTAGGTACTCACAATTCGTAAGTACTCACAATTCGTAAGTACTCATTTCGTAGGTACTCACATTTCGTAAGTACTCACATTTCGTAAGAACTCACATTTTGTAAGTACTCACATTTCGTAAGTACTCACATTTTGTAAGTACTCACATTTCGTAAGTACTCAGTTAGTACTCACAATTCGTAGGTACTCACATTTTGTAAGTACTCACATTTCGTAGGTACTCACATTTCGTAAGTACTCACATTTTATTAGTACTCACATTTCGTAGGTACTCACAATTCGTAGGTACTCACATTTCGTAAGTACTCACAATTCGTAAGTACTCACAATTCGTAAGTACTCATTTCGTAGGTACTCACATTTCGTAAGTACTCACATTTCGTAAGAACTCACATTTTGTAAGTACTCACATTTCGTAAGTACTCACATTTTGTAAGTACTCAGTTAGTACTCACAATTCGTAGGTACTCACATTTTGTAAGTACTCACATTTCGTAGGTACTCACATTTCGTAAGTACTCACATTTTAGCCATTTTACGGGCGGTGTGTACGTGGTGTAGGAGATACGTAGCACTCTTTTGTTGGCGATTTATTTTGATTATTAGACCTTAATTTTGCCATTTTTATTAGTGACTTTTTCTCCCCAACAAGGAGAGTATGTTTTCACCCCTGTTTGTTGGTTTGTTAGTTTGTCTGTTGGCAGGATTACGCAAAAACTAATTGATAGAGTTGGATCAATTTTGGTGGGTAGATAGCCCATGTCCCAGGGAACAATCGATTAACTTTTGGCACCGATCCGGATAGTATTACAGATTCTGTGATCCGGAAAACATCTTCTTGTGAAACCCTAAATAGTGATGAGAAAACCTAACCCATTATGAAGAGTGGCTTGGAAATTACGATGCCCTTGTCGGAGAGATGCGCTCCACTGAATGCCCCTCGTTTTGGTCTCTCTCTCTCTCTCTCTCTCTCTCTCTCTCACACACACACACACACACACACACACACACACACACACACACACACACACACACACACACACACACACACACACACACACACACACACACGGATGGAGATAAAACTAGTCCATTACCGATAAACACACAAACGCTTACATCCGAGAAATAGATAAGAGTTATCTTTTCCACACACACACACACACACACACACACACACACACACACACACACACACACACACACACACACACACACACACACACACACACACACACACACACACACACACACACACACACAGGTTCTGCTGGTCAACTAGGGGATTGGGGATTGATTAAC